>NC_062547.1:108981720-109302077 GCF_016906955.1 Phacochoerus africanus | reverse complement strand
GGATGGCCAAAACACCACCCTGGTACTTCACCATCAACCAATCAGAAGAAAGTCTGTACACAGTGGAAGAAAACAAAAGACAATGACCCTCTCTCCAAATGATTAACTTCACTCTCTCATTTTAGAAATGTTCATGTTGAACAGAATCTTCAGAGATGGTTCTTGGACATGAGTCCACCTTCTCCACAGGTTGTCAGCCACCTGAATAAAGCAAACTTTCCTTTCTAACCAAAACTCGTCTCTCCAGTATTGAACCTGAGTTCAGTAACAGTTCCAGTTCCACTAGTTCTTCCTATTATGATACACTCAACAATATCCACTTAGTTCTTTTACTATTCTCTGATAAAGGTCCTAGCAAGCTCCTCATTCTCTCTCTCTTTTTTTTTTTTTTTTAACAGCTATACCTGTAGCATATGGAAGTTCCTGGGCCAGCAGTCGAATCAGAGCTGCAGCTGGGCCTACACCACAACCACAGCAGCACAGGATCCAAGCCACATCTGCAACCTGCACCACAACTTGCAGCAAAGCCAGATCCATAACCTACTGAGTGAGGCCAAGGATCCTCTGCATTCTTACAGAGACGACACTGGGCCCTTAACATGCTGAGCCAGAACAGAAACTCTGAGCTCCTCATTCATTATCATATACTCATGGACATCCATTTTTCTTTTTACTGCACCATCCCTATCAGCTAAACCTGAATTTGATAAGAGAGGATACCCTTTTGTAAAAAAAAGTTGCATTTATAAGGAAAATCTCTAGCTATAATGGTTCCTACCTCTCCTTACCAGGAAGAGGAGAATGAATAAATCTCTAGAAACTTCAATGGAGAAAGCAACTTCAATCTGTATAAATAACCCCATAATCTTGTGTATTATGCTTTCTCCAGTAATCGCTCATAACTGGCTTCCAGTTTCTACTGCCTATTCCCCGGCACCCCACATCTTCTGTTTTTAGCTAGAGATGATATTTATAGTGGTAACATGGGCCATTTCTATAAGAAGGTATACATGTTATTAAACATTTGTTTATTTTTATCTTGTTAATTTGTCTTTTATTATGGGAGGTGGGTGTCTCGGCCAAGAACCTAAAAGGGTAGAGATAAAATTATTTTTCCCCTCCAAAACACAACATGTGAAATAATTCATTTTGGGATAATGCATGCCACAGTCATAGACAACTTTAAATTTCTGTGGTTAAGCGAAGTTTCAAAAACTCTGTCCAAGTCTGATCTAAAGGTCTTACTGATCTATGTCCTTTGAGAAGTAAAACTTTTCAAAAATACAAAGTAGGAAATTGTGATCACTAAGCTACAGTTACCACTGTGATGTTCCCTGTGTATGGCTTATTCAGAGACTTACAAAAAAGAACACAAGGTAAGCTGGGGGCCTCTGAAGCTTTAGCCCTATGCTTCTTCAAGGCTGCAATCCTGTGAGCTATTCTTGCAATGGCCTTTGATGTAAAATAGTGAAAACATTGGATTATCCTAAGAATACCATTTTCAAAGGAGGAATTTCTGGGATTGCTTTTTTTCTATTGCTGACCCAGAAAGACCTACCAATCCATGGGAAAGCAAACTGAGACTATGACAAGACCATCAGAGATTGCTCAGTTATGGTGAAGGACCTAGAGCCACCACATTCCACAGCAGGGATAAATTATAGTTCCTGTTTCCCTAAGGCAGTGATCCATGAGAAAAGGGGAGCTGGATGTGGGAGCAATTCTAGAATCAATTCACTATTACAAAACTCCTGGTTTGCTTTTTAAACTAATGAACAGGGAAAGAATTCTTTCTACCGCCACCACTGATAAGCACCCATAAAAGATGTAATTGTCCATAAATACCATTTTTGAAATATAGATGTTCTGGCCCACATTTGCTCAATTAATTTACATTTGTGTTCTCTTCTAGCATTGTGGGCAATGTGATGTCTTAGTCATTGCTCCTGAAAGTTTTCCAATTTAATCTCACTCAGTTACATTCACTGCCTTGACTATTCGTTGTAATGCACTTTGAATTTAGTTCACAGTGCTCCCAGTCACCCGGTCCCCATTCACCCATAAAATGCCTGTTTCATTACTCCAACAATCATCTCTTGGACTTTTCTGTAATAGTCACTGCAAGCAATGTAGGAACTGAGTTTGGCATTCTGTCCACCCTTGGGATGTGACAACAGAATGCTCTTTCACATCTCTAGGAGGCAACCAACCTGCTTGAAATGATTTTTCAAGTCAGCCCTTTTCCCCATGAGGTCTATTTTGATTCTATCAGCTTATGACAAGGACATAGGATACATGTCCTTGAGTGAACACCCAACACCAATTTGAGTCGATTTTCCTCCCCTGTTTTAGCCAAGCGTGGCCCCTGCATCTAAACTCTCATTGCCTTCTCTTCTGCCACCACAGCTGGTGGCTATCCTAGAGTTTTATCTCCCCCACTGACTAAAGTACAGGATTGATTTCTGCACTGGGAGGAAAAAATTTAATTGGCGAATAACAGTCACTTTTGTTTCCTTGCATTCAGTGAATTTACAAGCTATTTCAGTATTTCAAAAAATAGGGCCTTCAGGCAGGAGTAGCATTTGAATCTAAGCATTAGCCATCTATCCACTCCAAGCACTCAGTGCCCATTGAAGATAGGTTGTTACTTTGAAAGCCTTAATAAGCACCATGGGACCCTAACACATTCCTCTCTCACACACATAAGCAGTCTGTCAACTTCTAAGAGAACAAGACCCAATATAGTAGCTCTCCACTTTCCTTTCAAGCTCTGTTCCTATTCACTTAATTTTTTGTATATCTCAAATTGAATTATTTAAGGTATTTTCCCCATTAAAACTATAACTAAAAAAATTTTACAGAAAATAGAAATATTTGTCAGTCTTTCTCAGAAATACAAGGATCAAATTAAATAATCAATACTTTTAGAAGAGTAATTGCTGTGTGGGCTATTGTATACCAAGATTTAAATAACAAGCCCAGCCCCTATACTAAGGGGCACAGCATGCACCCCTAAAGGACTTGCTTCTCTGTAAGAATATCCATAAGTTGTGTGTCAGGTCGTTCTGTATGTCTGCTTCAGCCACAGGGCCACTTCAGGTCTATGCTAGACAACCCAACTATATCAAACTGCCCTGAATGCTGGTACTGAACAAAGCCATCTGTAAATACTAACATATGGAAATACAGTATCCTAGAACATGGAATCAGTGAATAAAGTAACAGAAGGATTTATTTTGTTCATGGGGTAGAGGAAGTAAACCAATACTGAAAATCTAATAGGTAAAGTGAGAAGTATGACTGTAAACTAAACTAAATGGAAATCTGTAAATCCACAAATGGAAATCAGGGAATAGTTAATATTTTTGGAAACCTAAAAGGTCTCATTCCCAAACCTCACTTCCACCTTCACTCCCATACATACATAACTCAAAATAATTAAGAATTTTGTATGTGGAATTATCTAGAGATGAATTGTTCCCATAACTACTTGTATCATTTTTCAAAATTTCAAGTAACAATTTTTCTCTAAAATATTCTTCTGCTGGTGTACAAAGCACATGTTAAAAATGCCAGTAAGATATTTGCTCTTTCCACACCAACAGAAACATGACTAAGAGTATATGAGGATAAGAAGGAAGTCACAAAACTAGTAATGTTTATTTTTGTTCACTTGTATTTTTTCTTTTTGAGATGTTAAGAATTAAGTGGTAAACCAGTTTTTCCCCCTGTTGGAAGACACTAGCGATATTCTTAAAAGATACATATGAGACTTTTGTAAATATCTCATAATTAATCAACTATAACTTATAACTGTGCTATAATGGCCAAGCAAAGCGTTAGAGGACAACAGAAAATAGATTAGTGCTTCATTTAGGTAAGGAGGAAAGGTATAAGGAGAAACCTTGGAAACAAGGTTACATTTGAACTAGGTCTTCAATGTCAAGTGGAAATTTGACAATTGAGTGGTGAGAGTGGGTAAACAGTGTTATATGCAAATAAGATTAGTAAAGGCTACACCTGTTTGCTATTAACGTTAAAGCAACAATTAAGTTCCTTTTTTCTTTTTTTTTTTTTGCTTATATCATAAGCTTCTGATCTGTATTTTATTCTTATTTTATTTCTATTTTTTCACTATAGACTAGCCAATGAAGTAATACATCGAGGTGATATTTTCTAATAGGGATAATAATATTGAACCAAAGGACAACCATAATAGCACTGAGCAACTTCAAATATTCTGACACAAGCCCAAGCCTTTTTCTACTGACAATGGAACTTCATAAAATTTGGACAGATTTACAAATAATTTTATCTCTTGTTAAGCATAAAGCCAAAACAAAAACTATCATTCTAAATTTTATGATTTAATTCTGACCAACAGAACTGACCAAATAGTAAGGAAAAAAACAGACTTTTAAGAAGATGTGGCTTGGAGTCTGTCAATTAAAAAATACAAAACTAGGCAAATTTTGTAAATCAAAGTTTTACTATCCATATAATAAAATTAAAATGATCTGTTTTCTATATAGATATATATATGGCAGTATTTTTTAGTTCAGAGTAGATATTAAATACCGTTGATATTAACACAGCTATTGAATATGAAATGTTGTTAAGCCACCTACAGTTCCTAATAAACAACCAAAGGTTTGACATAGCCTAAACTTCAGAAAAACATTTCAAAACTTTCAGAGAAAAAAATGCCTATGTCTTCAGAGCCATAGATTCTGAAAGGAAATAAACACTAAGAGAAATAGCAAATTGCAAAAAAATTAAAATGTAACTCTATGATCTTGATTCAATTTGGTCCATATGCCCATGTTATTTCCTTTGGCTGAAATTTTGTTTTGTAAGACCAAATTATATTATTTAACAAATCAGACAAGAATGGCTTCCATATGGGTAATCTAATTTTTGCTCTCTTGCCTCATATGTAAACATAGTTCCTTTTATTCATTCTTGCATTATACTTCTTTCCTATTTTTTTCTTTTGTATTACTAGAAACACCCATGGTTAGCTGGATCATTAGAGAAACCACAGAATGTTGGCAATTAATATTACCCCCTGTACCTTACAGAAACCTCATTATTATAGGTGTTTCTGGGCCACTGAAAGAAAGATGAGTGAGGGTAAGAAAAATGCATCATAAATTACCTAATTTGAGTTTCTGCACTCCAACTAATGTTAACACTAAGACCTGCAATTCATGAAGCTATATCGCCAGTACTTCTCTTCGACCTGAGGACAAGGACCAAAATATTGATTATTGAGGCAAGAAGTTAATGTCCATTAGCACTTTAGCTCTTTAAATCTATCTAAAAAATAAATACATAAAGAACTATACAGTATGTACCCTACTTTTCTGATTGGCACCTTTTCATGAATTATCTCCAGGCAAAAATATAATGAGTAAAATCAAAATGCACAAAAACAAACTATAGTAGATAATAAAATGGCACAAAATACAGGCTTAAGCTATCGATCTACCAGTAAAGTCTGTTTAAAAAAGTGATCTATCATTATCCTTAAAGGTTAAATTATGACATATTCTAGAAGCATGACTATTCTAGAAAATAAAGTTGCAAACCAAAGTATGTATTCTCTGCTTTCAGTTTTGTAAAGTACAAATTTAGAGTGGGTTAATAGAAATATACCAACTGATTCCAATATTCATAACAATGCAAAAGAATCTTTTCTAAAAGACGGCCCATGTCATGAGAGCATTGATTTTATTCTTTCTTAAAATTAATGTATGTGTATGTGTGTGCACGTGAAAGAGAAAATGAATGTGCAGAGGGGAATAAAGAAAACAGCAATAAGCAAATGTTACAGTTTGTAGAATAGATCTGTATTTGAAAAGAGAAAAAGGTAAAGAGAAAAGGTTCTGTTCTTAGAAAATCACTGACCCCTTTACCCTCCCACATATGCTCTGATTAGCTCAATAGCTGCCTTTATCTCATCCAAAGCCTTCAACCTTGAAAAAGCACTCATCTCTATGCAAAGCAATTAGGAAAAAAGTGTGCCCTGAACAAAGTAGGTTCTCAATAATGATGCTTTGGCCGTCAGGAACAACATGGAAAGGGGACATGCACTAATGAGTCAGGTCTCCTGGAAGTAGAATATATTTTATAAATAAAAGCCTTTGCTAGAAAGGGCATAATTCCATCTATGAAGGTCACAAAGTACTCCATGTTCATATCATTTCTGGATATTGTGTCCTGAAATTAGAATAGTCCTCCTAAGCTTGGTTAGCATCTGCTGAAGCAGGTCAGCAAAATGAAACCAATTTTAACACAATTTGAAATTCTAATTATTTCAAAACAGTCATTACTTCTGGGGAAATTATTGCAGGAGCATATACTTATTTAAATATGCCCCATTTAATTTTGGTTTTTTGCATTCAAGCATGTGAGCAATGCTGGGGCAACTTACCAAGAAAAACTAAAAAAATTCCACCTCATCCCAAAAAATAACAATAAAGCTAAAATAGCAGTATCTGAAATATATTTAGACTCCCAAGCCAAATCTAAGTACTATAATTCTAAGTATTATAAATTTTATAATCCTAAACTATAGTTTAAGTTGAAATTTCAAGACATGCACTGCACTGTTTTCTAAAAATGGCCATAGTAAGATTTATGGTCCCACATGCTCTCGCAGTTCCTTGCCACTCTTCCACCAAGAGGTGTACTCTATTTCCCCTCCCAGTGAAATTGAGTAGAACACTGTGATTACCTTGACAAACAACACAAGAAGAGATGCAGTATGACTTCTGAGACTAGGTCATGAAAGACAAATCGAGCTTTCGCTGGCTTTTTTCTCTCTTTCTGGGCATGAGCCTTGGGAGCACTCTGCCAGTTTGTAAGATCTCCAGCTACCCTGAAGTCTTACCATCAATCTGGCAAGTTCACATAGAGAGACTACAGAGACAGAGGGAGATGCCCAGAAAAACCTTCAAAAAATTCCAGCCCCAGTTTCAAGTCTTTCAGCTGAGGCAATAGATACTGTGGAACAGAGACAACCCTACAGAATCTATGAACATAATAAATGATATTCTGTAATATTAAGTTTTGAGATGGTTTGTTATACAACAATAGTAACTGAAAGACTCACATACAAGAAATAATGAATAAACTTGTAGAAAATGTTCCATTTAATGAATATGACTTCTTGCCGTCATTTCTACTGTCTTTTAGGAATGGTATAAATCATCCATATCAGATTAGATTTTTTTTAATGAAATAAGAGAACTTCATATCCAAACAAACACATAAATGATATACTGGCTATTAAATACTTTGAGCTGTCATTAGCTCAAATGAAGAATAAAATTTTCCCAAATTTCCCAGTTCCAAAGATCTGTCCTTTGTGCACTTCTCTTGGAACACCCTCATTCCCACACCACTCAAATACATACACATCATTTCTAATACTGGCAAAGGATAAACAAATAACAAACTATATGTGTCTCTCTTATTCTTCATTTCTTACCTCTATGTCCTTGAGAGTCAAAGTCCAAGCAAGAGAAATTAGTAATTTCAGGGGATTGTCAGAGGAAATTGTTCACCCTCAATGAAAAATCTCTACACAGAGAGAAAGAGTAATTTTTAAATGAAAAATATGCTCAGTACCTAACTTCCAATAAAAATTAAAGGCTGACATCCAATTAAATGTGAAAAATTTTGCTATTTGTACATACTTGCCACCATTATCATAGTAACAGTGGTATTTTGGGATTTGTTTGTGTTGTTCATATTTTTAAGGATCTATTAAGCACAAAAATTCTTAAAAGGAATTCAGGGAATAGGAAAAACAATTTCTCTTTCAGAAAGAGAAATTAAGAAAACAATCCCATATCCTTTAGCATCAAAAAGAGTAAACCAAGAAAGTTAAAGATCTATACACTGAAAAGTAAAATATATTGATGACAGAAATAAAATAGACACACATAAATGGAAAGGCAGTCCATGCTCATGGATTAAAATAATTAATATTATTGAAATATCCATACTATGTAAAATATCTACAGATTCAATGGAACTCCTATCAAAATCCTAATGATACTTTTCACAGACAGAGACTACACAATCCTAAAATTCGTAAGGAACCATAAAGGACCCTGAAGAGTCAAAGCAATCTTGAGACAGAAGAAGAAAGCTGAAGAAATCACACTATATGAAATCCTGACTTCAAACTATATTACAAAGCTATAGTAATCAAAACTATGGTACTGGCATTAAACAGACACGTAGACCAATGGAAGAGAATACAGAACTCAGAAACAAACCCACATACGTATGGTCAATTAATTTATGACAAAGAATCCACGAATATACAATGAGGAGATGATAGCCTCTTTAAAAATATGATGTTGGGAAAAGTGGATTATCACACATGGAAGAATGGAACTGAACCCCTTATACTACACATAAAAATCAACTCAAAATAGATTAAATATTTGAATGTAAGACCTGAAACCATAAAACTCTTAGAAGAAAACATAGAGGTTAGCCTCTTGGGCATTGGTCTTGAAGATTTTTTTTTTTAATTTGATGCCAGAATCAGAGTCAACAAAAGCAAAAATAAATAAGTTGGACAAAATCAAACTAAAAAGCTTCTGTTCAGCAAAGGAAACCATCAACAAAATGAAAAGGCAACCTATGTATTGGGAGAATTACCTGCAAACCAATCTAATAAGAGGTTAATACCCAAAACATACAAGGAGCTACCACAAGCCAATAGCAAAGAAGCAAATAACCAAATTAATAAAATGGCAAATGACCTGAATAGACATTTTTCCAAAGAAGACATACAAATGGCAACAAGTACATGAAAAAGTGCACAACATCATTAATCATCAAGGAAACACAAGTTAAAGCCATCATGAGATAATAAGATGATAATCTTACACCTTTTGGGATAGCTATTATGATAAAGGCAAGAGATAAATGTTGGCAAGAATGTGCAGAAAGGGGGATTTAATTACACCGCTGGTGGGAATGCAAACTAGTATAGCTACTGTGGAAAATAGTACAGAGGTTCATCAGAAACTTAAGAGATCAACCAGTGAGCTAGGTGGCAGTGTATGAGAACAAAGGTGAAGAGATAAGTCAGGGAGGCTCTGAATAAACTCCAGAGAAAGATAATGAGAGTGGAAATAAGATGAGACTTGTCTTATTGATATAAAAAGTAAAAATATCCAGGTAAAAGATGTTAAACTGCATTTTTCACTGAAAAGTAGAGATTATAAAACCTTTAGATGTTATTCCACATGTATTGTCCTCAGTAAATCATCCTACAATTTTCCAGTTTATAAAAGGAGAATTTATGGACTTCTTAGTAACTAAATTACCAGCATAGAAAATTAAGTGGGAAATACATACACTCCATTTAAAACAACATAAAATCTTAACCTTTTTCTTATTTCATGAAATTTATTTTAACCCTGAATAATGAAAATGTTATGCTCTAACACTTACAGTAGAGTAATACCAAAAAACCAGTATTACAAAGAGGTTTTAAAATATTCAAACTATCCTATCAATAGAGTAAACATCTCCCTTGTATTCATCTCAATCTTCATAAAAATGACTACCAAATAAAAGGATAAAATGCTTCCTGCTCTTTCTTTCTCCTAAATCTTAAAACAATTCATAAAATTTCCATCAACACTTTGGACTTGTATATACAGATCTAATTTTAAAAGCCTAGAAGTGCATGCTAAGCTAAGCCTCAAGCATTTGTAATTGCTAAAAAAACATTAAGAAATTAACATGGTAAATTACAATTGGTATTGAAGATCTTCACCAATGCATAAAACGCTTCCAAATGATGGCAGTTTCTCCCAGTGCTACAAGGAAACAAAATAGTGCTATCATATGTCTGTTTCCCCATGAAATATTCTCCCTTCCTACTTAGTAACTGCCCTGTGCCTTATTACAAATGGATAAAACAACTTATAAACATAAAATCACACCAAAGAGAAACAGGCTCAAATGAATATACTTGAGCACCAAGAACTCCCAGGGCAGATTAAATGCCCAAGATTTCTGCACAGAAGATTCCTAGGCAAAAGTTTCAAGAGCTACCTGACTAGGAAAAGATCTAAAATAATTAAAATGTTGCTGAACTTTAACTGACATGGAATCACCTTCTCTGCTTAATAATTCTGCAAAGCTACTCTCACAAACAAATGTCAGGGGGAACATTTCACATTTAAGTCAACAATAAAACAAGAACAACTGCATATGTCTGGCAAACTGGAGATTCTGAGACAACGTAGAAGCAGGGTTTGTGAAGTACGGTCAGAACCCACCCAGGTGTTCTTGAAAAGTATTCTATCAAAGTCCTAGGAGAAAAGGAAAAGAATGTTTATGCCCAGGAAAATAAATGTGTTCACGCTGGCACTCATGTGAGCTTAATTCTATGACACTCAGAGCTCTCAAAGATCTTCAATCTTTCCCAGATGTTACTTTATAAGTAGGAAATACCTAACCTGGATATGCTGAATGGGCCCTTCTGCCTATAATAAGACCACCAACTGTACTCAAGGAAGTACTGCAAATAATGAGGGAGAGAAGTGCCATTAGCTTTTCTTCCCTTATTGTAAGAGTATCATAGTTACTTCAACATGCAGATATTATTTAAACAAAAACAAAACAAAACAAAAAAACACACCTCATTGAACATGGCTGAAAATACTCTTCTGCCCACAGAAAAGTATGCTGATTGGAACTCAACTGGCTTAATCTTTTTAGTGTTTTCATTTTAAGGGTCTTTATTCATCTCAGCCTTTCCCATCAGGAAAGATGTTCTTGTATGATCTCCTTTCATCAACTAATTTGCTTCACTTGGAAGTCACTAAATCTCTGTGCAAGTTCACTTATTTTCAAGACATTAAAGGAATTATAAAATATATTACGAAACTGCTGAAAAAATATTTTTAAAACTTCATTCTAAGACTGTGGACAGAGATATTATTTATTTTTTAATTCCCATTAACTTTCAATATATTCATCACAATCTTTCCCAAATACATGTCAAATAGGGAGCTAAGCTCCATGCCCTCTGAATCAAGAAAGACTGTGGACTTTCCTCCTGAATCTCCTGTGCAGGATGTTGGTGGTTTTCAATTATACTTTGGCCTTGATATACTGCCTTATATGCTATTAATAAACATGAGCTCTTCAAAAAGGAATACATTTGCAGGGCGAAATGCCAACAACTTTGAATAGCAGGGCAACTGTAATGTTTACATACCACATAGCTCTGCAAGTTGGCAGGGCACAGACATCTGTCAATATTGATGCTGTATCAATCCCCCAATGTTTCAAGTATTTCTATTCAACAATGACTGGTATAGCTTCAGCCCCAGCTCTTCCTAACCACATCGCCCACCCCCTTTATCTATGTCACAAGTAGAAGGCTGATAGTAGCTGGCCTCAGAAGCAGTTCATGATTATGAATAGCAAACATTAGGAGGAAAAAAAATCAATGTGTTACAGGTAAGTCAGATCTTACAACTTCCCAGATGAAAATATTCTAGTGAATTCCCATAGTTTGTAGAGAAAAAACTCAGCTCCCTGTAATGGTTCTCAAGCCTTGAGTGGTCTGACTCTAATGCCCCTCTTTGACATCAGCTTTATCTATACAGTAGCCCCCCTTATCCATGGAGTGTATGTTTGAGACTCCCAACAGATGCCTGAAACTGCAAGTAGTACCAAACCCTGTGTGTGTGTGTGTGTGTGTATACACAAATATGTATATGTATATACGCCATGTTTTTTTTCCAATACTTACAGGCAGGTAGCGTATAAGGCATGGACGCAATGAACAAAGGAATGATTCACAGCCCCAGTGGGACAGAATGGGACAATGCAAGATTTCATCACATTACTTAGAACCTCTCTAAATTTAAAACTTAAGAATTATTTCTGCAATTTTCATTTACTATTTTTCTGACCAAGGTTGACTATAGGTAATTGAAACCACAGGAAGCAAAACTGAAGATAAGAGAGGATGAATGTAATCCTACTTTCTTTTTCTTTTTTTTTTTGTCTTTTTGCTATTTTTTGGGCCGCTCCCGCGGCATATGGAGGTTCCCAGGCTAGGGGTCCAATCGGAGAGCCACAGCAACGCAGGATCCAAGCCACGTCTGCAACCTACAGCACAGCTCACGGCAATGCCGGATCCTTAACCCACTGAGCAAGGGCAGGGACCGAACCCGCAACCTCATGGTTCCTAGTCAGATTCGTTAACCACTGCGCCACGACGGGAACTCCAATCCTACTTTCTCATTCTGCTTTGGCTACACCAGCCTTCCTCCTGCACCTGTTGGGGAAACTAGTAAAGTAGTCATGTTCAGCCTTCAGAGGTGACACTACGCCTCTCTCTAATTGCTCAGTGACCCTAAAGTGGGCTATGTGCCAAACTGTTGAACCACATACAGGCCTGCAAGGGTGGCACCAACAAACATTACAAGTTGTAATTCATTAGATTAGATAGGGAGTAAGGTGGAAGCTTCTTTGAGCCTTGAGGGCCTGGTTAGCTCCCAGGGATCAAGAACCTTCTAAGACTTACCTGTTAAGACCAAGGCATTTCTAACAATAACCAGAGCTGCAGATTTACATATAGGCTGACTGTTACCAGCCTTTGGTCTAGTGCTAAAAACTGGACTCCTTCAAGTATCAAACTGAAGGCTTATCCATGGGGTGGATGCACCACTCGGGATACCATTTCCTGAC
This sequence comes from Phacochoerus africanus, assembly GCF_016906955.1. Lineage (NCBI taxonomy): Eukaryota > Metazoa > Chordata > Mammalia > Artiodactyla > Suidae > Phacochoerus > Phacochoerus africanus. Next base: position 109,289,330 of record NC_062547.1, on the reverse strand, counting down.
TGGGACTCAAGATGGCTGTTCAAGCCACTATGGAGAACAGTTTGGAGATACCTTAGAAATCTATACATAGAACTTCCATATGACCCCGCAATCCCACTCTTGGGCATCTATCCTGACAAAACTCTACTTAAAAGAGACACGTGCACCCGCATGTTCATTGCAGCACTATTCACAATAGCCAAGACATGGAAACAACCCAAATGTCCATCGACAGAGGATTGGATTCGGACGAGGTGGTATATATACACAATGGAATACTACTCAGCCATAAAAAAGAAGGACATAATGCCATTTGCAGCAACATGGATGGAGCTAGAGAATCTCATACTGAGTGAAATGAGCCAGAAAGACAAAGACAAATACCATATGATATCACTCATAACTGGAATCTAATATCCAGCACAAATGAACATCTCCTCAGAAAAGAAAATCATGGACTTGGAGAAGAGACTTGTGGCTGCCTGATGGGAGGGGGAGGGGGAGGGAGTGGGAGGGATCGGGAGCTTGGGCTTATCAGACACAACTTAGAATAGATTTACAAGGAGATCCTGCTGAATAGCATTGAGAACTTTGTCTAGATACTCATGTTGCAACAGAAGAAAGGGTGGGGGGAAAAAATGTAATTGTAATGTATACATGTAAGGATAACCTGACCCCCTTGCTGTACAGTGGGAAAATAAAAAAAATAAAAATAAAAAGATGGCTGTTCATGTGACTTCTCAGGCCTGCCTGGATATGGATGTAGCTGCTTCCTCAATTCAGAGATGTATAAATCTCTATCTTTTATTATTCTTTCTTAATTACTATACTGTAGTCTTTTGTTAATTCAATAAACTCTCTAATTCTTATTTAACTAAATGCAGAGTAGTTATTTTGCCAGGGAATCCTACAAACCTTGAAACTGAAAGAAGGCTTTTGGCAAAAAAGCACCTCTAGCAGCCAACATGTTGTGCGCTAAGAATACGCTCTGCTTAAGTATAAATCTCATGCTGGCTCTCCTACTTCTCAGTTGTGTGATGTTAGCTAACTTACTTAACTTCTCTCTGTGCAATGAAAGAAAGTTCCTTCATTTATAACTTAGGAACAAAACCACAGCTACTTCAAAAGGGTGCAGTGAGGATTAATATGAGTTCATCTTCATAAATGACTTGGTAGTATGTCTGACACATACTACATGTTTCAATAATTACCCCCACCCCGCTTCTAGGTTTGTATAATTTCTGTCCCCTCTATTAGGAATATTATCATGCCAGTTCTCAGATCAAATGTCCAGTCCTAACAGCAGCTTTTTCCAAACATCTCAGCCAAAGAAGCAAAAACCACCCATTTTGACAGGTTATGCTTTCTCTAGGTGTCCTCACTGCTCTCTGTCATTATCTCATTCTCATGTTTGTTTGTTTGTTTTTGTCTTTTTTAGGGCCACACCCGAGGCATTGGAGGTTCCCAGGCTAGGGGTCAAATCAGAGCTACAGCTGCTGGCCTACACCAGAGCAACAGCAATGCCAGATCCAAGCCACATTTGCAATCTATACCACAGCTCACAGCAATGCCAGATCCTTAACCCACCTAGCAAGGCCAGGAATCAAACCTACGTCCTCATAAATACTAGTCAGAGTCATTTCTGCTGAGCCACAACAGGAACTCCCTCATTCTCATGTTTCTTTTTTTCATTCTGTGTTATCTCATTAGGACACAAATGCCATGAGGTCAGAGAACTTGCTTCCTCTTGAATCCCTAGCACTTGACACAGAACTTGAATGTATATTAGGTATTTATCAAAATATGTGTTCAATTAATTAGTTATTGGCATCAGGGGTTCTGGCTTCCAATTTCATTATTTGAAATTATTTAATTTCTCAGAATTTCAACTGTATAATTTGTAATTGAAGATAATTACAACCTATCTACCTCTGCCGCAGTGTAAAGTGCAAATTTCAAAATCTACATGAAAGTGCTACAGAAACTGATAAATATTACCCAAATATTAGTTGTTATTTGGAGATTAAATATTAGACTAAGAATCAAAAACTTAAATGCAACTCCCTTCAAGTCCTCATTGTGAGACTCTGGGTAAACACCTAAGTCCCGAAGCATCTCATTCTTCATTACAAAATGGTGGCGACACCACTTTATGAGTATTACATGACACAGTCAGACAATTGTAAAAGTCATGTGTGAACATGGACAAAAAGTTATTTATAAAGGAGTGGAATCAGGCCAAGACAACCTTAATGTTCCCCTCAACTTGACTAAATAGGGTCAATACATAGGGGTCTTCCTGACCATAAGTCCGATTTCCCTTTTCTTAGGGTGTTTACTTTAGAAAGCTTGCAATAGTAAGTTCTTCCTCCATCCCTTTGAAAAATAAATCTTCTCTGAGCCTCCTGCAATCCAAGAATGTTTTCCTCTAGGACCTACCCTTTTGCTATGTAATAATCAAGAAAGATAGTACCTTATCTCCAAGTTTTTGTGGGAAGGCAGAAATTGAATTCTGATAAGTAACATTTTCAAACAGGGATGATCTAATCACTTTACCAATATCCTCCAGTACTTTTCCACTAATATACCCCAATGCTTAAAAACTCTTCCATTTTTGTTTTAGCAGAAGTGAATTCAATCTCTCCCCCACTGACAACCCCAACAGATTAACAACCTCAACAATCTCTCTCAAACTTTTCTATCTTCATATTTTTTTAAAGGACCATATTTTAAAGTAGTTTTAGGTTTACAACAAAAATGAAGAAGAGATGGTTTCGCATATGGTCTCTGCTCCCCAAAGGAGAGGTACATTTGTTAAAACTGATGAACCTACACTGATACATCATAATAACTAAAAGTCTATAGTTTACCTTAGGACTCACTCTTGTTATTGTACACTGTATGAGTTTGAACAAATGTGTAATGACATATATCGATTAGTATAGCAGCATACAGAGTATTTTCACTGCCCTAAAAATTCTCTGTGTTCTGTCTATTCATCCCCCCTTCCTCCATGCTACTCATGTACCCACAAGCCCCTGGCAACCTGGGTTTCACTGTCTCCATAGTTTTGTCTTTTCCAGAATGTCATGTAATTGGAGTCATACAGTATATAGCCTGTTGAGATTTTTTTCACTTAGTAATATTCATTTAAGATTCCTCCATGTCTTTTCATGGCTGATAGTTCACTATTTTTTAGTGCTAAATAACATTCCATTGTACCAGAATTTGTTTATCCATTCACCTACTGAAGGGCTCATGGTTGCTTGTGTGTTTTGGAAATTATGAATTAAGTTGCCATACATATTTCTGTGTATGTTTTAGGATAGATGTAAGTTTTCAGTTCTTTTGGGGAAATGTCAAAAAATGCAATTGATGGATCATCACATCATCAGCAATTAATGAGAGTTTCTGTTGTCCCACATCTTTTCCAGTATTTGGTATCATTAGTGTTTCCAAATTTGGGGCATCCTAATATCATAGTGGTATGTCATTGTTGTTTTAATTTGCATTTTCTGATGACATATGATGTGGAGTATCTATTCACATGCTTATTTGCCAATTTTCCCCTGTCTTTATCTTCTCATTTCTTCTCTTTTCTATGTCAACTATATTTGAAAAGATCATTGATTTCAAGTTTCTCCTTATAACTGATGTTCACAAGTAAATAATCTGATGACAGTGACTGCTTATCTGGTTTGACTGTACAATCTTTATAACACCTTGCATTGTTGTGATTCAACATAAGTCACTTCAAGGACTCAGTCTCTGCTTCTGTGAAATAAGTAGGATCAAACAATCTCTTTCAAACCCTGTTACTTGCTGAATTTAAAATGCTTTCATTAAAGAGGAAATAAAAAAAATACCCAGAGACAAGTGAAAACAAAAACATGAAAATCCAAAACTGCAACAAAAGTGGTTCTAAGAGGGAAGCTTATAGCAATACAACCTTATTCAGAAAATAAGAAAAAGCTCAAGTAGATAACCTTACTTATACCTAAGCTAGAGAAAGATCAACAAACAAAACCCAAAGTTAGTAAAAAGAAAGAAATCATGAGGACCAGAGCAGAAATAAATGAAACAGAGACTAAAAAACAATAGAAAAGATCAATGAAACTAAAAGCTAGTTCTTTGAAAAGATCAACAAAATTGATAAACCCTCAGTTAAAGTCATAGAGAAAAAAAGAAGATGGGCCAAAACAATAATATCAGAAGTGAAAAAAGAGAAGGTACTACCAACATTATGGAAATACAAAGGATCATAAGAGGCTACTACAAGCAACTATACACCAATAAATAGGACAACCTAGAAGAAACAGACAAATTCTTACAAAGGTACACTCTCCTAAGATTGGACCAGGAGGAAACAGAAAATATGAAGAGACCAATTATCAGTACTGAAATTGAATCAGTAATTTAACAACTCCCAACAAACAAAAGTCCAGAATCAGATGGCTTCACAGGAAGATTCTACCAAACATTGAGAGATAAGTTAACATCTGTCCTTCTGAAATTGTTACAAAAAACTTTAAAGGAAGGAATACTTTCTTCCTCTAAATACATTCTATGAGGCCACCATCACACTGACACCAAAACCAGACAAAGACTTCACATTGAAAGAATATTACAGGCCAATAACATTGATTAACATTGATGCAAAAATCCTCAACAAAATACTAACAAAATGAATCCAACAATACATCAAAAAGACCATACACCATGATCAAGTGGGATTTATCCAAAAGACTCAAGAATTTTTCAGTATCTGTAAATCAATCAATGTGATACACCACGCTAACAAACTGAAGAATAAAAACCATATGATTATCTCAATAGATGCAGAAAAAGTTTTCAACAAAATCCAACACCCATTTCTGATTAAAAAAAAAACCCTCCAGAAAGTGGGCATAGAAGGAACCTATTTCAACATAATAAATGCCATATATGACAAACATACAGCTAACATCATTCTCAACAGTATAAAGATGAAAGATTTCCCACAAGATCAGGAATAAGACAAGGATGTCCACTCATGCCACTTTTATTAAACAGAGTTTTGGAAGTCCTAGCCCATGGAGTTAGGGAAGAAAAAGAAATAAAAAGAATACAAATTGAAAAGGAAGATGTAAAACTGTCACTGTTTGCAGATGACATGATACTATAGATAGAAAAGACTAAAGACACCACCAGAAAACTACTAGAGCTTATCAATGAGTTCAGTAAAGTTTAAGGATACAAAATTAATATACAGAAATCTTCTGCATTTCTATGTACTAACAATGAAAGCAGAGAAAGAGAAATTAGGAAAATAATCCCATTTATCATCATATCAAAAAGAATAAAATACACAAGTATTTCACCTACCTAAGGAGGCAAAAGACATGAACTTTGAAAATTACTAGATGCTGATGAAAGAAACTGAAGATGACAAAATCAGAGAGAAAGATGTTCTTCTTGAATTGGAAGAATCAATATTGCTAAAATGACCATACTACTCACAACAATCTACAGATTCAGTGCAATCTCTATCAAATTACCGATGGCATTTTTCATAGAACTAGAAAAAATAATTTTAAAATTTGTATAGAAACACAAAGATGCAGAATAGCCAAGAAAATCTTGAGAAAGGAAAGCAGCTGGAGGAATCTTGCTCCCTGACTTCAGACTATACCACAAAGCTACAGTCTTCAAAACTGTACAATAATTGCACAAAAAAAGAAATATAGATCAATGGAACAGGATACAAAGCCCAGAAATAAACCCACACACCTTATGGTCAACTAATCTACAACAAAGGAGGCAAGAATATACAATGGAGAAAAGACAGTCTCTTCAATAGGTGGTGCTGAGAAAACTGGGCAGCTACATGTAAAAGAATGAAATTAGAACATTTTATAATACCATATACCAAAAATACACTCAAAATGAATTAAAGACCTAAATGTAAGGATGGATAGTATAAAATTCCTAGAGAAAAACATAAACAGAATACTCTTTGACATTACTGTAACAACCTTTTTTTTTTATTCATCTCCTAAAGTAATGGAAATAAAACAAAAATAAATGGGACCTAATTAAACTTTTGCACAGCAAAGTAAATCATCAACAACAAAAAAAGACAACCTACCAGCTGGGAGAAAATATGTGCAAATAATGCTACTGACAAGGGCTTAATTTCTAAAATACAGAAACAGCTCATACACTTCAATATCAAAAAATAAACAACCAAAAACTTGGCAGAAGATCTAGATGGACATTTCTGCAAAAAAAAAGACAGATGGCCAAAAGACTCATGAAAAGATGCTAAACATCACTAATTATTAAAGAAATGTAAATCAAAACTACAGTGCAAATTATCTCCCACTGGTCAGAATGGCCATCATCAAAAAGTCTACAGATGTGGAGTTCTTGCTGTGGTGCAGTGGGTTAAGGACGTGGCATTGCTGAAGGTGTGTCAAAGTTTGCAGCTTTGGCTCAGATTTGATCCCTAGTGCAGGAACTTCCATATGCCATGAGTGGGACCAAAAATAAATAAATAAATAAATAAATAAATAAATAAATAAATAAATAAATAAAAAATAACTTCTGAAGAGAGGGTAGAAAAAAGGGAATCTTCCTACACCATTGGTAGGAATATAAATTGATACAGCCACTATGGAGAATAGTATGGAGGTTCCCTAAAAAACTAAAATAGAGTTATCATATGATCCAGCATTTCTACTCCTGAAAAAGATGAAAACTTTTCTATATCTGAAAAAGATGAAAACTCAAAGTCAAAAAGATACACGCAACCCAATGTTCACAGCAGTACTATTTACAACAACCAAGATAGGGAAGCAAACTAAAAGTCCATTGACAGATGAATGGATAAAGATGATGTGGTATACACATACACACAGACAAACACATACATACACAATGGAATATTACTCAACCATAAAAGGAATGAAACAATGTTATTTGCAGCAACATGAATCAGCAACATGAATTGATCTAGAGATTATCACAGTAAGTAAAATAAGTCAGATAGCCAAAGATGAATGTCAAATGATATCACTTACAAGTGGAATATAAAAAAAATAGTACAAATGAACTGATTTATAAAACAGAAATAGATGACAGACATAGAAAACAAACTTATGATTACCAAAAAGAGGGAAATGGAGGGATAAATTAGGAGTTTGGGATTAACAGATACACAACACTATACATAAAATAGATAAGCAACAAGGACCTACTGTGAAGCACAGGGACTATATTCAATATTTTTAAACAATCTATAATATTATGTTATATAATACATGTACATAACTGAATTACTTTGCTGTACACCTGAAATTAATACAACATTGTAAATAAACTGTACTTCAATAAGAAAATCATGTGAGAAAAAAATAAAATAAAAAATGCTTTTCAGAGACCTTTATATGTTAATACTGTATTTACTATCCTTTCAGACATTTAAGGGAAGATACAGAAATGAAAAACTCTCTATCCAGAAAATAGATAAATTTTAGTTATCTGTGCCACAATATATCTGTGCCACATAATTTATGTAAGTTTGAAATGTATGAGTTTTTATAATTTTCTTTCCATTATCACTACTGCACTAACACTAGATTTACCAACAATTTACTTAAACCTCCATGGGATAAATTCAGCTCGAAATGACACATGGTGAAACCAATTTTAGATACCCAATGTAAAAATTAAATCGACATTTATTTAGCAGAAAATTATGACATAATACTTTAAATATCCAAAGATTATCTTAGTCTTGTTGCTCTTTTTAGAACTTAGCAGTCCTATGAAAATAGTATATTACTGAGAAAAATTTTCCTGGGTACATTTACATTTATTTATTTATTTCATAACTTTCCCTGTGGGTTTCACTAGTTGCTGAACATTCATGCTCAGAATATCCCTAAATTAGAACCATTAAAGTATCTGCCTTCAGTAGATACATTTGGAATTTCCAGACATAAAGATGCCCATGAAAATCAAATCGAAGGTCAATATTACAGTAAATTAGATTTATACTTGACTCAGTGATTGATTTTCATTTGATCAACTGCCTGTTTTCTTTATTATCCTCTTGCAGGTTGGTCACTATTAAATGTCATGATTACTTTATTCAAAACAAATTGGAAATTTGATATTATCAATCTGTAGACAGAAATTCAAATTTAGTAAGAATTTACTTGAAAACCTATGATAAAATCTTTGCTTTTCAAAGAACTAATCAGTGTAAATGGAACAAAATGAATGCTCTCCATGTTTAATTTGGTTTTCCATTTTGCTACCATTTGAAAGTGACTATGTTGTTGATAACATAAACAGGCAGGAGACAAGTACAGCAAAAAAGTTATTTTTTATAAATAAAAATTATATATTAAAATTTCTTCAAATAAATGTAATATAAGAATTTTATTTATTTATTTATTTATTTGCATTTTAGGACTGCACCCTCCAGCATATAGAAGTTCTCAGGCTAGGCGATGAATCAGAGCTGTAGCTGCCAGCCTAAGCCACAGCCACATCAACCCCAGATCTGAGCCATATTTGGGACCTACAACACAGCTCACAGCAACACTGGATCCTTAACCCACTAAGCAAGGCCAGGGATTTAAACTGCATCCTCATGTTACTAGTCAGGTTCATTACCACCAAGCCACGATGGGAACTCCCTATTTCTAAATTTATTATTATTATTATTATTAGCCAACCCCATGGCACATGGAGCTGCCATGCTAGGGATCAGCTCCAAGTCATAGCCATGAACTAAGCTGCAGCTGCTGCAATGACAGATCCCTAACCCACTGTGCCAGGCTGTGGATCCAACCTGCATCCCAGCACTCCCAAGACACTGCCTATTTCATTGCACCACAAGGGAGCTCCAGGAATTTTAAAGAAACAAACTACAATGAGTTCCAAAGGAAGGAAACATTTGATGTTGAACCACAGTAGAAAATAAGATTTAAACTGCCTCAAAATGACTCTTAATTCCTTTTATCCAAATAATTCTACCTAATGTTTTAGATAATAAATATATTTTCCAAAACATCCTAATAATTACCTCCACTTATTGATTGGGACTCATAATAGAAAAGTTAGAGCCGGATTTGGAATCAGTTCTATTTAAATCAAATCTCCTACTCCCCCACTCCCATTATTCTATACTATCTCTGGCATTAAAACATGTTTTGGAGAAGTGAGGCAAGGTTAAAAAAAATAGCCAATCTTGATGATACATGTGCTCTGTCCTTCAATCCCAGCAAAACAGCTGCACTGAAGTAAAGCATAGGTTTAATTTAAAATATTTGCTGTAGTAATTCATTAGACAGGGGAACTATGAAGCAGTATAGTACATAGTTTCTCAGAAAAAGAATTTGAGGGCCTTAATGGAAGTAACTCTGCTCTAAAACATTTTACAATAGATTAAAGATACAATAGTGAGAAATCAAACACCTCCATGCACACATAGTGAGCAGGACATATTCCTGACATAGTTTTTTTTCTTAGAACTTTACAAAGCTATAACTAGACTTCAAGGCCACAGATAATTCTTTAATTACAGATGTCATACAAATTTCTTTCTATCTATATTTATGAAATGTAATTGTCACTTTGTCCATACACCTAGAAGAGAGACCTACTACATTACCTGGTTGTTTTTCTTAAAGGAATGTTCTAAGTTTACCTCTCTCAAATCCAATGATCTTAAAGTGAAACTTCCAATGCTGCCTGAAATTAGTGAAAATTGGAATGAGACGTTGTTACCTTAGGCCTCTCCATATCTCAGAATTCACTGTCTACAACTCTATTACAAGGACTCTGGTCCAGCAAATGGAGGTTAACAGCTACCCTCTAAATCCTATCCATTCTTGAATTTGATGCAATTCTCCTGCCTGAAATGTTCATTTCTAACTCCAACACCACCACAAGTACCACCTAAAGAATCCTGAGATTATCTTTTACCACTTGAAAGTAAGAGAAAATCCACCTAACACTAAGTTAAACAGCAAAGGCCTTAAATATTACAACATTTAAAAAAAATTCTACAAATACAGAAGAACTCTATGCCACGTTCTGGTTAATTTTCTATCACAAAAAAATTCAAGAAGATAATGTTTTCCTTCTTTCAGATCAATCAGCTACTCTCTTGGTAATTATGCAATTATACAGCATAATATCAAGACTACAGCTATTGGAATTAGACTGAGTTCAAAATCTACTGTTCTGTGACCTTCAGAATGTGTATAAGTTCTCTGAGCTTTAGTTTTTCATGTATAACAGAGATAAAAGTAGGATCTAGGATTTAATAACTTAATATATATAAAGTGAGGACTTAATATTCTAACATGAAAAACTAAAATAGTACCTGGCAAACAGAATTATATAAATATTTTCTACTATTTTTATGCTCATGGGGAAAATTTGTTTCTCGCTCCCTCTTACTCTTCTTCTCCCCCTCTCTTCATCCTTTCTGATAATCAGGAAGGAAAGATCTAGGAAGCCACTCAACACCTCATTGTCCAAGACTATATCACATGTCTATGCCTAACTGCAAGGAAAGTTGGGAAAGTGAGCTCCTGGTCTGGGAGTCAGGATTCTGCCAGCAAAGAAGTGAGGAAGGGTTAGAGTGAAGAGAGGAATAGCTGCTGCATATTCAACAAAAGGTACCTGCCAAAATCACTCTGTGATTCAAAAAATCACTAGTTCTTCAAGGGTCCCTGTCAAACACTCCCCTTTCATGAGGTCCTTCCTGACTTACAAACCAGGAATTTTTTTTTCTTTTTTAGGATACTCTGAAAAGTGGAAAGTAATAAACTAGATTATGTGTTATACATTTAAAATGCTTAAGATCAGAGAATTCAAGCCTGAATGAGGCTATAAACATAAACTTGTTCAAGGAGATTTGTGATAATCAAATTACTTCTACAATGACAACAAAAACAATTAAAAAAAAATAGTTACCATCTGAGAGTTTACCTTGTGTCAGGTGTGATAATGGATGATTCACCTACGTATTTTATTTACTTTGCCCAACAGTGTTACAACACTGAAGCTGCAATTAGATTTAGTTCAGAACATATTCCCCTCAAACCTCCTCTCCCTTAACCCCTTAAAAATGTAGCTATTCCACTATTCAACTGAATACTCACAGTAAAGGCAATCTATAAGCATAAGCACATCATTAAAAAGACTTAATATGGAGAAAATCCTTTAAGTGAACAAAAATTTAGTAATTCTCTAACTACCCATTTTTCACCAGGGATTAACAGTCATTTAAAAAAATAAAATGACTGAATGCCCAGGCATTTGTTTACAGGCTGAATCTTTTAATCCTTTTATCTATACCAGTTTAGTGATTATTAAATGTTAGTGTATAAGAAACACTGTCCAACTATATATATACAAAATTGGGAGGGAAGGATCAAGAAGAAGGAGGAGTAAGATGTCGCATTCATTTTCTCTCATAAAAACATCAAAAAAACCACACCTACATGTAAAACGATTCGCACAGAACATCTACTAAACCCTGGCAGAAGAAATTAAACCTCCAGAGAGGGCAAGAAACATTTGACATAACTGGGTAGAACAAATGAAGAAAGAGAGAGAAAAAGAATCAGGATGGTACTAGCATTCCTGAGAGGGAGCTGTGAAAGAGAAAAGGAACTCACACCCTGGAAAGCACCTAACAGACAGGGAGATCAGCTGAGACGGAGAGACCTCAAAGTTGCTGAGAAAAGAGCAGCCGCTGGACTGAGGACAGCAGAGCAGAGTGAGAGCCGCACAGATCTTCTCACCACCTTCCCAGACAACACAGTCTGAGACGCTTGGGAAGGGGCTGGGTGCTGAGACTCAGTCTCCGGAGGTCAGTTCCAGGTAGAGGACTAGGGCCAGCTGTGTGGGGACAGCCTAAGGGTCTAAGGAGCCATGTGGCATGGGCAAGGTAGCAGTGTGCTACGAGCAGGGGAGTGGAACGCCACAGCAGAGGGAATGCAGGAGGAGGGCTGGGCCCACAGGAGAAGCAAGGCACCATTGTTGGGGAGGGTGAGAGGAGGAAGGGCAGACCACCATAGGAATCTCCCTGCACACACGCAGGGAAGAGCAACTCTAGTACAGGCTATGGGTGGAGAGAAGCCACTATCTCAAGCTACGGGAGACTGGGTGCTTCTTATACGGGTGGCTGGGAACTTCTTGTGTTGGCTAAGGGCAGTGGGGGGCTAAGTGCAATGTGGTGCCTCTTACATGAACTACAGGCAGCAGGGATGGATCGCGGTAGTCTTGGAGGCCAGAGGGAGGCGTGCCTGCCACTGCTGGCGGCCTGACTGGCTCCACCTATTGCTCCAGTCACTTCACAGGTCAGCAGAAAAAAGAGGGCACTGTAACTGGGCACCAACCGTTGTTGCTCTCACTCTCCCGGGAACACACCTGCCCTGCTGCTGCCACTGCCAAATGCTCTGGGCAGTGCCCAGATGCTTGATCACTGTCACTTCCCAAGACCCTGCTAGCAGGAACAGCTGGTACAGCACCTCCTGTGTGGCCTAAGGGGGATAAGGTGCTTCTTACATGGTCTACATGTGATGGGGGCAAACCACAGCAGTTATCTCTGACTCCAGAGGTGGCCATGGCCCACTTTCACTAGGGGTCCCTGAATAGGAACCACTTGCAGCCCCAATCACCTCAGAGGGCACCACAGAGAAGGACACTGTGACAGAACACCACCTTTTGTTGCTCTCATTCACCGGGGAACACCAACTGTCCTGCTGCTGCCACTGCCAAATGCTCTTGGAAGTTCCCAAAGGATTGATCATTCCCTTTCTGGGAACCTACAACTAGGAGCAGCCTTAGCAGCACCTCCTGTGAGGGCTAAGTGGGATGGGGTGCTTCTTGCATGGACTACAGTGGCAGGGGCAAAGGACTGCAGTTATCTCTAACTCCAGAGGTGGGTGTGGCCCAACAACACTAGAGGTCCCTAAACAGGCACCACATGCAGCCCCAATCACCTCAGAGGAGAGGACTGTGATCAAACACTACCTGTTGTTGCTCTCACTCCCCTGGGAACTCACTACCCTGCTGCTGCCACTGCCAAATGCTCTGAGAACCTTCTAAATCTGCCTAAGGCTCATTACCACTTCCCAGGGGCCTGCAACAGAGTAGCCTGTGCCACCTTCCTGCAGGTCCTTGCTGCAGTTAAAAGCCCAACTAGTGGCCCTACCCATTGCCTCCTTCTCCCTGGAAACACTCAGCACCCTGGGGATAACAGCCTAATCACACTGAAGAAAGTGACAACAAATATCCAAACTCCCATGCCAAAATAAATAGGAACTACCCACAAAAATCAAAGGGATGCTCTTGCATAGAAGTAGCCCTTCAAGACTACAGTTTGCCTTCAATAAACTCATACAAAGAGAAAAACATTAGCAAGTTGAAGAAGTTCACAACCATTCCCAGTTAAAAGAACAGAAGAATTCCCCTGAAGCAGCAAACAATGAAACAGAACTCTGCAGTCTGACAGACACTGAGTTAAAAAGGGAGGTAGTGAAAATATTGAAGGAATTAAGGCTTCATATCATGGAATTAAGAGTGGAATATGAACAATAATGCAGATTCCTTTAGAAATGAACTAGAAAATATAAGGAGGAATGTGGAAAAATTATAAAATTCATTTGCAGAGATGCAAACTGAGCTAAGAGAAATAAAGAGCAGAATAAATAATGCAGAGGAACGAATCAGTGACTTGGAAGATAGAATAACTGACACCCAATCAGGACAGCAAACAGAAAACCAAATGAAAAAAAACATGAAAGAAATATAGGAGATCTATGGGATAATATAAATCAGGGCAACCTATGCATAATAGGAATTCCAGAAGGAGAAGAAACAGAAAACGGGATTGAAAATATATTTGAAGAAATTATGGCTGAAAACTTTCCAAATGTAAAGGAAACTGATATCAAGATACAGGAAGCATGGAGGGCCCCAAACAAGTTGAATCCGAATAGGACCACACCAAGACATATGATAATAAAAATGGCAAAAGTTAGAGACAAGGAGAGAATACTAAAGACAGCAAGAGAAAAACAAAGCATTAATTATAAGAGAACCCCCATAAGGCTATCAGCTAATTTCTCTACAGAAACACTATAGGCCAGAAGAGAGTGGAAAGATATATTCAAATTCTTAAAGGAAAAAATTTGCAACCTAGAACGCTTTATCTAGCAAGATAGCAAAAATATCATTGAAAATAAAAGGGGAAATAAAGAATTTCTCCAACAAACAAAAGCTAAAAGAGTACAGCAATACTAAACCCATTCTAAAAGAAATACTCAAAAGGGCTTCGCTAAATAAAAAAAGAAGTAAGAAGAAATAGGATGGAGGAAACCACAATTGGAAAGCAATCACTTAAATAAGCCAGGATACAGATCTAACAGAGGGAAAAAAAAAAAAAAAAAAAAAAAGCTACTGTAAAACTGATGAAAAGAACAAGGAACAGCAAAAGGACAAACATGAAGATGTTAAAAAAGAACTTCAAAATCATAGATTGTGGGGAAGGAAAGTAAGAAAAAAAATATAGACTCCTTTTTTTTTTTTTTTAAATAATGTATTTGAGCCTATATGACTATCAGGCTAAAGCAAGCAGATACAGGAAGGGGTTAACATACTTAAAAAACAGGGCAATCACAAATCAAAAGCAAACATTACATTCACAAAAACTAAAAAGAAAAGTACACAAGCATAAAATAAATAGAAATCATCCAACCAAAAAAAGAAAGGAAGAAAGGAAGAGAAAAGTAGAATCAAATAGAAAAAAAAGTTTAAAATGGCAATAAATACATATTTATCAATAATTACTTTAAATGTCAAAGGACACATATAGATTGATAGTGAGGGGATGGGAAAAGATATTTGATGCCAATGGACAAGACAGGAAAGCAGGAGTTGCAATACTCATATCAGACAAAATAGACTTTAAAATGAAGGCCATAAAGAAAGACAAAGAAGGATACTATTTAATGGTAAAAGGATCCATGCAAGAAGATGATATTACAGTTGTTAATATAGAAGCACCCAGATACCTAAAAAACACTAACAGACATAAAATGAGAAACTGATGGGAATACAATCATAGCAGGTAAATTTAACACCCCACTCACATCAATGGACAGATCCCCTGGACAGAAAATCACTAAGGCAAGAGAGATCCTAAATGACACAATAGAAAAGTTAGACTTAATCGACATCTTCAGGACATTACATGCAAAAAAAAATCACAATATACATTCTTCTCAAGTGCACTTGGAACATTCTCAAGGATAGATCACATACTGGGGCACAAATCTAACTTCAACATATTTAAGAGTATAGAAATTATTTCAAGTATCTTTTCTGACCACAATAGCATGAAAGTATAAATCAATCACAGGAAAAGAAATGAGAAAAAACTAACTACATGGAGACTGAAAAACATGCTACTAAAAAACCAGTGGGTCAATGAGGAAATCAAGAAGGAAATTAAAAAATACCTCAAGACAAATGATAATGAAGATACAACCATTCCAAATCTATGAGATGCAGCAAAAGCAGTGCTCAGAGAGAAATTCACAGCAATATAGGTCTTCCCCAAAAATGAAGAAAAATCTGAAATTGACAACTTAACCCACCACCTAAATGAATTATAAAAAGAACAAAATGTCAAGTCAACAGAAGGAAGGAAATCTTAAAGATCAGAGAGGAAATCAATAAAATAGAGATTCAAAAAACAATAGAAAAAAATCAATAAAACCAAGAGCTGGTTCTTTGAAAAGGCAAACAAAATTGACAAACCTTTGGCCAGACTCACCAAGAAGAGGTGAGAAAAAACCCAAATAAACAAAATAAGAAATGAAAAAGGAGACATCGCCATGGATACTGCAGGAATACCAAAAAATGATTAGAGAATACTACAAACAATTATATGCCAACAAATTTGACAACCTAGAAGAAATGGACAACTTTCTAGAGACTTACAGCCTGCCAAAACTGAATCAGGAAGAAACAGATAGCTGAACAGACTGATCACTAGAAATGAAATTGAATATGTCATAAAAACACTGCCTACAAATAAAATTCCAGAACTAGATGGCTTCACAGACGAATTCTATGAAACATACAAAGAACTTATACCTATCCTTCTTAAACTTTTCCAAAAGTTGAAGAAAACGAACACTCCCAAAGATATTCTATGAAGCCACCATCACCCTAAGACCAAAACCAGAAAAAGATAACAGCAAAAATGAAAACTGCAGGCCAATATCTTTGATAAACAGAGAAGCAAAAATTATCAAGAAAATTTTAGCCAACTGAATCCAACAACATATAAAAAAGATCATACACCACGACCAAGTGGGTTTCATCCTAGGTTCACAAAGATGGTACAACATACACAAATCAAGCAACGTCATACACCACATTAGCAAAAGAAAAGTCAAAAACCACATGATTATCTCAATAGATGCAGAGAAAGTATTTGACAAAGTCCAACATCCATTCATGATAAAAACCATAGTGGCTATAGAGGGAAGATGCCTTAGCATAATAAAAGCCATTTACAACAAACCCATGGCAAATATAACACTCAATGGAGAAAAGCTGAAAGCTTTTTTTCCATCACTTTGCTGCAAAATATCTCGTAGCTGTTAGCAATCACTCATAACTTCTCCCATTTTCTCACTACTGCTCATCTACTTTCTTTGTGCATTTGCCTAGTCGGGATATCTCATATGAATAAAAGTATATAATATGTGACCTGTTGGGTCTGGCCTTTTTCACATAGCATAATGTATTCAAGCTTCATCCATGTTGTAACATGAATCAGTACTTTTATTATTGTTTTATTTTTGAGAAACAATCCATTGTGGGAATATACCATATTTGTTTATCCATTAATTTATTAAGTGGCATTGGGTTGTTTTCACTTTCTTGGCTATTATGAATAATGCTGCAATGAATGTTAGTGTACAAATTTTTGTGTGAATTTATGGTTTTGAGCCTCTTGGATATATACCTAAGAGTACAAAAATACCTTTTAAAATTGACCCCTAAAAATCAAATACCTGGGAATAAACCTTACCAAGGAGGTAAAAGACTTATATGCTGAGAACTATAAAACATTCATCAAGGAAATTAAAGAGGATACAAAGAAATGGAAAGATATTCCATGCTCCTGGGTTGGAAAAATTAATACTGTAAAAATGGCCATACTACCCAAAACAATCTACAGATTCAATACAATCCTTATCAAGTTACCCACGACATATTTCACAGAACTAGAAGGAACAATCCAAAAATTTATATGGAACCACGAAAGACCCATACTTGCCAAAGCAATCCTGAGGAACAAAAACCAACCAGGAGACATAATTCTCCCAAACTTCAGGCAATAATACAGAGCCACAGTAATCAACACAGTGTGGTACTGGTACCAAATCAGACATACAGACCAATGGAACAAAATAGAGAACCCAGAAATAAACCCAGAAACCCACAGTCAATTAATCTTCCACAAAGGAAGCAAATATAAACTGGGAAAAAAAGACAGTCTTTCAGCAAGTGGTGCTGGGAACCTGGACAATCTCATTTAAGTCAATGAAACTGGAACACACCCTCACACCATGCACCAAAATAAACTCAAAATCACTTAAAGACTTAAATGTAAGGCACACCATCAAACTCCTGGAAGAGAACATAGGCAAAGCATTCTCTGATATCAAACTTACAAATGTTTTCTCAGGTCCGTCTCCCAAGGCAACAGAAATGAAAGCAAAAATAAACCAATGGGACCTAATCAAACTGACAAGCTTTTGCAAAGCAAAGGAAACCATAAAAAAATTTTTTTTAAAAAACACAAAAAGACAACTTATAGGATGGGAGAAAATAGTTTCAAATGATGCACCTGACAAAGGCTTAATCTCTAAAATATACAAACAACTTATACAACTCAACAGCAAAAAAGCCAATAACCCAATGGAAAAATGGGCAAAAGACCTGAATAGACATTTCTCCAAAGAAGACATATAGACGGCCAACAAGCACATAAAAAAAAATGCTCCATATCATCGATGATTAGAGAAATGCAAACCAAAACTACTGTGAGGTACCAATGGCCATCATTAACAAGTCCACAAATAACAAATGCTAGAGAGGGTGTACAGAAAAGGGAATCCTCCTGCACTGTTGGTGGGAATGTCAATTGGTACAACCACTATGGAAAACAGTATGGAGGTACCTCAGAAAACTATATATAGGACCACCATATGACCCAGCAATCCCACTCTTGGGCATATATCCGGACAAAACTTCCCTTGAAAAAGACACATGCACCCACATGTTCATTGCAGCCCTATTCACAATAGCCAAGACATGGAAACAACCTAAATGTCCATCAACAGATGAATGGATTAAGAAGATGTGGTATATATACACAATGGAATACTACTCAGCCATCCAAAAGAACAAAGTAATGCCACTTGCAGCAACATGGATGGAACTAGAGACTCTCATGCTAAGTGAAGTAAGTCAGAAAGAGAAAGATAGCATGTGATATCACTTATATGTGAAATCTAATATAAGGCACAAATGAACCTTTCCACAGGAAAAAAAAAATCATGGACATGGAGAACAGACTTGTGGTTGCCAAGTGGGAGGGGGTGGGAGTGGGATGGACTACGAATTTGGTGTTAACAGATGCAGACTATTGCCTTTGGAATGGATAAGCAATGAGATCCTGCTTTATAGCACTGGAAACTATATCTAGTCACTTATGATGGAGCATGATAATGTGAGAAAAAGGAATGTATATGAGGATGTGTGACCATGTCACCCTTCCGTACAGTAGAAAAAGGACAAAACGCTGTGAACCAGCTATAATGGAAAAAAATAAAAAGGATTAAATTTAAAAAATTGTATGTAAAGTGTTTTATAAGTGATGAGCTATTTTCAAGTATAACATTGAATATATGAGATTATTTTTTATTACAGTGTAGTTGACAATGTTTTGCCATTTTCTGCTATGAAACAAAGTGACATAGTGATTGCATGAGAGTATTACTCTACCTTTTACTTTAGAAAGTAACTCAGTGTAACATGTGAGTCCATTATATTGTTACCATTGTGAACTGGAGATTGGCAGTGACATAGTGATTACATGAGAGTATTACTCTACCTTTTACTTTAGAAAGTAACTCAGTGTAACATGTGAGTCCATTATATTGTTACCATTGTGAACTGGAGATTGGCACTTGCCACTCGCCTCTACATGGATTAAATTATGAGCCACTGCAGCTTTGACCTGCACCACCCCCTGAGGAGAGATCAGGAGTGAGGCACTCTTGCTCTAGGAAAACTGGAAGAACAGATATTCAGATAGTTAGACATTTTTAGGAGATTTTATAAGCCCTATTTCCCCAATTAATATCTTACGAAACTCCAGCATAATATAACAGTGAGACTATTAATAATGATATGATATAGTCAAGATACAGAGTAATTCCACACTACAAAGAACTCTCCTGTTGTCCTTTTACAGCCACACCCACTTTTCTTAAAGTTTGATATAACTTTAAGAATGTTATATCAAAAGGGAGTTCTCTGATGGCCTAGTGGGTTGAGGCTCCTGCATTCTCATTGTTGTGGCTCTAGTTGCTGCTGTGCAGCATAGGTTCAATCCCTGGTCCAGGAATTCCCACATACTGCCCTTGTGGCAAACAAACAAACAAATAAAGAGAGAACCTGAAAGAAACACTGCAAATCTCATAAAAAAAAAAGAAAAGAGTGTTATATAAAGGGAATTATACAACTTTTGGTCCTGGCTCTTTTTATTCAGCATAATTTTATGGATATTCATCCAAATTGCTGCCTGTATCACACTTGTTCTTTTTTACTGCTCAGTGGTATTCCTTGGTATGAAAGTTATTCTATATTTTTCTTTTTTTATTTTTCCTTTTTAACTCTCTTTGATTTTGGTATTCAAGTACTACTAGTGTTATGAATTGAGTTAGGAGATGTTCTTCCTCTTCTGTTTTCTGAAAGACACTGCATAAAAAATGGCATTAACTTTTTAAATTTTTGGTAGTATTCTCCAATGAAAACACTGGGCCTGGGTATTCTATTTCAGAGGTTTTTAAGTTAAATTTTTAATTTTCTTTATATTTATAGGGCTATTCAAATGTTCTATTTAATATTGGGTGAGTTGAGGAAGTTTGTGCTTTTTGAGGAATTTAAATCATCTAAACTGTCAAATTCTTACATACGCAATCTTAGTATTCCTTCATTATCTTTTTGACATCTGGAGTGTCTAGAGTGACAGCACCTATTTTATGCCTGATAGTGGTAATGTTTTGTCTTAATCTCTTTTTCTTTTGTCAGTCTTGCTAGAGATCTGTCAATTTTATCTATCTTCTCAAAGAGCTAGCTTTTTTGGGGGAAGGGTTTGGCCACACCTCTGATATGTGGAAGTTACCAGGCCAGGAACTGAACCTGCACCACAGCAGCAACCCAAGTCACTGCAGTGATAAGGCTGGATCTTTAACGCACTGCACCACAGAATTCAAAAGAGGTAGCTCTTTGTTTCATTGATATTCTCCAGTGTTTTTCTGTTTTCAGTTTTCTTGATTTCTGCTCTTTATTATTTTTTTCTTCATGCTTTGGGTTTAATTGGTCTTCTTAATCTAGGTACTTGACCTGAGTTCTTAGATTACTGATTTGAGATTTTCTGCTTATCTAATTTAAGCATTTAGTGTTACAAATGTTCTCAGAGCTGCTTTAAGTGTGTTTCACAAATTTGTTGGTTATTTTTAATAGTTATTTAATTCAATGTTTTTTTAAATTTCCCTTGAGACTATTTGCTTGGCCTATAAATTATCTAGAAGTATGTTGTTTAAAACAGTATATGTTTCCAAATGTTTAAAGAATAGTGTTAGATGTTTAAAAGAATAAATTTTGTATAATTTAAATCCTTCTAAATTTGTTGAGGTTTGTTTTATAATCAGAAAATGGTCTATCTTGGTATATATTCCACGGATATTTGAAAGGAATGTGTATTCTGCTGTTGTTTGATGTTATGCTCCAAAAATGTTAATTATATCTTATTGGTTGATGCTGTTGTTATTTCATTCTTGATAATTTTTTATTTCATTGGTCAGTTGCTGCTGACAGTTGCTGATTATAAGAGTTGTAATATGTTAAATCACGGCCTCAAAAAAGATATCTTCACCCAGAAGTGGAAAATGTGACTTTATTTTTAAAAACAAAGGAAGTGTCTTTGAAGATGCAATTAAGTTAAGGATCTTGAGATCATCCTGAATTCAGGATGGGTCCTAAATTCAATGATAGGTGTCCTTATTAGAGAAAGGCACAGAGGGATTTGAGAGACAGAGCAGAAGGCTATGTGTAAATAAGAGCAAAGGATGAAGTGTCTATAAGTTTAGGAATGCCAAGAATTTATGGCAACCACCGGAAGCTAGATGAAAACCAGAAAACACATTCTTCTTTAGAGCTTCCAGAAGAAAACAGTTCTACCAACAATTTGATTTCAGACTTCTCGATTCCAGAACTGAAAGACAACAAATTTCTACTGATTTAAGCTACTAAGCCTGTGATATTTTGTTATGGAATCTTTGGGAAACTAATACAAGGATGCTGAAGTCTCCAATTAAAATCATGGATTTGTCTATTTCTTCCTTAAGTTAAATCAGTTTTTGTTTCACACTTTGTAGCTCAGTTTTTGGTTCAAACACTTAGGATTATAATATATCAGCTATTAATATAGTATTGTATGCATAATCTATAAATATTAACCAAACTTTTTTGTTATATTTGAAGTGAATTTTTATAAACAAAATAAAAGCAGGCTCATTTTTTTTTAATCTACTGTGCAAGTCTCTGTCTTTTAATTGGTTTATTGAGATCATGCACATTTATTGTAATTATTTCTGTGGAAGAGCTTAAGTCTGACATTTTAATTTTTGGTTTCTGCTTTCATCCTTTTGTCTATATTACTATGGGTAACTTGAACAGTCTTTTAGAATTCTACTTTGATTTTTCTAGTGTTTTTCACTATGCTCTTTGTAGTTTTTTGTTTTGTTTTGTTTTTGTTTTTGTTTTTGTTTTTTGTCTTTTTGCCATTTCTTGGGTCATGCCCATGGCATATGGAGGTTCCCAGGCTTGGGGTTGAATCGGAGCTGTAGCCACAGGCCTACGCCAGAGCCACAGCAACGCAGGATCGGAGCTACATCTGCCACCTACACCACAGCTCACAGCAACGCCAGATCCTTAACCCACTGAGCGAGGCCAGGGATCGAACCCCTGACCTCATGGTTCCTAGTCAGATTCGTTAACCACTGAGCCACAACAGGAACTCCTATAGTTTTTTTTTAATAGTTACACGTATTACATTATATATAAATAACTAATCACAGTCAACTGGTGTTAACATTTTATCAGTTTGTGTAAAATGTGGGAACATTGTCTCCCTTTTCATCCCTTTACTTTCCCTAGTTTATAATATAATTGCTTTAAATATTTCTTGTTCATACCTGAACATTATAGCATTGCCTGATAGAACTGAACCAGGCAATGCTATAATCTTAGCTTTAACCATAAAGATCATTTAGAAACCTTGAAAGGAGAAGGAAAATTTACAGTATTCACCCATAATTTTGCTCTTGTTATGTTGTTTATTCCTTTTTGAGTTTCCAAGATTTCCTTCTTTTATCATTTGTTTTCTATATAGTTTTAGCCAGTCTTTCGGAGCAGGTCTGCTGAGAAAAATTATCCTAATTTTCTTTCATCCAAAAATGTGTGATTTCCCCTTCTTTCTCAAGAATATTTTCCCTCAGATAATGAATTCTAGATTGAAATCCCTTTTCTTTTAGATTTTGAAAAATGTGTGCTATACCCTTCAGGCCCCTAAGGTTTCTGATAAGAAACACATTTTCATTTGAATTGTTTGTTCCTATTCGCCTTTTTCTCACTGCTTTCAAGTTTTTTTTTTTTTTCTTTAATTTTCAAAGGTTTGACTACAGCATGACAGCATAGATTCTGGAGGGGTTGGGGTTTTTAAAAACTTTTTTTTTCTTTAAGGGCCACACCTGTGGCATATGGAAGTTCCTGGGCTAGGGGCTGAATTAGAGCCATAGTTGCCAGCCTAAACCACAGCCACAGCAATGCTAGGTCCAAGTCTCATCTGCAACCTACACCACAGCTCACAGCAAAGCCAGATTCTTGACCCAATGAGTGAGGCCAGGGATCAAACCCACATCCTCATGGATATAAGTGGAATTTGTTTCTGCTGTGCCACAATGGGCATTCCCTTAAAAAACTTCTTGATTGACTTTTATCATCTTTAAAATAGGAAGCATTTAGTCATTATCTGCTTGACTATTTTTCCAGGCCCACCCTCTTTCTCCTCTCCTTCTGAAGGAACTCCAATGACCCTTCTGTTCTGCTGTTAGAATTCTCCCATTGAGTTTTTTTTTGTTGTTTTTTCTTTTTAGGGCCATGCCTGTGGCATATGGAAGTTCCTGGGCTAGGGGTCAATTGGAACAGCAGGTGGAGCCTACACCACAGCCACACCAGTGCCAGATTCAAGCCTCATCTACAATCTACACAACAGCCATTACTGGATCCTACCCACTGAGCAAGGCCAATTATGCAACCCACATCTTCAGGGACACTATGTTAGATTCTTAACCTACTAAGCCACAACCAGAACTCCTCCCACCAAGTTTTTTTTATATCAGTTATTCTGCTGCTTAGTCCTAAAAACAGTCCACTTAGTCCATTTAGTTCTTCTTTATATCTTCCACTTCTTGGCTGAGAATTTCTGCTTCAATGATGAGACTTTCTATATTCCAGTTGTTTCAACTCTGTTTGTAATTGCCCAAAGCATCTTTATGATGACTCCTTTAATATCTTTGTCAGATAATTCTAAAATTTTGTCATCTGGAAGATGGCATCTATTGATTGTTTTGGTTTTTTTTTTAATTCACATTTTGGAAACTAGACAATTTCAATAGGACATTCTGAGATTCTGAATGTTATTTTAACTCTCTATTCTTAGCTGGCTTTTTCTAGACACAGCTCTAGCAAATGAAGTGGGGTATACCACCTCATTACGTAAGGTGAAAGAAGAAGTACAAGTTCTCCACTTGATGTCCTTAAGAACTCCGCTTAAGGGCTGGAGAGCCTTCTGGATACTGCTGACAAGGATGGGATTTCTGGCTCTCCACTAGGCCTCTACTAATACTACCCTGACTGAGAGGAGTGGGAGTGCATGGGACACCATGGATTGGTGAGGGATGGCCTTGTTACACCTGGCTACTGGTGAAAGTCCCAAATATTCACTAAGCCTCCTCTGACACCACCCCTGCAGGGAGGAGGGATACCTTATCACCATGGAATAGGGGTCTAGGATTCCCATAGAGTCTCCACAGATAGTAGGGGGATGGAAGTGGTTACCCACCACTTACAGGCAGGGATCAAAGTCCTGGCTCCCTACTCAGTCTTCTCTGACACCACTCAAGCAGGAAGGTTAGGGTGCCTTATTACAGCCTCTGAGAGTTCCCTACTTGGTCTTTGCCCGCAAGATTAGAAGTTGGACTATTTTTTTTTCTGTATGTTTGTCTGGAGTATACTAGTTATTGTCTAAAACTATTCTTTCTTGCTAGGCCTCCCCTTTCCTGATGTTTTGGCTAGAGATGTCAGGCTTGTTGTTGATGTTATTTTCATTTTTTTTTCTTTTTTACAGCCACACTGTGGCATAGGAAAGTTCCCAGAAAAGGGGCTGAATTGGAACTGCAGTTGCCGGCCTATACCACAACCACAGCAACACTGGATCTGAGCTGCATTTGCAACCTATGCCACAGCTTGCAGCAACACCAGATCCTTAACCCACTGACCCAGGCCAGGTATCCAATCCACATGCTCACAGACATTATATTGGGTTCTTAACCTGCTTAGCCACAATGGGAACTCCAAAAGTAAAACTGAAGGAACCCATCGGAGTGTTATTTCTTGGGTACCAAGGACCTTAGTTGGTCTGCCTTTTTCATTCTATTTTTCAGGGCAGGAGGAACATTAAAAAGTACATCTACTCCTGCCTCCTGGAAATAGAAGTCTCCAAACTCCATATAATTTTTATTTGTCATGAAGTCCTACTCATTTTTAATTTTTTCTATCATAAAAGAGTATAAAACCCCTCTTTGCAGGCAAGCCAAACAAAAACAGGTGAGAACTGGATGTGGCTCATGACCATCATTTGCTAATCCATGAAACAGATCAAGATTTCAGAACAATGATTCCTTCTGCTGCCTTGACACAACAGCATTCCATAAAAGGGGAAGTAGGTAAGGCAGACACTGAAAGCAAAAATAGCTTTTCTCTTTTATAATATCTAGGAATTTGGGAAGAAGAGAAAAAAAATGGTTGGAAAAATGCAGGAGCAAGAACAGATTAAAATTATAAAAGATCCTACAAGTCAGAAGGAACTTTATGGTCCCCTTCAGATATCATTCTAAATAAAAACAGGAGTTCTCATGCAGCTCAGCGGTAATGAACTCCACCAGTATCCATGAGGATCTGGATCGATCCCTGGCCTCACTCAGTAGATTAAGGATCTGGCATTGCTGTGAGCTGTGGTATAGGTTGCACATGTGGCTTGGAACCTGCGTTGCTGTAGCTGTGGTGTAGGCCAGCAGCTGCAGCTCTGATTCGACCCCTAGCCTAGGAACTTCCATATGCTGCAGGTGCAGCCTTAAAAAGCAAAAATAAAATAAAATTTAATTTTAAAAAAAGGGGGTTCCCATCACAGCTCAGCAGAAATGAATCTGACTAGTATCCATGAGGATGCAGCTTCCATCCCTGGCCAGCTGCTGTGGCTGTGGTGTAGGCTGGGGGTTATAGCTCCAATTCGACCCCTAGCCTGGGAACCTCCATATGCTGTGTGTATGGCCCTAAATAGACAAAAAATAAAAAATTAAAAAATTAAAAAACACTAGGTCATAGCATAAGAATAACATAAGTTTTCCTAACTGCGACCACTTTTATGTTTAATAGTGAAACATCCATGACTTCAAATAAAATTTTCAATGATTTCTCTTGTTTTTGCTATAAGCATATCTCTCATCTGCCTGTGAAATACTCCAACTTGACAAATTAATACATAAATGCAGTAATTTCCCCTTATATGCAAATATTAGTTGAATTAAAGAGGTAGCAGAATACCTTCAAGCAAATGATAGTCAATATAGTAAAATATATAAGAGAAGGTCATAAATAGGAGTGATAGCTTTAAAGTAACTAATAAACATTGTTAAGACAAAATGAGAAAAATATTAAACCCTTAAGGAAACTGAAAAATACTGGGGAAAGTAACTGTTTCAAGTACCCATGATAAAACTTACTTTAGAGAAGTTCAGAAAAATCTTACAATGGGAAACTCATACAGCTGCAAAACATTTCCAGTGTAGACTAGGCAGGAGGTGGGGTGGGGGAAACAATGTTGAACTCATATGGCAAATGAATACCCTGCAACATCCTATTGTTCAGCTGAGCCAGCCTGAAAATTCATGCAAAGTGGGGAGCTGGTATACATAATTTTATTGTAAAGCTTTCTTCCTTGAATTGCCATTAAATTTTAAATAAACTGAGACATGAGCATTTACTAAAGTCATTATGATTCCATTAACCATGGCACACAGACACTTTTTCCACTGAATTCTGGTTTTTAAAGTTTCTCTTCTGACTTTCTATTTATTTAGTTTGCAGATCTTCAGTAAGAAACACCCAGTGTCATCTGAAAGGACACATATTGCAAAAAAAGAAAAAAAAAATTAATTTCCTCCCTTACTGGAACTATGTGATGTGTGACTTCCCATTGAGTACAACTGCCAACAAGGCACAGGTGTGCACCACATGAGGAGGTGAAAATGTGATTATAGGAAGAGAAATGTTGTGATTCTGTCCATATATCCATAATGAAATCAACCCCAAATGAGTTCCTGCTTTTTTTTTTTTTTCTCATAGTTAACACCAAGCCTGGGAAGCAAGAAAACCAAAAACTTTTGCCATATCCAGATTCATACTTACTGTTATTAGATTTAGAACTAAGAAGAAGAAAAGCTTTTTTCTCCTTTTCATTCTTTTGGTTTACTACAGAAAACTGTCCTGGAAATCTCTTGTCTTCTAATTTTTTCATGCTACACTAGTTTAATTTGTAAAATCAAATAAAAATCAAATGGGTTTTCCTTATTGGTAAATTTAACTAAATCAACAATTTAACACTTCATTCTTCAAAAGTTAGTTCAGAAAAAGTATAAATTCCATTTTTTTTGTAACAAAAGTTTTTAAATTAGAAATGCTTATAAATTTGATTTAGTAAGTAGAAAACTGAACTTACCTAAATTAAATAAGGCAAGATAACAAATATTATTACATCAAATATTGATCCAACAGCTACGTATTTCAACTCAGATGAGTGAAACTAACTTACATACAGGATTATTAACAAAGGATTGTTTTCATTAGTATGTCTCAGAAAAAAACTAAATATCTATTAATAGGGGACTAGTTAAATAAATCATGATATATTTATACACTGCATCCACAGTAAAAGGAAAACCAAGATCTTTTTGTACTAATATTAAAAAATGATCTCTGATACATATGACTATAATAGTCTACCCTTTGCTTTTTAAAAAATAAATAAGGATGTGTGTATTCATGTGCTTATCTATATTGGCATGTAATATTTCTGCAAGGATACAAAGAAAGGGATAACTTTGGTTGCCTGTTTGGAGAAAAATTAGGTGGCTGAGAAACACTGGTTTAAGGGTAATTTTCACTGCTCTCATTTTACAGTCTTTGAAAGTTTGAGCCATGTAAGTGATTCCCCATTCAAAATATATTAAATTTTAAATTTTTAAAAATAGTTATTGAGTTTTGAGTATGTTGCAATGGGATACATACAATCAATAACTATATTTTACTCCACAGATTATCACTAATTTTGGAGTGAATGCATAATGCATCATATTTATATTAAACCAATTAAAACCTCATGAGATAAACATGATCAGGTTCAGTTAACCCAGATGAGATCCTAACACTGAATTCAACAATAGAACTCATTTTACTTGTGGGAAAAATAGGCAGAAAAGATGTATCATGATGTGGGAGACATTATATACATCGATATAACCAAATTTACCTCTTCTACCTTTAGGTCATGCTTTCTGAAATTCTCCCTATTGGTAGGACACAGGAAGAATTATTTGGAGAGTACTTAAAATATTCTGGCTAGTTTACATGTTAACATAAATTAGATCACACAATTTCACAAAATCTATTGTAGCTAGGTTCATGTAACCAAAGGAAGATAGTACAGGAAAGATTTATTCTTACAGAAAGGAAAACTTTGAAACCATCTAGAATCTGCCAGATCTTACTGGATACAAGAAATGAACACCCCTAGTACCTGGTTACTAAGTTGTTAAATATTCAAAAGAATGATTTAAATGGAGGCTAGAAGCATTAAAGAAAACTTCATTTAATTTTTAAATTCTGCAGTTCCCACTGCTGCATAATGAGATCAGTGAGTATCTTGGGAGTACTGAGTTGCTGGTTCCATCCCCAGCCAGCACAGTTGGTTAAGGATCTGGAGTTGCTATAGCTGCAGCTTAGGTAGTGACTGCGGCTGAATCTGATCCTTGGCCTGGAAACTCCATATGCTGAGCGGCAGTCAAAACATGAAAAAAAAAATTAAATTCTGAATAAGACCAGATCTCCGCAATGGAAATAGAAGTTTTATTAAATATAGGTAAGTAACCATTTACACTAAGGAAGTGAGAAATTCAAAGTAGTCTCTGATTATAAATAAGTCTGTGATTGAATTGTTTATATTATTATAGATCACAATATCCTAAAAATGCTTTACTTAGAAAATGCTTTACTTAGAAAACATTTACTTAAATTGGTACCAAAAGAAGTCAAATTTAAAAAAAACCAATAATGTCAAGGGAAAACTATAATTAAAATCCACCATATAGCAATTAAAATGATAGAGTAAGACTAAGGTTGGTGACCATCATTATATTCAAATCAATCTTGGGTATGCCCCTTTCAAATATTTTCTTTTCCATTAGCTTGTTGATATAGGAAGCAGACGCCCTAAATACTTTAATTTGAGATTTTACAATTACTCTTAAGTATATACATTAAGTCAGAGGGAAGGATGCCAGTTTAAGAATTATTATTTTTAAGTACCAAATAAGAAATTCATTAAAAGGAGCTAGCTTTAGGTAAAATTATCCCAAATGGTTGGCCCAAAAGAGGTGAAGCAGGTACAATAAAATTTTAATGCTGGAAATATTTTTAAAATTTTATTTGTCATTAGATATTTTGAAATGCATTTTCTTCCTAATGAAAATAAACCAGAGAGAAAAATTAGGTCATGGGATCAGTAGTAAAGACAAATCTGTTAACAGGAATATGAGAAAAGTTTAGAAATAAGTATTATAATTAAAGTTAGAAGAAGTTCAGTAATTAGAAACACAGTTTGTAAACTACCCAAGGTTATTTTAGGGTCCCAAAAATATAGGGCTAGAGTTCCTGCCATGGTACAGTAGGTTAAGAATCTAACAGCAGCAGCTTGAGTGGCTGCAGAGGTGCAATTCAAGCCTGGTACAGTAGATTAAAGGATCCACTGTTGCTAAAGCTGAGTCTTGGATTTAATTCCTGGCCTGGGAACTTCAATATGCTATGGGTGCAGACTTAAAAAAAAAAAAAAAAAAGAGTAGGGTTTTCTCTCTTACAGTAAAGTAATTATTATAAGTCAACCAAATAAATTTTTCCTGAGAAACATAGCATTTAACATATTCCTCAAGACTGAAATAAGGCAAATAGCCAGGCTAATCCTATCCATACTTTCTAGTGCACACAACTTTTCAATTCTGTAATAATCAAATGAAAAGCAAGAGGGTAAAAAATAATTAAAATG
Organism: Phacochoerus africanus; assembly: GCF_016906955.1. NCBI lineage: Eukaryota > Metazoa > Chordata > Mammalia > Artiodactyla > Suidae > Phacochoerus > Phacochoerus africanus. The sequence continues at coordinate 109,259,311 of NC_062547.1, read as the reverse complement.
ACAAAGCAATACTGGTTCATTATAAGGGAAAACTACAATTTCTTCATATTTTAATTTTGGTTTAAATAAAAGTAAGGGAGTATCACAGACATAGTACATTGTAATTCTGGTAACATTTTGTTTGTGTATCATGCAAGTTTATTCAAAAATTAATTTAAATCAGCCTCCATAAAATATTATAATATGGAATAAAAACCATTTCGAGGGCTATCAGAAGAAAAGGAAATAATCATGAAAATAGAACCCACTAGGAAGCAATTAAAGGAATGGAAATGAATCTGTCTCATTTAACATTATCAGTAATGGTTTGGAAGAAATATTATAAAATTTTCAGTTCATGATAAATTTGGTGGTATTACAAATTCCGGTAAGGACAGAGACACTAGACAAATGGACCTAAGTGAAAAGAAATATGGGCAAGAAATAAAATAAGATTCAGTTTAGAAAAATTAAATTTAATATTGTACATTATCAGAAACGTAAATCATCAGTGGGAAATGTAAGAAAGAAATGTCAAGCTGAACCAGTAGAATTAGATAAAAATTTGAGATGTTAGAAAGATGTGTCTAATAAAAGCCAAATATAGTTTCAAATTTACAGTCATGAGTTTCTGCAGAATATACGTTTTCACTCGAAATACTTTCTTTTGTTTTGGCCATGCCCACAGCCTGAGGTAGTTGCCAGGCCAAGGATCAAACCCAGGCCATAGCAGTGACCTGAGCCACTACAGTGACAACACTGGATTCTTAACCTGATGTGCTGCAAGGGAATTCTCAATCAAATTAATGTTTTATGTGCATACTGACTGCTGTTTGTCAGAATAAAAGTAGGACCGAAGTCATGAAATACAATTTTTGGTCTGAGATATCAAATTTTGGTCTAAGAATTATACTTGTATACCCGTACCCACTTTATAAGCTATTACATTAAGGCTTTTTAATTGCTTTAGCTCTGGATTATAAGTGTTATACTTTTGAAAGAAGGCAGGAAAGAATAAAGGAAAGATAGAAGGAAGGGAAGAAGGGAGGGGAAAAGAAATGTTAGGAAATGGGAAAGAAAAATATTTAATATCCGCCAACTGGCCATTTATTTGACTGCATGTTTCTTTTTTTCTTTCTACTTTCCCAAATACCTCTAGAAAGCACTACACTGATCAGACAGAAAATTCTTATTTATAATCTCCATACTTGTTTACAAGACTCAAACAAATACTTAAGGTTATCACAAAGTCAAGAGTAAAATAAAGATGACAAGAAGAGATAGTACATGGCTGAGTACATTCTATATGACAGGTTGTATATGTTATCAACTTTAACAATGACACTAAAAGATTTATCATTTTTAAGCAGTCACTGAAAAATAAAAAGAAGAAACTAGGCAAAGGTCAAAGAACTACTAGGTGGCAGAAAATTAATGAAAAGCCAAGTTTGTCTGACTCCAAACCTTACAACTGTACCACATGTTCCCCAAACTATATTAAGCACCTTAAAATAGAAAACATATGGAACTCTATCACTGGGTTAGCAGACAAATGAAATAGAGGAAGAAGAAGAAAAAGAAAAAGAAAAAGGAGAAGGAAGAAAAAACAAAGGAAGAAGAGATGGTACTCCCTAGTTACTTAAAATCCTGTTGAGGAATGAGATAACTACTTCTACTACTTATAGAAGAAATTTCTCAGTATATTTCTGACAAAGAATGATTCCTGGAGAAGAAAATCTGAGGATTTTCTTATGGGTAAGAGTTGAATAAGAAAATCAGAGAGGGAAGAATTCCAAGCAGAGAAGCAGCACAATTTCTGGAAGGAAATGATGAACAACACAGAAGAAGAAAGGATCAAGTCCAGATATTTTCTGGAATGCCACATCTGCTTATATCCCTAAGTGAACTTTCATTTTCAACATCTCTTTATACTCTAACCAGCTAAGTTTTGCTCTCTCTCTGCCTCTCTCTCTCTCTTAATTTTTTATTTTTTATTTTTTTTGATTATTTACTAGACTTTAAAATTCACAGGAGTTTGCAATATTTAACTTTTTGAGATGAAATCATATCTCATAATCTAAAAATCATTCAAGTGAGCCCAAATGTTCCATCTGACCAATTATTCCTAAAGAGCTGACATTACTTGTTGCATTTTAAATTCTCATCCTTAAATTCCCCCTGATTGAGCAATGATTTCCCTTTTGCGGCAATAGTTCTTTCTAATAAGTGGTCGTATTATTTATTTCCTCAACAGAAAGTCTGAAAGGGACCCATCACCAGGAGCTAGTTTCCCCTGGGACTTATAGTGAAAAAATTGCTAAGTCTTCCAAATACTCCATTATCAAGGTATTAACCCACTGATATCTAGCAGCTAAACAATAGCTGTACTGTTGAACAATGGAAGTGAATAGCTTAGCCCAGCATCAGGAATAAAGAAAACCTATTACTCCTACTCACTTTTGTTACCTAACATTACTCTTCAAAAGGATGTCTTTCTCCTTAAAAACCATTTTTATCTTCTACTTTTTCTTGCTTATTTGGAAAATAGGCAATATCTATTTAGACAGAGCTAAATTATCATAAGGGGAAAAGAGGCAGAAACATGAAACATTTCAGCTAAAATAACTGTAACATGTTTATAAATCACAAGAATGGACTTTGGTCTTTCATTTTTATATCTGCCTCAAAGACCCATGAATCATAATCAAGGGCAATTTCATTGTCAATAAATATCCCTAGGAGTAGAGACGAGGCTGTGAAGAAGGCTCTTAAACCTCAAAGCTCTACCCTTTATGTATTTAGTCAGTCATTCAGTCAAATTTACCTAGCACTTAGATCAAGTGATGTTCTAAGTACTGAAGAAACTGCAATAAACAAAGCCTCTGCTCTAAAGGAACTCACAAAAGGAAATGCACAAAAATAAATACATCTCTAGGTACATAGTAAGTTAGGTGAGAAGTGCTGTGGAGGAAATCAAAGCAAAGTAACACAGTAGGGAACGCTGGAGGCAGTGGTGAGAGAGGTTGCTGATCTACATAGGATGACCATCAGGCTAGTATTATGGACACTCCAGAGGAAAGTGAGGATCATTCTGAGTGTAAAGAAACAGTATGGATACAGAGACAAACACTGAGACCATGTCTGGATAGTACTGGCACTAGCATGGCATCAAGGAACTCAAAGCTGGTAGCCATCCAGCCAGAGCCCCAAGAGATTAACTAAATTGTAAGTTGCTGAAGTTCCAGAGTCACAATAGTTCAATTTGATATAAAAGAGTCAGGTCACACCAGAATAAAGACATTTGGCAAGAAATGGAACTTTAGAAAGTCAAAAGACCTACAATTAAATGTGGTATTGGAAGTGTAAACAGCAGTGACACTTCATGATGCCTAAAAGGAAAGAAAATTCAAAACTAATGATTGACTTTATGGTCCTAACACTTTATCACAGGAGCTGCTGTGACCTGTCCTTAATTTCTCAGAGAAATGAAGAGATTACATGATCTTTCTATCAATAACAAACCCTCCAAGCCTAAAAGTGTATAATGGTGAGGCCTGGTAGTCTGGAGTTACAAGACATCTAAATGAAAGCCTTGAACCCACCCCAAATTTTCATCATAACCTTGGCCCTAGATATACCAACTGTCCATGTATCACAAAACAGATGAAGAGAGTAGAAATTACGAGATAGATTACAAAGTATAAATATAGGTTAAATCATGTAATAGTAGTATACGGACGGGAAGAGAGTAACATGGCATTTATATTCTTTCTTTTCAATGGTCAAGAATGACTTACAATATGTAACTTCTGGGAAAATGTTAATATGTCTACATAATACCTCTTACTACTCTCCTACAATCATCTAATCTAGATACTTCCATTAACATCATTTTAAGGTGATTATCTATACACTTTCTCTACCATTAAAAAAAAAAGAAGGCAGGAGTTTCCTTGTGGTGCAGTAGGTTAAGAATCCAGCATTGTCACTGTGGTGGCTTGGGTTGCTGCTGTGACATGAGTTCGATCCTTGGCCTGGTAACTTCCACATGCCTGGGGCATGGCCAAAACAAAACAAAAATTTTGATTGAAAAAGTATATTCTTCAGAAGCTCATGACTTTAAATTTGAAACTATATTTGGCTCTTATTAGGCACATCTTTCTAGCATCCTTAAACTCTAATCTCTTGCAGCAGTAGATGAGAGATTGTTACCAAAAAATAGCAGCAATTTGATTATTATATATTGTTTAATAAAAATTCCTTAAAACTATTTGCTATTACGATATAAAACTTTAGTCATATTTAAGTTTCAGTCATAGGTACAAAATTTGGGGTTTTGATCAGTTAAATTCTAGACACTGAAGAAGTCATCCACGTATATTCTTCAGGTTGACTTCCGCCAGGAAAGGTGAGCCACTGAGGGTCCATGGAAATGTTCCAAACCATGATGAATCAAGGCAATTTCATTTTTGTTGACCATTGTTTCAGGTCATTGTAATTTAATGAAGTGTAATTCTATTTTAAAATATGTTGCAGGCAGCAAGGTGCCTTCTGGGAAAAAGTGGCTATGCATGAACAGATCAATATGCCTTGTACGCTTTCAACCATTCAATAATCGATTCACCCTTGTTATAAGAAAATAAATGTCAAAGTTCCCAAAGTTAATTTCTGAAGAAAGCACTTACAAAGCTATCACATTATTAAAAGTTTCCATGGGTTATCTTTCCTTTATTTGTTATTAAAATTTCTGTGCTGCATCTCACAATATCCCATTTGAAAACTGTAAGAGAATCCTAAAAGTAAATTCCAGCGGGAAGATTGGCTGCATTTCCTTACTATCACCAAAGTGTTAAAGGCTTACTTGAACTAAAGCATCTTATAGACACAACTCTTTTTTTTTCCATTCTAGTTGTACTTTTAAATATACCAGCTGCATTTAATAAGCTATCAAATAAGGCTTTCAGCAGGCTTAACTATATGATGTCAGATCTTCTGCTTCATGTGTTATTCAGTAATATTCAATTTCTCAAAATTTGTGCATTAAAAGAAGATAACATATTCTTTAAACTAGTCAGAATTTTCAAAAGTCTTAGTTATATGCTATGGGCTTTCAACATCTCCCTGTTGCCATAGAAATAGGTTCATGAAGGACTGAATCTGTGCAGCATAATCACAAACATTAAATTGGCATATAAAAGCATTCCAACTTAGCATCTCTACTGTCTATGCTAATGGTTTTGCCGCTTTTATAGCAGTATCTTACCAGGCTATAATTCATTCAGGAAGCCTTAAACACTATCTTTCATTGAACTGGATTTCAGAGGAGTGTCTTATACATTGTGTACCATTTTTCTTTTAGCTAACTGAACTCTCAGCACATCATATAGCCACATCAACAAGTTCTCTGGATTAGAAATCAAACCACAGAGTTATATACATCAGAGTGCCAAAAGCAGTGCATGAGTCTTACTCATTTGACTTTAATTAGTAGGATGAGTGGTAAATGAGATCTACCTCCTTGGATTCCAATTACACTGTCATTTAACAGAAACTGATTAAAAGTTCACTTCAGGAGTTCCCACTGTGGTACCATGAGTTAAGGATCACGCATTGTCTCTGTGGAAGTGTGGGTTCAATCCCCGGCCTGGCACAATAGGTTAAGGATCCAGCCTTGTCACAGCTGTGGCATAAGTTACAGTTGTGGCTTGGTTTGATCCCTGGCCCAGGAACTCCAGTATGTCACAGGTGAGGTAAAAAAAAAAAAAAAGTCCACTTCAGTGAGTAAATAGATTTGGTCACCTAAGTTTCTAAATTTGACTTCCTCATATATTTTTCTCTCTAAGAAGGTTACTCATAGTTTCAAATGACATGGCACTTATACATAAATCTGAACATATTTACGGTTTTACCTGATTAATAACAAACCTACTCAGCCATTAAGCCAGTCCAAAAAACCTCAAGCTAGTCATCTAGGTAGCTTTGGAAAAGTAATAGTCTTGCATTTGTTCATCTGCTATATAAAGTTCGGTCAGAATTCCCAACCCTTCTATTTTAATGGCTCCAAACTTTGATTTTAAGTCCCTCCAGATAAAGAAAACAGATGTTCTCTTCTGCTATCTACTTAAACTGAAGTTAATTAAATTCTTTCCTGTAACAAAAACTAGGAAGAATCTGAAATTAACAGCTACTTTAATTCTTCTGTGTGTCATCTTTCAAGGTAAGCTGCCTTTGGAATGGGCACTGTTCAGCAAGTTTTTACTTGATTCTAGAGAACCAGTTTCATTTGAGCTGATGTCAGTAGTGTTACTTTTATTCTTACAAAGGTCAAGTCACTTCCATAATCCTCAAATGAAACACTAAACTCAACTCATCTCAAACTGACAAAGAGAGTGCCCAGTGCCATTTCTCCAAATAAATCATGATTGTTTTCCTTACATTTTGGTTATAAAGTCAAGTCAAGAAAAATGAGAATTTGAAATTATTTGCTGGTTCTGCAGTCTATCACTTACCCCTGTTTCCTGTGATAACAACATCCCCATTCTTACTCAATATGGATCTAGTGAGGCTGAATCTATCCCCACAAATGAAATGCACAACTTAAACTTAACATTCTCCACTAGGAATTTTCCACTTAAAATTTCACCAATAGCCATTAAAAAAAAATACAGCTTACAGAATGGGGGAAAATAGTTTCAAATGATGCACCTGACAAGGGCTTAATCTCTAAAATATACAAACAACTTATACAACTCAACAGCAAAAAAGCCAATAACCCAATGGAAAAATGGGCAAAAGACCTGAATAGACATTTCTCCAAAGAAGACATATAGATGGCCAATAAGCACATAAAAAAAATGCTCCATATCATCGATGATTAGAGAAATGCAAACCAAAACTACTGTGAGGTACCACCTCAGACCAGTCAGAATGGCCATCATTAACAAGTCCACAAATAACAAATGCTAGAGAGGGTGTACAGAAAAGGGAATCCTCCTGCACTGTTGGTGGGAATGTCAATTGGTACAACCACTATGGAAAACAGTATGGAGGTACCTCAGAAAACTATATATAGGACCACCATATGACCCAGCAATCCCACTCTTGGGCATATATCCGGACAAAACTTCCCTTGAAAAAGACACATGCACCCACATGTTCATTGCAGCCCTATTCACAATAGCCAAGACATGGAAACAACCTAAATGTCCATCAACAGATGAATGGATTAAGAAGATGTGGTATATATACACAATGGAATACTACTCAGCCATCCAAAAGAACAAAGTAATGCCACTTGCAGCAACATGGATGGAACTAGAGACTCTCATGCTGAGTGAAGTAAGTCAGAAAGAGAAAGACAAATACCATATGATATCACTTATATCTGGACTATAATATAGGGCACAAATGAATGCTTCCATAGAAAAGAAAATCACGGACATGGAGAATATACTTGTGGTTTCCTAGGGGGGAAGGGGGGAATAGGATGGACTGGGAATTTGGGGTTAATAGATGCAAAGTATTGCCTTTGGAATGGATAAGCAATGAGATCCTGCTGTATAGCACTGGGAACTATATCTAGTTACTTTTTTGGAGCATGATAATGTGAGAAAAAATAATGTCTACATGTACATGTGACAGGGTCACCCTGCTGTACAGTAGAAAATTGACAAAACACTGTAAACCAGCTATAATGGAAAAAATAAAAACCACTATTAAAAAAAAATATTTTCACCAATAGGTTGGTTTGAGTAGGGAACAAGATCCACATTAAACCAGTTATAGCAGCAGATCTCAAATCTAGAAAGCAAACTATTCCCTGAAACTGACTTGGTGATCATATCAATTTGATGCTCTTAGAGGAATAAAAGCCAACAAAAGTAGAAAGCAGAACTAAGATATGGGAGAAACTAGAATTCTAATGATTTCTGAGTACAAATTCAGCTGTACACTAGGACTTTTTTGTAGCTGAGCCAGTTTGCTTCAAGCCAAATGGGTCAGATTCTCTGTTATTTAAAGGAAAAAAAAAAAAACACATTTGGGCTACACAATTTGAAAACAAAGGCTCTTGTAATCTACTCTATTCCACTGAAAGATATATCTACTCTATCGAGAGACATCACCTATCAAATGCAAAACATCACTTTTAATACAAGAAAGAAATAAAATATTATAATATTCATTTTAAAAAGAGGAAAGAAAAATTACAAATAGATGTCTGAGCAAGTTAACTGCCTTTCTTATCTTTGAGCAATTCTTTTTATTTTTCTCTCAGAATCTAAACATTTTCTGACATATCAATTGTAACTTAAACTTTGCCTGATGACTGCCATAAAAATTTAATATATAGATTATTTAATTAAATAGAGTCAGGAACTCAGAAAGGAGGAGCCCTTATGTCTTGTAACAACAGCAGGGCCCAAATGGAAGACGAAAGACTCCTCTCCTTTCCTGGCAACATGTCAGCCACTGAAAAGCCCTTCCAGCTTCCTTTTCCCCTTCATTAAAGCTTCATTGAAGTTCTCCTTCCCCTGCCATGGCTGCAGACCCTGAATTGAAATTCTCCACTAATCCTGAATAAATGCATCTTTGCTGGAGAAATATCTGGCAGTCTGTTTGGGGCAACACTTCATACACTTATTTATCATAAATTATGGATCTACTATGTTCTCTATTTGGGAATGAAGAGTTGATGAGACATATCACCGGTATTCAAAGGGATTATACTCAAATAGGAGATAAAGCAAAGAATAAAACAGAATACATTCTATTCATGGTTCTTGATTGTTTTAAAATAAACTTGATAGGCATAACACAAAGTGAAAAAATAGTATCAGAGTTTTATAATTAACTAGTGAAGCAGATTCTCCCACCTTTTTTTTTGTTCCATTTGCAAGCCCTGATAGTATAATTAAGGTTGGGCAAAAACATGTTTTGCTTCATTTGGGCCAATATGATGGCTACTACAGTGAATTGCTTAGATCATTCATCAATCTCTTCTAGCAAAGTAGCAGGGTCATGGTCATGACTCATATTTTTATTAGGACCAAAAGTAGAACCAACACAAGTTAAGATCACAACTTGAATTAATATCAAAATTTCCTTTTAAATGTATAACAAAATGCCAATATTACCATGAAGCAAGAAAAGTCACAACTTTGAACCCATGTAAAATCTCTCTCTTTTAGTACTAGCACACCAAGAAACATGTAAAATATCTCTTTAAAATGTCTACCCAGGTAATAATTACAAATGATATAGACAAACTTTTAACGCAGAGTTCTCTGTTTATCTTCTTTAACCTTGAGAGTATTTCATCCCTTTCCCCTAAAAAACCTGTCTTAACTATGTGCATATCACACATAAGCTATTTGTACTAATGAGAATGAAGTATAATACAATACTCAGAACTTTTAAATTCAATTAGATATATTTCACTTTTCAAAGATGGGCAAATTAATCGATCTTACTGAAGCTCAATTTCTTCATCCATGAGGAGAGTATAATAATAAGTGACCTGATTGGCTGGGGAAAAGAAGTGAAATATGTAAAGCATTTATTAGCAAAGTACTCACATACCATAAGCCCCGACAAAATTGTGGCTAAAAAGTAAAATACCAAACCAACACACAATCTTAGAAGAGGGAAACTTTAGCCTAATAATTGAAAATCCTTTGTGTTACATGAATTGTACACGTCTGTATTGGTTTCCTATTGTTGCTGAAGAAACTTACCAGAAGCGTAATGTTGTAAAACAATACAAATTTATTATCTTTAAGTTCTGAAGGTTAGAAGTCCAAAAAGGGTCTCACTGAGCTAAAACCAAGACACTGACAGGGCTGCATTCCTTTAAGAGGCTCTAGGGGAGAATCATTTCCTTTCCTTTTCTAGTTTTTAATAGGCTGCCTTCATTCCTTGACAAAACAGCTTTTCATGCCACAGCCACAGCAACCCTGGATCCAAGCCCAATCTGAGACCTACACCGCAGCTCGTGGCAATGACAGATCCTTAACCTACTGAGTGAGGCCAGGGATCGAAGCCCCACCTTTGAGGATACTATGTCGGGTTCTTAACCACCTGAGCCACAGCCAGAACTCCTTGACTAGATTTTTATAAGCTTTTGTTTCATGTATTAGTTCCCTGACTCTCTGCATAAAGCAAACCTAAAAAGTATTTGGAATATAAAATCTGAGTGTCAGACAACAAACCTGTAGGTAATAATAGCATGTATCTGTGAGGATGTGAGGGGTAAAGGTGAGAGGAGAGACATTCTCAAAGAGAGTGTGATTTATGATTCTTAACATTTTAGAAAACTTGACTCAAATTATGGTTTTAAATGATATGAATAGTTTGGGTGAACTAAAACATAGATACAGTTTTTAAAAAATCAATCCAATTCTGCGTAAGAAGAGAGTGGGGTAAATACATTCGGTTTGAAAGCCAAAAGCCAGCAGAAAAGCCAAGTGCCAAAAATGTTAGAATTTGGAGAATAGATTAAAGCCCTCTTTCTTGCTCACCTGAGTATGTCTGTGTATAGTTTAGCACAGATTATAATTAATTTTGGGAGGCCATGAACCTATTTTTCAGACACAAAATTCTACATGATGTCTGAAAACCCAAAGTTGCAATTCTGCATAATTTTCAAGTGATTCAAGGGGCCCAGTGAAATCCATAAAACTTTGGTTATAATATTTTGTCAAATGTTTAAAAGAATTCTTATAATATTAACACTTTGAAATAGACATATTTACCAATATTTCCCTTTATGCTTGATGTTTTTAATGTCTTAAGAAATATTTTCATACAAAATAGTATAAAAATATGCTTCTGCAGTCTAATTGCTTTAAAATTTTATGTTTTCCATTAGTTCTTGTGTTACGGCAGATACCCAGCAGCCCTGCACTGCAGCGTATCAGCTCTGGTGACAGCCCCGTGGCTGTAGTGTACCAGCTCTGGCAGCTCTGTGGCTGCAGTGGATCAGCTCTTTTACCCGGCGAGAAACCAAGCGAGCACTCAGAGAGTTGGAGAACTCAGGTTTATTACGCCGGCGGGCTCAGAGGAGATCGATCTCCAGAGTCTGAGCTTGGAAGAAGGGTTTCACAAGGCTTTTATGGGCTACGTCTTCCGGGTCCATGCTTGGCTAGTTGGACCGGAGTGACGTCAGGCAAGGTAGTAGATGGGAAACAAATTTACAGAAGCAGATGTGTGGGGGAGGGGTGGTTGGGACAGTTGGCTGGACTTTGCTTAGTCATCATGGCCGGGGTCTCTCCTTTCTACATTTTTATTGGGACATTTTCTCCTACACTATAACTTCCATAATTTATTTTTGTAGAGGGTTATACTGTTTCTTTTTCACATGAAAGGCAACTGCATTAACAACATTTATTGAATAATCTGCCGTTCCTCCCATACGGTACATCAAATACATCAAGTTAACATTGAAGAATGAATTTGCTTCTGAGCTCTTAGTCTGTTTTATCCACCAATCTTCATATTATTTTATTTTTTATTGAACTATTGGACCATTACTCTTTCACATGAATTTTAAAATCAGTTGGTAAAATTGCTACAAAAATTATTTTTGTATTATAATTGGAACTGCACTGAATGTACAAGAGTGATTTGAAGGAAAATTGTCACCTTCGTAAAATTCACAATCTAATCAATAAACATAATACATTTCTCCATTTTCCAAGTTTCTTTTTATGCCTTTTTATAACTTTCTTGCATTTTTTTCAAATGTTGATATTATACCCAGCAGCTTTGGGGAATTCTCTTAATGTTTCTGACATCTTATATATTTTTCCTGATTTTGCATTTAAATGGTTATATTATCCACACATAAGAAAAGACCTTTGTCATTTTTTTTCAGTTCCTTAAACTAAATTTCATTTATTTTAGATCACTTAGTGCACTGTCAGGTTCTCCAATAAAAGTACTGAATAGCGGGTGTAATGTGGTAATGACTATCTTATCCCTGAGCTTAATAAAGGGATAGCTTTATCTTTCACCCCTCACATTTCCATAGATTTCAGGTTTACAACACTATGTGGTTACTGTCACTACTTTATCAAACTGATGAATTTAGAAGGAACTGAGTTTGCTCTAATCAACTACCTCTGGAATACTCTTCCTCGAAACCACTTTTATTTTGCAATCCTGGGTTCTATGCTCATCTATGTGATACTCAAATTGAGACAAGGAGAGGATGGTCCCCATTTAGGCAGAAAGGTTAATACAGAAGGAAAAAATTAGAAAGCCAATGCGACTGCATATACAAATATGTTCTCTAAGAAACTCTGCCAGTAATAAAGCTACTATATTTTATTCCTTCTGCCTCTTGTGTCAACTTACCATTTTTTTTCAAAACTAGGAAGAAATAAAGGGGTTGCCTTCATGTCCCCAAAGTAACACTGTACTACTTACCACTAATTATATTAATTTTTCAAAAATCAAATGAAAGACACAAAATTATACAGTGCTTTACAGTTTTCAAAAGTTTCATACCCATGATTTTAAACAATCCCACAATAACTCCTTTTTCCCCCCAGCCTTATTTTGCCCCTCCCCATTTTCCTTCTCTCACTGGTAACCACTAGTTTGTCCCCTATAACCATGAATCTGTTTATTTTTTCTTTTATTAATTAATTTGTTGTACTTTAAATGTCTTTAATTCACACTTTCTATTCCTAATCTGCTAAATTGTTATCATGAACAAATGTTGTATTTTATCAAATAGTTTCCTACATTGATTAAATTATCCATTTGTTATATCGTACTCTGTATAGGAAATCACAAAGATATACTGGATCAATTCTTGCACTCCTGGTATTAACTGCATAAAACTGCATGTCAATAGCAGGAATAATTTAAGATGAAATTTACTGTTCTTTGAGCTTCTAAATAAAATTATTTATAAAAATGTTTGGGCTCGCATCTTTTTCAGGTGTTTGATTTCTACTACCAATTCATTGATTATATATTTATATTGACTACATATTCATATAATGTTATATAAATTCATCAATATCTAGAAAACCTTACATTTCATGTTAGTTTTTATCTTTGTCTTTTTTTTTTAAGCACTGCACCCAGGGGATATGGAGGTTCCCAGGCCAGGGACTGAATCAGAACTGCAGCTATAGGCTTGCACCACAGCACACAGCAATGCTAGATCCTCAACCCACTGAGCGAGGCCAGGGATAGAACCTGTGTCCTTATGGATACTAGTCATTTCCATGGAGCCATGATGGGAACTGCTCATGTTAATTTTTGATATACAAAGCTTCATTGTATTGCATCTTTACTTATATCTATTATTTATTGAAAACATTTTATTAAAAAAAAGGGTTTTTTGTCTTGCCACAATTACAGTTATTTTACTAATCTTTCAAAGAACACACTCTAGTTGCATTGGCTCATTTTTTCATTTGGTTGATTGTTTTATGTTTTACTGAATCTTGAAAACTCAATTATTTAATGAGAAGAAGACTCTACATTTATACTAGATATATACATGTTTAAGTAATAAATTTTCCTTCAAATCACTCATTAAATGTAATGCAATTTCAATTCCAATTCCAAAAAGACTTTTCTGTGGAATAAAATCTAAAGTTTACAACAGAATAATAACATGATATGAATACTAAGAAGACTTATGTTAGAAGCAATTAAGATTCAGTCAAATGATCTAGATAATAGTCTCTCCTTGAACTAAGATAAGCAACAAGTAGAGGGATTGAGATTAATATATCATATTCAAAATGAGTAAATAAAAAAGAAATAACCAATTATTTAGAATAGCATACATACAGAATTTGACCTAAAGTCAATCTTTCCCTATCCAGATCTCTATCAAAAAGATATATGTTCTACCAATATGACTGAAGCATGCATCAGACTTCATTACTGTGTTCACAGATTGACATTCCTCTTTGAAAGACAAGGATGTGGAATTAAAAGCACTACGTTTTAATAGAGATTGTCACAGGCCTTGGTTTTTTTGTTTTTTTTTTTTTTTTTTTTTTTTTTTTTGCTATTTCTTTGGGCTGCTCCAGCGGCACATGGAGGTTCCCAGGCTAGGGGTCCAATCGGAGCTGTAGCCACCGGCCTACGCCAGAGCCACAGCAACGCAGGATCCGAGCCGCGTCTGCAACCTACACCACAGCTCATGGCAACGCCGGATCCTTAACCCACTGAGCAAGGGCAGGGACCGAACCCGCAACCTCATGGTTCCTAGTCGGATTCGTTAACCACTGCGCCATGACGGGAACTCCAGGCCTTGGTATTTTAAGTTAAATTTTACTTCCTACTATATACATACTTTTTTCCTGCTGATTGGATTGACCACAATGAATATGGGACTACTTTATAATAAAAAGTAATAATACATTTCAGCTATGAGCTATAAACTCATGTTGTTTGTTTGTTTTTTACCTTTTCCCCCTAGATTTAAAATTATGTTGTTCTGATCCAAATTACATTTGTGTGAAAATCTTCAGTCCATTTGGTAGGCAGAATAGTGCCTTCCCTATTGATATTCACATCTTAATCCTCCAAAATTGTGACTATGTTACCTTGCATTATGAAAGGGATTTTCAAAATACGATCAAGTCAAGGATCTTGAGTTGGGGAGATTATTCAGCATTATCCAGGTGCACACAATGTAGTCACAAGGGTTTTTAATAAGGGAAGGAGAGAAACAAAAAACTCAGAAAAGGAGATGTGACAATATATTGAAGATTAGAGAAAAAGGGATAGAAATAGAAGGGGGCACTAAGGGAGAGAAATTTAATGATACTACCCTGCTAGCTCTAAAGATGAAGAAACGGTCTAGGAAGCAAGGAATGCAGGCCACCGTTCGAAGCTAAAAAGTCAAGGAAACAGATTCTCCCCTGGAGCCTCCAGAGGAGTGCAACCCTGCTGACACCTTGATGTTAGGACTTCTTCCCTCATGAGTGTAAATAATAGATTTGTATTGATTTTAGCCACCAATTTTCTGGTCATTTGTTATAGCAGCAATAGAACACTAATACAGTCCATAATACCAGATGCATAAAGATTATCAAGTTTCTTCACATTCTACATAAAATTAATTTTGACTACAAATCTATCACTCAGCTAGGTTATCATGAAATTCAACATTTGTCTTACTCTCTCTGACCTCCTTCCCCATACAATGGTGCCCTTTTGGAATAATGACACCACCAAATGCTGGTGAGGATATGGAGAAACTCTCATACATTGTTAGTGAGAATGCAAAATGGCACAGCCACTTTGGAAGACAATTTGGCAATTTCTTACAAAACTAATCACACACTTACTATTTAATCCAGGAGTCATACTCCTTAGTATCTCTCCAAAAGAGTTGAAAACTTACATCCATACTAAAACATGAATGCAAATGTGGGATGGATTGGGAATTTGGGGTTAATAGATGTAAAGTATTGCCTTTGGAATGGATAAGCAATGAGATTCTGCTGTACAGCACCAGAAACAATGTCTAGTCACTTATGGAGCATGATAATGTGGAAAAAAGAATTTATACATGTATGTGTAACTGGGTCACCTTGCTGTACAGTAGAAAATTGACAGAACACTGAAAATCAGCTATAATGGAAAAAATAAAAATCATTTTAAATGAAAAAAAGAAACCAAATGTTTATAGCAGCTTTACTCATAACTGTCAAATATGCAAGCAACCATGAGTCCTTCATTAGGTGAATGGATAAACAAAATGTGTACATCCAGACAATGGATAACTACTTAGTGCTAAAAAGAAATGAGCTATCAAGCCACATAAAGACTTGAGGAGGGTCAAATACATATTACCAAGTGAAAGAATCCAGTTTTTAGGGTTACAAAACTGTATGATTCCAAATATATAATACAGAAAAAGAAACAGTAAAAAGATCAGTGGTTGCCAGGAGTTTGGATGGGGAAGGATGAATAGATGAGGCACATAGGATTTTTCGGGCAGTGAACATTCTCTGTATATAAACATACAGATATTTTCAATAGGGCAATTTCTTTGATACATAACATTCTATTAGAGAATTTCCTATCGCTTCTCAGCCTTTTGGCTAAGATCAAGTGTGGAGAATTTCCTGTTCAAAATGGTAGATTTTACACATGTATTTATGCTTACTTCCTTACAAAAATGATGTTAAAATAATAAAGAGTTTTAAACCACAAGGAATATAAAATGAGGAAACAACAGTGGGCTTTATATGTCAACAAATGTTAGGATATGGAAAGGAAGTGAATGAGTTGTAACAGAGTTAAAAGTCTGGAGAAAACTAAAATGTCAGCATATGTAGTGGGGCACACTGTTAGATAAATCCAGCTTATGCAGAAGAATTCTGGATGACCTTAGGAAAGCCTCTCCAAGTGGAGAATTTGATGAGTGGTGGGCTAAAAGCAGAAGTATATATCAGAACAACCCTCCCCCCAGACAATCTGTGTCCTCAGGCCTGGACCCCCTACTTTAGACAACCAGGCAACTACTCCTCTGGGAAGAGATGGAGAGCTTCAGTCTTTAAAGAAATTAATCAGAGAAGATTAAAAACATGGGGGAGGCAGGGTTGAGAAGAATAATGTCAATTTCTATTTACTGAATAATGAGGGTTTTCAGCCCTTTCCCCCACTTACACTCTCATTATGCCAGCAGCCAGATCCTCTAGCAGTAGAGTGAATAGATTTCTGGAGAAAATTATCAGAGAAAAGGCTGACAAGACATTCGGAGGGCCCAGAATGAATCTTCTGGATCTCTGTTAGACCCACTTTATATAAATAACACCTACTCCTCACGCATGCACACACACACAAGCACACCCACACACACACACACACACACACACACACACACACCCTAACATTTCCCATCAATTTTTTAGTGTTAATGCCTAAATTTGAAAGGTTGCCAAGAACCAAAAGAGATTTGAAAAGAGCCTTCAACATGCAAAAGAGACAGCATATTAAAGGAACTTGGCAAAAACAGAGAAAATATAATTAGATAAAAAACATTATCTGAAAGATAAAAGAAGCTATTTCATCCTCAAAACAAAAAAAAAGTGCATTTTTTTTAATGGAGTATACAAAAAAGAAAAAGCACATGGAAATGTTAAAACAGAATAGCTAAAATATAAGTTTTATCAGAAAGTTTAGAAGACCTGATTGAGTCTATCTTCAGAAAGATTTTTTTTCTTTTTTGGGCCACACCCTCAGCACATAGAAGTTCCCAGGCTAGGGGTCCAACCAGAGCTGTTGCTGCCCGGCCTACGCCAGAGCCACAGCAACGCAGATCCGAGCCACGTCTGCGACCTACACCACAGCTCACAGCAATGCCAGATTCTTGACCCACTGAGCAAGGCAAATATGTGCAAAGAATCAAGATACATCATAGCACTGGGATTCTCAGCATCAACCGGAAGAAGTGCTACAGAAGTCCGAGGAAAATATCCCAAACTATCATTTTATAACCAATCAAACTATCAAGCAAGTCTAAGAATAGAATGAAAATACTGTTAAATGTGCAAGCTTTACATTCTTTGCATGATTCCCTAAAATATCCACTAAAATGATGTAGATAACCAAGAATAAGGAAAGCCTAAAATTGAGTAAACAGGAAACAAACAGAGATAAAGGGAATATTCACAATATTGGTAAAGAGAAGACTGAGGACAAATTGTGCATCAGGCCTGAAGAACGATGTGAAACAAGTAATGAGATGTACAAAGGAGTTTAGGGTTACTGCAACATACAACCTGGTTGGAGTAGTTGGAGTGGTCATAGTCTGCATAAACATACACCCAGGTGTGCGCAGCATAAGTCACTTTGTACATACAGTGAGACTGGGAGGGCTCCAAGTAAGATGTCTTTTGGGAAGGAAGGAAGGAAGGAGCAAGCAAGCAATAAGATTATGTGATATGTTTTACCATGTAGAAAGAGGTACCAAGAGTACCTTCCACAGTTTCATGGAAGTGCTTGTAAGAAATTATTGATAATTAGAAAATTTTAAAAGTGAGGCAATTTTCAACTTCAGGAAAACCAAAAAAATCTACATTAATGGAAAGGTAAGCAGATGTATGAGTATGATCCTTGACAAATTAGTATACAGTATTCATATAATCATTTATATAAAGACTGAACATTAGCTTAATCAAATATTACAATTTAAGTTTACTGGGACAATATTAAAAGAAAAAGAGCATACGCATATGAACTCATTTAATTTAGAAACATGAGGTGAATATCAGGAATAAAACACCTCAAAGAATTGAATGTAGTTCCTCCAGAAACAAGATCTGGGATATGGTACAGGAGAAAACTCATTCTAAACTTAATTTTATAAATGCATTTAAATTTTTTTAGCAAGTAGATATCACTATTACTTTGATTTTAAAAAATACATTTGCAAAATATGAGTGTCAGACATCAAATGCCAACTGTACCCATTTTGATTGCAGATTGTGCAAGTATTATTTTAATCTGTTGATACTGCTTTCATTATGTGATCTATGACATGGTAGAAATTTGATCTAGTAGAGATTCATAATGAGGAAGCTATTTTTCTCAAATCCTAAATGCATCTTTTATTTTATCTTTGTCAGTTTCTTTTAGAAAAAAAGTCAAAAATAAATAGGGCTGATTACAGTTTATTAAGAACAGATGGATAATGTTCTCTTTAGGAGACAGATCAAATATACATGATTGTTTCTCTCTTTTTCTGTCCATCATCTGCAGTGGAGTCTAGAATTGGCAAATATGTATATTCATAATATATAGATTGAAAAATCAAAAATTCCTAGACTACAGGTTCAAAATCAAAATGAAGGAATTTTATTTTCCTTCCAGGAACAATAGACAAAATCTTCATAGTTCTTAATGAGATCCCAAGATAATCATAATGGTTTCAAAAGTGAAAAGTTGAATATCTGAATTTACAATAAATGTTTCTCCTAGACCCTTCCAGTTGTTTCTAACAAAGAATGTTGCATCAGAATACTGGACAAGAGAGGAATAATGCATTTTTGCATTCGTGGGAACATCAAGATTTATTATCAGGATTTCAGCACTGATTAATGACATCATAGTGAATACCAAAAGGGAGGAAGGAGAGATTTGTCACTTATTAAAAAGTGTAGTCACATTTGTTTTAGTTTTTGCTGAGGGTCCAAGGAATCAAAGTCATTACTTTATGAATGAAATATTGTATGCCAGATATTAATAATAGGGCATCTGGAGCTCCCCAGTTCCCCTGGATTATCATCTATGCATACAATTTTGGAAGAGAAATGAGTGAATTGTTTAGGGCTTTGGAATACTTGAGAGTGACAGGATTGCCTAGGGCAAGACACTGGCCTCTTCGGGCCACAAGGTAATTGTGTAGCAGTAAAATTCCCTTGTCTCTAACCTGAATTCCTCTCGATCCCAGAATTATTTTGCTCCCTGATGTCAATGAGCCAATGGGTAATTTTGGTATGAATATGGATTAATTTTTGCCTTCCATGTGACTCATTTTTGGATGTATTAAATTATATATCTAAATTTCATCAATTAATTTTATTTACCAGAATGTTTCACTAATTCAAGGACATTGAATTAGTCATATCTAACTACAAATTATAGACACAGCTAATGGCTAAGCTTAAGGAAGATGGTTGGCTTCTTCATCCAATAGCTGGTGCTAATAACATGAGTCATTTTAAGTGTCTGATATATGTAGCTTTGTTAGATAAGGACTTGGAATGAAATGTAATTTTGTTGGGTTAACAGATATAACTGTGCTTCTGGACCACATACCTTCAAATGGGGTTTTTATTAAGTTTTTAGGGCATTCTTATTTCACTTTATAGATGGTTAACCTATTACATTTTGTTTTTCTCTCTCTCTCTCTGTCTCATTTTGATTTTATCATTCTGCTAATCTCAGATGACAAAGTACTATGTGCAAACATATGAACACGCCCTGCCATCTGCACAGCCAACTTCCAGTTCTGCAGAGCCCATCCAATTGGCTGCGTATTTGTTATGAGGTAGTAGGATGCTAAGTGGTACTTCACCCTCTTGCTCTTGTTTATTACTAATTAGATGATGAAACAGGCCTCTATAAGAGAGTCATGCTTACCAAGTAGAATAGTGACAGCCCATATGGTGGAATGTGAAGGGCACCATAATTTGTGAGGGAACTAATACCTGCTGAAAGATAACTCACAGAATACCAGAACAAGAAGAAACCTTAAATTTAATCTGGTCAAACCTACCATCTGATAGTTTAATTCCTTCTGGAATTCCCTATCAGTAGTTGTTTACCATCTTCTTAAAAATCTCCCATAAATTTGTGGGGTCAAAATTGAAATACAGCAGGTTTAAGATTAATGAGAAGTATAGAAGTTGAGAAGATAAATTTTATAGTAAAAGGAAAAAAAGAGAGAAAGTAATTAAAGGTGGAAAGACCAAGAAGTTCACTAGCTTCTGAGGGAGGCCTTATTCTCTGAAGATTTTAGTTGCTAGTTCAATTTGATACAAATTCGATCTCTTTGCTGCTTCATTCTATACACATTACCAAATACCTAGCATTTGCTAGGATTTGGGGATACAGAAACAATCAATACAATGTTTCTTTCCCCTTTAATGGGCTTAGACTCCGGTTGAGACAAATGCTGCATAAAAAAAATCATCTTGCAATGTGAGTGATAAGTGCTAAAACTAAGTACTTACTCTTTTTTTTTTTTTTTTTCAATTTTTGGCTGCCTCATAAATTGAGGCATGGAGCTCCCAGGCAGGGATCAGATCCACGCCTCAGTCTCGACCTAAGCTGAAGCTGTGACAACTCCAGATCCTTAACCCACTGTGCTGGGCCAGGGATCAAACCCTCAGGAGATCCACCAAGTACTTAACTCTTATAGGAGTAAGACTAAAGGAATTCCCAGCTTGGATGATTTTACGGAGTAGGTGAAAATATGATCTGGAATATTGGAGACATACTTGGCTAATGGACAAAACAGATGGATTAGGTGGGTGGAAGGCTGACTGAATCCTATTGTGATCAGAAGCAAAAAGTCTACAACATGATGAGTAAGTAGTCCAAAGTGAGATGTGGCTATAACTTCAGTATCTGGGGAAAAGATGGGGGATGATGCTGGGAAGGTAGTAGAAGCTCCAGTCAGAAGGATCTATATATATCCATCTACTGTGGAGATTTGAGGATTCCAAGGTTAAAGCAGCAGCATAAGAGATACTTGGAACAAAGCATTTACAGTAGAGAGAGTCTTACATTAATTACCTAGAACAGGATTGGTCAGGTAACTGAAAAAGGAAATTAAGGAAAACATACATACTATCTTAAATGTTTCACTTTTTGTGACAAACAAAACACAGTAATTATCTAATTTTTTGATGTAGAACAAGGTCTTAAAATAAGAATCTGATTTTAATTCCCCATTTTCCTACTTTTCACTAGCTATACAACTAAATTATAATATTCCTACTGTTTTTTAAGTAAGAATTTTTAAATGCCAGCAAAAAAAACTCTACATTTTACTCCAGTTGTTTATATTTGGCTTGCTCACACCTAATTTGACAGCAAACATGGTATGTTTAGCAAATCACCTTTATCAAGACTTTCCGGAGAATTCTAATTAGTTACATGGAAACAACTCTCTTTTCACACTCACACTACATTAACTCATATATTATCAAGCAAATTAAATAATAATAATAATAACTGACATAACTGGTTTGGGAATACACTGTGGTAAGAATGTAGCCAATTGATAGTAGAGCTGTGCAAACATACCAGACAAGTAGAGAAGGTTAGCAGCCTATTAGCCCTGTGTGTTCAGCTGGTCCTAGGCAGAGGATGGCATTTCTGTGAATAGAATAGAGAAGGTTAGCTATTTGTAGGAGTTGGTTAGGTGCACAATGAACAATTCATTGTTCTTGAAAACCATTTTCTTATCTCCCCTCCATATACTATACATTTAGGCATTTCAAAGACTGGACCAGCCTTTTCAACCACGCATTTACATAATGTTCCTATCAGGAGAAATAGTAATTTCAAAGATATTTTCCTTTAGGGATTTTTCAGACATACTATCAATGCCTCATTAGATCCCTAAACATATAAGAAATGACATTTGGGTTCAGATCAGAGGCCTTGTTGTCCAAAGCAGTTCTGTATCGAGGGAGAATGACTCTCAGTTAAAAATTTAAAAAAGCATTTACATAGGATGCAAGGAAGGCAATCAGATTTCTAGTGAGTCAGAGCCACTTGGGAAAGAGTCACTACTGTGGTACATAAAGGTTTTCTTTGCCTCGCTCCTGTGCCAAACTATCTTTGAAGTCAAATATACACCCCAGAGGACCACAGAATGATAAAGAATGCATAACTACTGAAACTTTAGACTTTTGATAAAGGCCACAAAGTTCACATGTGTTCCAAATCCAACCACAATGATAATTCTTCACAATCTTAGAATGGATACTAGTGGAAGATTTTTGTGGTAGATATGCCCTCATTACCCCCACAAATATGCTCACTAGGTAAGGGGTAAACCATGAGGAAGCTTTGTGACCTGTACATTGGTACACAGCACTCTCAAAATTGTATGAAATAAGAAGAACCTGTATTTTAGATTCTTTAGGATCTATAATGTAACCCTTCAACCACTGTTCATTTCTGAGTCAGTATGGAAAATGTTTCAAAATAGTGTTATAAAATACACCAAGATTTTTAAACTATTCTGGAGGCAGACATAGTTCATTTAAAACTAACCTTGACAATTGTTAAAGAGTAATGTAAAAGAAAGAAAATTATAAACACATATATATTTAAAATATAATACATAAAATAGATATTTTCATTTTTTCATATAAAGAATGCGAGAAAATTTAGGACAGTTAATTTGCAGTATATAAAATATGATTGTATCAAAACAGCATTTTAAATCATTTGAATTCACCAGATAAATTAATAATGATTCTTCACAAAGAAGTATAACTGAATTTTAAAATAAAAAAATTAAATTTGTCTTGCTACTCACTGCAGTTATTTTTGTGATGGTTGTAAACTATACAATACATGGAGACCCATAAATGTCAGTATATACACATTTTAAACTGAGGTATGAAAACTCTGGCATTTATAACTAATGCCCAATGTCTGGCACACACACCGTGAGAGTTCCTGTTTCACTGTGGATATGATGTCCTGATGTAATATTACATATTTATCCTACCATAACAACTGAAACTAATACTTAAAGAAATAGATTAACTGTGTATTAGGTAAAAATACTTCATTCGAAGGATCCTACGTTTGTACTTCCATCAGGTAATAAATACATATCTAACATTATTTTTTCTTTTTTTTTTTTGTCTTTTTGCTATTTTTTGGCCACTCCCGTGGCATATGGAGGTTCCCAGGCTAGGGGTCTAATCAGAGCTGTAGCCGCCAACCTTCGCCAGAGCCACAGCAACGCGGGATCCGAGCCGCGTCTGTAACCTACACTACAGCTCAGGGCAACACCGGATGGTTAACCCACTGAGCAAGGGCAGGGACCGAACCCGCAACCTCGTGGTTCCTAGTCGGACTCCTTAACCACTGTGCCACGACGGGATCTCCTAGCATATTTTTTCTATAGCATATATGATTCTCTTATCAAAAAACCTTCAAATAGGAATGGATATGATTTTGATTTAGTAAGCTAGTAAGTCATAAAGTAATTATAAACTCACAAACCTGGATTTTTCCATATTCTAGAACTGGATAAGAAGCAATACATCATGGAAAATAATTACATGTCACATGTTTAGCCAAAAGTGTCACTGCTTTTGGTTAAAAAAAAAAAGAGCTTGCCATAATTTTAAGAATACTAATAAAATATCTACTTAGCACCCATGAGTAGGAGTATTTTAATTATTTTTTAAAGTAACCTATCCAAATTGGTTAAAGCTTTCAGATGCTTGATGCTCTAATGCTTATCCTAACTGTGAGATGCTCTGGAGCAGACTGACTGCTTTTTCATTAAAGGAATCCCTAAGCCTAGCTCAGTTCTGACACACTTTAAATATTCAATAGCGCAGACTGGCCACATCTCATCTGAAAGTTAATGAATATTATCTTCCCCCCTTTAAATGAAGGAAATTTTTCAAAACAAGCAGGAATGATTTAATATTTCTGTTCATCAGAGATGCTTGGAAATTTTCATAAAATTTTTGTGGTAGCTTCTAAGAGCATCTTTCCCCAGTTATAGAAATTTTAGGTGATTAAAAGGAATTCTAACCATGGGAACTATTTGAGCAAAGTGAGCAAATTAATTGGCGGGAGCACAGGATCCCTGTTGGGATAGGGTTAGGTAAGCTAAGGTAGGTGGGGGAGGTAGGCCAGGCCAAGATTGCTACCACTGATTGCCAGTCTTGATCATAATGTTTAGACCTTACTCCAGTTTTCAAGCATCACAGTGCCATAATAATGTAGTATATTTTAAAAGATGACTCTCCCAGCAGTATATAAGGTCCCCAAGCAAATGTAGGGTAAAAATAAAGTAGGCATGAGAATGGGGAGTTGAAGGAAGAGTGTAGTGTGAAGAAAAAATGATTTTCTCAGGATGCTGTAGCAAAGGGAGAAAGAATTTTAATGACAAGAAAGCAAACGAATCCAAATGTTCAGAGAGCAAAAGTGAAGAAAAACTTGCTGGATTTGGCAGTTAGGATCCTATCATGAATTAAGGAAAGAGTTTCAGCAGACTCAAGATAACAGAGCTAAATAAACAATAGCTTAGCATACATAATTATGAAGAGGCAATGGTTGTAAATTATAAATCCAAAACTTTGTCAATTGTGAAAGGATGCAAGACCCTTGTATATTTGTACATTTGTGGTCATAGGGAAGAAAAGTTTGGAGGTGGAAAGACTGAAGATGCTGTAGGTCAAGAAGAGAATGAATGAGCAAATGGTTTGTCACTAGTCCTAAAAAGAAAACACAGCACATTTTTCTCAAACAGGAAAAGAAAGGAAGAAAGATGAATATCAACAAATGGTACTTGTGAAAGCAAAGAGGGTAGATGGGCGAAGCTGTGACTAAAGTGGTGGCCTCTATCCTTTTTGTGAAAGAGAGGGTAAGATTATCTGAGAAAATTCAATCAATTAAAAATGAGATTAAAAGATTGAAGCAATAGGAATTGAGAAAAACTATTACCATGAAATTGAAACATATAACAAGTCTTGGTACTCACAGTGAGCTAAAAAGCAATTAGAATGGAGGCTCCTTAAAAAAACTAGAGTTACCATATGATCCTTTAATCCCACTTCTAGGCATACATCTGGAGAAAATTCTAATTCAAAAAGACACATGCACCCCAATGTTCACAGCAGCACTATTTACAACAGCCAAAACATGGAAGCAACCTAAACGTCCATCAGCAGAGGAATGGATAAAGATGTGGTACATTTATACAATGAATTCTTACACAACCATAAAAAAGAATGAAATGACAGCATTTACAGCAAAACAGACCTATAGATTATTATACTAAGTAAAGTAAGTCACAGAGGAAGATAAATACCATAAGATATCACTTGCATGTAAAATCTTTTAAAAATGGTACAGATGAACTTATTTACAAATCAGAAAGAGACCCAAAGAAATAGAAAACAAACTTATGGTTACCAAAGGGGGGGTGAAATGGGGATAAATTAGGAGTTTGGGATTAACATACACACAGTACTATATATAAAGTAGATAGGCAACAAAGACCTACTGTATAGTACAGGGAACTAAACTCAATATCTTGTAATAAGCTATAATGGGAAAGAATCTGAAAAATTTTTTATATATGTATGTATAACTAAGTCACCTTTACACTTGAAATTAACACAACATTGTAAATTAACTCTACTTCAGTTTTTAAAAAGTAAGTTAGAGGCCACAGGAAATCAAATCAACACCTCTATAGATATTCAATACCCTGAGAGCATACAAAAGGAAATATTGGCCAGAGGTTGAACCAGACACAGCAGATCTAACTATACACTTAAGGTACAAAGCAATCTAGGTATTACGAATGTATAGAGATGAATGATGAAAATTCTAACCTAACTTAGGATTCAAGTGCAGGTAGACTGAATATTGACTAAGAAATAAGAAGCTAGGCCATTAGAGGTCTCCTTAGGCTCTGTAAGACAGAACTCAGTCAATGACCATGGGAGAGGATCTGAAATAGAGAACAGGAATATTATAATGTAAAGGTATGGCTGCCTTTTTATTCCTAAATAATCTCCCAAGAGTCTCAAATACTTCACAAAAGGAACTTGTACTGAAAGATAGACAATTCCTTACCACCATTTGCAGTCTCTCTGTTCAGCTCTCAGAGCATTTGTAAAAAGATCTAACCTCACTAAAAAGAAAAGACATGTCTGTGACTACCTTCTAAGTAGCAGCAAGTGATTAGGCGGCATCATCAAAATTAACTATATGTTGAAGGTAAGATTAATAAATTTGCTCTCTCCTTGTTTAATCTGCTCTCTGGGCATAAATCAAGCAGCTTTGAATGAGCATTAATTTTCTTAGAACCCTAGAATGTTATTTTAATAAGGTTAAGTTATTATCATTTCAATAAACAGTTTCTGAATGTCTACTATGTGCTAATACACCATACTCAGAAATTCAAATATACCTAGTCCACAAAACCCCTTCCATACACATATCTCCTGGAAGATGCTTTAAAATTAGTGCAGGGAAAAAGAAAAAGGAGAAAGGGCATCAGCAAAGGAGCAACTGTGACAAAGGGGTAAGTTAAGGGTTATTATTGAGGAATATGGCAGATATATGAGAAAGGAAAGGGAAGTTAAAAAAAAACACAGCAAAAACAGAAACTCAGTTGTTAAAAAAAAGAGAGATAAGAGGGAATAAAATATTCTAGCCACAGTTACACCATGAATTAAGAGGTGAACCATAAACTGAGCATGAAAGAATAATACCAGTTTCAATAATAAAGAGGCTACAGGTAACTAGGATAATAAGCTAACTACACTGGTTTAAGAGGACATGATTGTTAGTATTCAATCTGAAGAAAGTAATTATTTTTATTCAAGTATAATTTATATTATGGTTATTAAATATGTAATCAGTATTCATGGTGCTAGGGAGTTTGTGGATAAGAAAGGGAATGAGCTAGAGGAAAATTTTATTGCATTTTATGTACCTGTGACAAATAGATAAGTAAAGAATTAATTACTGGAATGTGTATATTCCCACAAGTCACTTCTGTGGCAGTCAGTATGTTTTGCTTGCAATGTAAAGAAAGTCAAAGAAAAAAACTAAAGCAAATAAAAAAAGGGAGAGGTATTAATTTGCTATTTTCTATAACTGAAAATTTCAGAGAAAATGTTAGTTTCAGACACAGGTGGACCCAGAGCCTCAAATAACATGATCAGTAGTCCATCATTTCCTACCTCTTGGCTCAGTTTTGCTTTGAGATGGCTGTAATGTAAGCATGACTATTGACATTTTCAGCCTTGCATTATCCTAACAATATAATCCCACAAAAACAAACAAACAAATAAATAAAGCTTCTTCATTCTAAGTCCATGCCAAAGTTCTCCCTGAAACTGAATCTTATGCACCTATTTTCTTCATATACCAATCTCTAAACTGCAACTAGGAATTAAAAAAAATCCATGTGAGCCACTCTCGATTTTTTAGGTTAGATTGGAATCAGCTCACCTAAACTGCATGGACTAAAAGTGGCGGCTCCCCAAAGAAAAACTAACTCATTGCTTTCAGAGTCACATTCTAAATTAGTGTTTCTCCAGATAGGTTGGAGGAGTGTATTGGAATTTGGGGAATTGAAGGAAGAATTCTATGACTGTAAATAGAGAACATGGACAAAATAGGAAGCATGGACTGAATGAAACTGAGAACTACAACTCAAAATATATGCTTGTCTATGATAAGGATATAATCTACTTTATTTTAAAATCTAAATGTGCAACACAAATATTCTAAATCCAATATGTATATGTTTTTCTCAGATTCAGCTTTACCAAAAATGCTAGGAAATTTCTGATGCACTATCAACATATTTCCTCCTAAAAATTCCTAAAATAAAAAAAAAGAAACTGACTCTGATTATTCCCTACTCTGTCTAGCCTTTATTAGAGATGCACATGATAAACATGTTCAGTACAAATAAATCACTTGTCATAAAATAAGTAGCATGAGACAGTGGGATTTGTATACCTTTGGGTGTAAATATTTTTGTTTTACCACTTTGACAACTCCCAAACTTCAAATACCTGTTTTCAAATTTCAAGTACTATTTAGGATATCATTAACTATGTCTAAATTTCTCTCAAAAGTAATAAATCAAGTCCACTTACCATAAAATAAATTCTGGGCTTAAGACATTTAGAAACAAACTATAGACTTTATAAATCTTTATTGCACTGTTTTATACACAAAAAAACTATATCACATAAGAATCACAATGTTTATGCAGTAATTTACTTAAGATATAACTATATAATGTCAAGTTATTTAGAAAATATATTAAACTATGCTTTTATGACTTTGGCCTATTTATGAAGATAAATCAGCACAATTCAAATCGAGAACATTAAAAACCAGTAGTCTCTACCAAAACATAGTGTATAAAGTAAAAGCATATTGCAAAGCAGTGAGGAAAAGATATAAAATATGAAACAAAGGTTGTATAAATGTCATCCTACAACATGTTTAAAAAAATGAAACATGCAATTACCTAGAAGAGCGGACTTTAAATTTTCATTATTCCATTCTGGAACACTAAATCACTTTTAAAATTTATTATTTAAATTATTGTTATGAAAAAGATGCATGGAAAACTTTTTAAAAATCTTTGAGTAAGTGTGAATACTTGGGAATTTTAACATTGTCCCTTTGTGTGTTCTAATTCAGCCATTAGTTGATATTTATTTGAACATTTGGCTAGGGTCTTTTTTCAATTCTAGTTAACTTCATCAATTAAACCATCAGAAATAGAACTAAATTAACTTTTAATAAGCTTGAATGTTATAAACTCATGTATGTATTTCAGTTTAAGGTTTAGCATTCTTATATCTCTTTATTTCTCTCATATTCTTTATTTCTGTCAGGTAATCTCCAGCCACATTTCTCCCAAGCCAGGCTTTTTTCCAATCATATACATATTGTTAATTTTTGATTCATATATTTCCAAGCAGTCACTTCCTGTTGACCTAATTATAGCTTTTGTGGGCTATTTTTCTAATTTTTCATGATCTGTTTAATACATTTGTCATCTCAGTTATTAACAATCATGTGCAACTGGATTTATGTCAACTAAATTCATCTAATAAGTCACTGGTTAATTTTAAACTGCTAAAAATCAATTATGTCAAAGAAGATTAGCCCTACTTTTGAAACTCAGATAATACACTTTATTTATATGGATTTTCTGGTCAAAAAGAGACCTGCCCACACTGTGGAGCCCAACACCTGATAGGGTACATCAGGTCCTTTCAGCTGACCTGCATTCAGCAATCTCCTCTTTTCTTTTAATAAATTTTTGAAATAGCAAAAATGAGGTGATCAGAAAATAACCTATCAGATTTATAATAATCCAATAATAGAAACTTAAACAATTGCTATAAAAGAATCTAAGAAGCTTTCCCACAAATATGGTTCATGAATTTTAGTACATGAGCATATATGCTGGCGACATACAAGCCTTATTTTTTTCACTTTTTGTTTCTCCACGGAGATCCACACAGAGGAGGTACAAAGGTCATTCAGTTACCTCCTTGGTAAGAGAGGGAATAACCAGTTGTTTGCTTTGGTCCCCAATATCCTCCAAATTTTGTACATAAGACCTTTTCTGTAGTCCTAACTGGATTCCATCCATGCACAAAAAGGCATCACTAAACAGAAAAACTTCTAAAACAATGAAATCTATCTCCTTATATTGGAGTTGTCTTAAGCAGAAGTGTTGCTCTAGTTAATTCATATTAACCCATCTGAATCAACAAAGAAATATTCTGTTCTCTTGAATCAAGTAGATGGTAGATAAAGTCATGGAGAGCCAAACTTAGAGAATAATTTTTTTCTCTGCATCGATATAATGGCTCGGAATTCTAAAATATTGAAAGCAATTATTAAGAAACGTCAGTATCAGGAGTTTTCATGCTGTTCTAACATCAAGCCCAGAAAGTTTTTTTCCTTTGATGTCTTTGAAAAGGCTCTAATCTCTCAAGTATCACTAAATCCCACATACACATCACACACACACACACAAAATAGGTATTTAATGAGTAGCCATGATAGAGACAGATCTTGCAAACAAAATAGAAAATACCTTGTTTTTGGAGTTCCCATCGTGGCTCAGTGGTAATGAACTGGACTAGTATCCATGAGGACATGGGTTCCATCCTTGGCCTTGCTCAGTGGGTTAAGGATCTGGCATTTTCATGAGCTGTGGTGTAGGTCACAGATGCGGCTAGGATCTGGTGTTGCTGTGCAGCTGTGGTGTAGGCTGGCAGCTGCAGCTCTGATTTGAACCCTAGCCTGGTAACTTCCATATGCTGCAGGTGCGTACCTAATAAAAAAAAAAAATTCTAGGAACTATGTATCAAATACAAGAAAAACTGAGACAAAATACCCAAATTTATACCATAATATTTTGTGAATATGGAGAAATGGAAACATTCATATGTAGTAGGTAGAACAGAACTAAATCTTTAACCCTTCTAAAGAAAATTCAATAAATGATGTTGTAAACTGAAGTACAATATATAGATGTTCTTGAATGATATGAAGACAGATACCAAAGCAATAAGCTTGAGTCATTTTGAACTGAACAAGATAAAACTGTGTGAGAATGTGAATTAATGGTCAGTGTTGGTCTGACAGAGAAAAATCTAGTTAGATGATTTTTTTCTTGTACCTACAAATAATAACAATCATAAAGCCATTTTACAGTAGTTCATGAATCCAAATCACCAATATAAAGAAGAATTTTGCAGGAAAACTTAACTTCTCCACTGGGTTCATAAAACCCAGAAATAGAAGTTCTTTGCAAGTGAAATATAGCATTTCTTGCTTAACTTCGCTAAATAAAAGGCGTTTTTGTCAAATTCAAAGTAGTAATTCATACCACTCAGTAGTTTTATTTCATTTCACACCACAGGTATAATTTTATAAAGGGTCAAGCTCTTATTTGTCATTTAAATAGATCCTGGACAGGGGAGCCAGTAGTCACATATGGGTCATGATCATATGTGAGTCACAGTGAGAAAGTGGATATGCAGATCATGTGACAGTCCCTCTGGGCATACTAAGGACAGTATTAGTGTAGGTACAAGACCAATAAATACTGACTGAACATTCTTTTCCTTTCCCTTGTTTCAAATGCTTCACTAGGAGTTCCCTTTGTGGCTCAGCAGTTAACGAACCTGACTAGGATCCATGAGAATATGGGATCAATCTATGGCCTCATTCAGTGGGTTAAGGATCCAGCACTGCAAGGAGCTGTAGTGTAGGTTGCAGACAGGGCTAGGATCCTGCATTGCTGTGGCTGTGGTGTAGGCCTGCATCTGGAGCTCCAATTCAACCCCTAACCTGGGAACTTCCTTATGTGGCAGGTGCAGCCCTAAAAAAATAAATAAATAAATAAATAAAAAATAAAAAAATAAATGGAATGCTTCACTAACATCCTCAGAGCATATTTTTGCCAATGTTCACCAAATATATTATTTCTCATCTTCCAAAAGGCCAATCCTCCACATTATCCCCTAGCTTTCTGCTCCCATTTAAGTGTTATCTTACACTACCTCCAACACTATGATCATTTATAACCTAGAATCACATCTTTCATCAGATTTTCTATTTTTTCATTAATTTTTTTTTCTTTCTGTGGTCACATTTGTGCCATATGGAAGTTCCTGGGCTAGGGTCGAATTGGAACTGCATCTGCAAACTATGTCACAACTTGCAGCAATGCCAGATCCTTAACACACTGAGCTAGGCCAGGGATCAAACCTGCATTCTTACAGAGACAACATTGGGTCCTTAACCCACTGAGCCATAACAGGAATTCCAGACTTTATATTCCTATGAGCAGTCTATTTTGACTTCTCTGAAACCCTTTAGACTTTTCCACTTTTTTGGCCCCTTTTCTAAAAGCCAAATCACCTCTTTTGAGCTCCACTGCCTGTGAGAGGTTAGGGTCTAAAGACAATTGAGGCTTCAAGGTATGGGAATGCTAAGTGAGAACCTTGTCAAAGGAGAAACCATTCAGAAGCTAGATGAAATCTTTTTAGGAGACTAAGAGGAAAAAGAGGGAGGTGAGAGAAAGAAGGTCTAAGTCATAACTGTGATAATAAAGGTCAAGAGAAAAGTTGGAATATTGACGGTTGTAAGCCGGTTGTAAGCCGGTTTCAGAAACGGCTTTTACATCCATCTAAAATGGCTGTATTTTCCTACTAATGTTATCTGGGTGACCTACATATTCATTGACAGTCATGCGATTTCTATTTATGAGGAAACTTTTTGACCTTGCAAGAACTGGAACTTTATAATCTGAGTTTATTTTGTCCTCCAGCAGGAAAAAGAACACATTACCACAACAGACCTCTTGAGTCTCATTTTCAAACTAATGAATTCAATTTCTAACAAAGAGCAAAGGATAAACAATTAAACATTACATGTTACAGAACTCTTACCCACCTGCCAACAATTAAACCCAGTAATTAAAAATTGTAGGAGAATACACATAAGCATATTCTCAGCAGCACTCATACCACGGTCAAAGAGGGGAAAAAAATCTTTCCTATTAAGTCCCTTTCCTATTTCCCTGGCTGCTTTTCTTGACATTAAACAGACATAAGACTCTGTCAACTGTGTTTCAGTTTTTTTAAAAAGAGGGAAATCCCATTCTGTATCCCCTGGGAGGATTATTATGAACAGATGAATGTTTTTTGTTATTTAGTTTAATAAATGTAGTGTTCAGAACAGATGTTAAAGTTTGAAATTATCCAGAAAAAGGAGCAGCTCAGGTGGCAATAATGCAGCCTTCCCACCTGCTGTGCTTTCTTCTTAGTCTTGGGAAGCGCTACTTTCACAGGTGAAAAAGTATTACAGTATTTATAACCACTCAAGTCCCTACCACTAGACTGAAGCTGACAAAAAAACAGGGTGCTAATTAGTACCAGGAGTGGAGCTGGTGATGGTGTTCTTATGATACAGTCACCTGGCCAGTAAATTGAACAAAGAAACAGCACCCATACAGAAGCACTGCAAATTCTGCCGTGCAACGAGTAAGGGGTGATTGTGAGGACCTTTTTTTAAAGAAAAGAAAAAAGGACGAATTTTCTCAAAACCATCCTATTTGGCCTTTCCAAGACTATGCTCTTCAGTGGATTTTCTAATACACTAGCTACTTATATCATCATAATCCAAAAGGATTTCTTTAGACTATACCTGTGAATAATGGTATGCATGGCATAGAGGAAAGATATTATTTAGTAAGAGTGAATATTTGTCCTCTGAGTGTTACAGTTTGTAAAACAACAAATCTCAATGTAAGTAATGGTCAAGCTATTGTTTTTCAAGCTAGAAAGCAGTAAAACAGAAAAAATCCAATCAGATAATTGTTTTTGAGCATTATTAATAAAATTCACTATATAATTTATTATTGCATAAATTTTATAATGCTTTATTTAGTTTAACTAAAACAAATCTATAATTCATTTATACTGTCTTCATTGATTTGGGGTCTATAGTAGCTGTGACAGAAAGAATGATATAATAGGGAAAAACGAATTCATTATTAGGAGAGTTGCACTCAAGCTCCAGAGCATGCTAGTGTGTGTTAAGAACAAGAACTTTCAATTCCAATGGATTTGAAATCAAACTCATACACTTATTGTACCACTCGTAATGTGGTCTTCAGCCAATTACTCAGGTAATTGCTCTAAGTTTCAATTCCAATGGATTTGAAATCAAACTCATACACTTATTGTACCACTCGTAATGTGGTCTTCAGCCAATTACTCAGGTAATTGCTCTAAGTTTTACTTTCCCCATTCAAAATACCTACTTTTAGGGGTTGCTGTGAAATTAAAGGAGATAATACATAAACCAATCAGCAGAGTTCCTGATGCATTACAAATTTATTAAATGATAGAAATAATTAAAACTATGAACTGCTGTAAGAAAATCAGTATGCTTTCTTCATTGTTAAATCTTTCAATTGTAGAGTTTTAAGTTTATCCTTGGTTATTTGAAGATTAAATATGATATTAAACATAAAATAGGCAGTCATTTAAAATTATAAAAAGCTACATATACACTACTTCTGGGGAACATAAGTGTATTACTTTCTACTGAAAAACTTATTTTTTCATTACTTTAAAGTTTTACTGAAGTATAGTTGATTTATAATGTGATAATCTCTGCCATATGTCAAAGTGATTCAGTTATACATATATGCACATCTATTGCTTTTCATATTCTTTACCTATATAGGTTATCACAGAATACTGGGTAGAATTCCCTGCACTATACAGCAGGTCCCTATTGACCATCTATTCTATATACACTTGTGTGCATATGCCAATCCAAAATCCCCAATTCATCCCTACCCTCCACCTGTGCCCTTCCCCAACCATAAGTTTGTTTTCAAAGTCTATGAGTCTATTTCTGCTCTGCAAGTTCATTTGTATCATTTTTTAGATTTTACATATAAGTGATACAATGTTTGTCTTTATCTGTATGACTGACTTTACTTAGTATGATAATCTCTAAGTCCATCCATGTTGCTGCAAATGGCATTATTTCATTCTTCTTTATGGCCGAGTAATATTCCAATATACACATGTACTGCATCTTCTTTATTCATTCCTCTTGTCCCATTCAGGATGCTTCCCTGTCTTGGCTACTGAACAGAGTGCTGCAATGAACAATGAGGTGCATGTACCTTTTTGAATTATAGTTTTCTCCAGGTATATGCCCAGGGGTGAGATTCCTGGATCATATGATAGTTCTATCAAAAATATGGTTTTTAAAGATAAGCTTTCCAAAAATAGTTTTTGCTGTCATTTTCATTCACATCGCAAACATTTAATTCTCCAAAATCATATTTCACAACAAAGGCAAAATTTTTTCCATAGTAACATATTCATATCCTGGCAACAGGAAATTCAAATGCAAAATGACTCGTATTGTGAGGAGCAGGATGGCGGTCATTTTAAGGAATTTGCCCAGTTCATGAATATAAATTGATTAATACATCAAGTTCAATGCTTTAAAACTACATCTCTGAGAGGTGTTGTCATGTGAAATAGAAAAGAGAACAGAGGGAGGACTCAGTTCTCAGTGGGTATGTTTCTTCATGCTCCAAAAGGTACTAGATGGTCACAGTAGGTATTAAAAGAAAAAAAAAAACAAGCTGCTATTGTAAAATATGTCACACATTTCTATCATACAAAAAGAAGTAGAGCAACAGAGTAAAAACTGGATAGACTTGGGGAATTTACTCATTCAATAGATATTAACATCCAAATGTGTGTCAGACACTGTGCTAGGACACTGGAAGAAGGGATAAAAGTGAGCTAAACAAATAGAATTAGATTCAAAGTTTTAAGCAAAACATAATTATCCTTAAGAAATTACAATTGAAAATAAGACTAACATAACAGATTATTCACTCTAATATTTTAAACATTGAAATTAGCAAATAACCTATACATGATTATAGAATCCAATAGCATGTAAACTGTCTAAATTATCACAAAAATGCAATGCAATCATTTACAACCTCATTTTTGAATAAGTCAACAAAATCTATAAAATCGAATACAAGGGGAAAAAACATTGAAATGTTAATCAGTTTGTCAAAATTAAAACTGAAATTGTTGCTCAAAATTGATTTACTAGGTTTCCTTTAAAGCAGAGCTTTTCCAAGGAATTACTCTAATCCAAACTAGGGAGCAGAATGGTGCCCTGTTACAATTTCCTTATTTCCTTCAACCTGGCATTGAAACTCTGTGCAAAATCCTTACCTGTGACAGAGCTTGTTTACTCTGTACTGGATACAACATTAATTCCTAGTCTATGCTTTAGTAAAAAAGAAAACTGCAAGGTGACTTTTTAACCTTGGAGTTGAACATCTTGCTGGTTTTGTTCATACCAGCAGTCACCTTGCTAGTATGACCAAAACTGCAGCATATGTGATGACTGTTAAATCTAAGAGTACATTAAAATTACTGATGGAGATTTTTTAATATATTCATCTCTGCTCCCTACCCTTAGCTTTTCTAACTTATTAAATGTAGGATGGAGCCTAGGCATTTGGATTTTAAAAGCCCAATAAATTATTCTGATACACATGCAGAATTAAGAATCTCTATAAAACAACTAAAGGAAAAAGTTTTAAAAATCTTATTCTCTCTGACTACTTTCCCTGAAAAAAGAGCATACATATGGAAAAAGCTGCATACCCTACGCTGATCAATAATACTAATTTATATACTAAAAAGATACATAGTTTAAGCATTGAACTGGGGTGGTAGAGGTAAACTGAAGCCAAATTACCTGACAAAATCTTTTATGGACTGTCACATCTATCATATCCTGCCTTTACAGACAGTCAGGTGATTCATTACTTTCTATAAAAAAGAATATTTCAATGTTATCATTAGTGATGTTCATAAGAATAGCATCCACCCACACCCAACCATACACACACACACACACACACACACCTAATTCAGAAAATTAAATTATTTACTTTTCCTGATATTCAATCCAAGAATCATAGTCTTACAAATCTGAGAACTAATTACTTTGAATACTTTCTGAATTTAAAAAAGAGAATCAATTCCATGTTTTGGTAGATTACACTTATCAGCACAGAAACTTGCATATTGCTTTGCTTATCAGGTACAATGAAAATAGCTACAGAACTGTATCATGAGGGAATATATATGATTTTCTGGGCATGTTATAGAGTATATGGAGTAAGTGCTGCCATAGTGATTGATAACACAATCATCTGAGATCTACTTAAAGTAGAACAAGGCTGAAAAGAGAAAACAAAAGGCACTGGAGTGAGCTAGGAAGTCTGACCTGTGACTCTACCACAACGAGGAGTTTACTTTCATTAATCAACTGACCTTAAAGGAGAGTAGTGAAGTCAATTGAGTCATCTGGCCTGATCCTATGGAATATAAAGTTTTTGAAAATCAGGTGCTAGAAAATTAAGCACTTGATAACTAATTAGTTTAAAGCTTCATTCATAAAAAGGGGTATTTTTTAAATATTGTGACACCCACAAGAAAGAGGTTGGCGGTCTCATGTCATTTTTCAGTCAAATTTTTTTTCTTAAAAAAGCCATGTTAGTCTATCTTTTGCCAGTTATGTTAGGAAATAATTAGAAAGCAACAACAGGGTTGAGAGGGAGGGATACATTTAGAATTTGGAATTAACAGATACACTACTATATGTAAAACACATAAACAAGGACCTACTATACAGCACTGAGAAGTATATTCAATATCTTTTAATAACCTATAACGGAAAATAATCTGAAAAAGGATATATATATTCAGTTATATGTAACTGAATCATTTTGCTATACACTGAAACTAACACAACACGGTAAATCAGCTATACTTCAAAAAAGAAAAACACAATAAACTGTACTGAGCACTTGTGCATCAAGCACTGTGCTAAACAATTTACATGAAATGATATCACTTAATCATCACAATCATATGACATGAGTACTCTTACCAGTCCCATTTTTATGGAGGAGGGAACTGAGACTTAAGACTATTAACATGTCCAAGATCACAAAACTCGTAAGTGGTGAGGCTTGAATTTGCACCCAGGTATGCTGAGCTACAGTCTATAAACTGCATTTTACCTAGGAATGTAACTCAAGGATGATATATGTACCACAGAGACTGACTTCAACATATCAAGGGAAAAAATGGAAAATGTATCAAAAACAAACAAATGCAAAGGAAATTGTCATCTTCATAAATTAAAAAAAAAAGCTTTCTAAGTACAAGTAAACATCAAAGCTATGACTGTTTTCTACCCATAATTCCATCACAAGGTGCAGGCAAATTCAAAAGTATACATTACATTCTTCCTAATAAGGCCTTGAATGTGTTTCTTTATGATAATAATATCTCTTCGCACACTTTGAAGTTGGGTAAAGAGCAACTTAAAAGTCAAATTGGACTAAATTATAACACTCATGATTGTGGAATGCCCTTGGGGTGAATTTATTTTTTATTTTTTAAAATTTTTTATGATGGATTTAAACTCCTCTGTCAATTTCTGCTGTACAGTAAAGTGACCCAGTCCTACATATACATATATATTTTTTCTCACATTATCCTCCATCATGTTTCATCACAAGTGATAGGATATATAATTCCCTGTGCTATACAGCAGGATCTCATTGTCCATCCATTCCAGATGCAACAGTTTTCATCTACTAATCCCAGACTCCCACACCATCCCATTCCCTCCCCCTCCCCCTGGCAAACACGAGTCTGTCCTACATGTCCACGATCTCTTCTCTTCTGTAGATAGATCATTTGTGCCATATTTTAGACTCCACATATAAGTGATATGGTCTCTGCCTTTCTCTTTCTGACAACTTGCTCAGTATGAGAGTTTCTAGTTCCATCCATGTTGCTACAAATGGCATTATTTTGTCCTTTTATAGCTGAGTAGTATTCCTTTGCATATATGTACCACATCTACATAATCCATTCATCTGTCAATGGGTATTTAGTTTATTACCATGTCTTGGCTATTGTGAATAGCGCTGCAATGAATATACGGGTGCATGCATCCTTTTCAATGAAAGTATTGTTTGGATATATGCCCAGGAGTAGGATTGCTTGGTCATATGGTAGCTCTATATTTAGTTTTCTGAGGTATTTCCATACTGTTTTCCATAGTGGTTGTACTTCAATTCCCACTAACAGTGTAGGAGGGTTCCCTTTTCTCCAAATCCTTTCCAGCATTTGTTGTTTGTTGACTTACTAATGATGGCCACTCTAACTGATTGAGGTGACACCTCACTGTAGTTTTGAATTGCATTTCTCTAATAATTAGTGTGATATTGAGCATTTTTTCATGTGCCTGTTGGCCAACTGTATGTCTTCTTTGGAGAAATGTCTATTTAGGTCTTCTGTCCATTTTTCAATTTGGTTGTTTGGTTTTTTTGTTGTTGTTTAATTATAAGAGCTGTTCGCATATTTTGGAGATTAAACCTTTGTCAGTTGAGTCATTTGCAAAAGTCTTCTCCCATTCTGTGGGGTGTCTTTTCATTTTTTAATGGTTTCCTTTGCTGTGCAGAATATTTTGAGTTTAATTACGTCCCACTGGTTTATCTGTGTCTTTATCGTCTTTATTCTAGGAGGTGAGTCAAACAAGATGTTGCTGTGATTTATGTCAAAGAACATTCTATGTTTTCCTCTAGGAGTTTTGCAGTATCTGGCCTTACATTTAGGTCATTTGTCGATTTTGAGTTTACTTTTAGGTATGGTGTTAGAAAATGTTCTAATTTAATTCTCTTATATGCGGTTGTCCAGTTTTCCAAACACCATTTATTGAAGAGTCTGTCTTTCCTCCACTGTATGTTCTTGTCATAGATTAACTGACCATAGGTGTTTGGGTTTATTTCTGGGCTTTCTATCCTGTTCCATTGATTTGTATTTCTGTTTCTGTGCCAGTACCATACTGTTTTGAGGACTGTAGATTTGTACTAGAGTCTGAAGTCAGGGAGCTTGATTCCTCCAGTTCTGTTTTTTCTTTTCAATATTGCTTTGGCTATTCAACATCTTTTGTGTTTCCATACAAATTTTTTTTAATTTTTTATTTTTTGGATGTAAATACTTTTATTTTTTTATTATTCAATGAATTTATTACATTTATAGTTGCATAATGATCACCACAATCCAGTTTTATAGTATTTCCTATATATATAGTATTATAGTATTATATAATTTTATAGTATATATAGTATTATATATATTTATAGTATTTAAAATATATACAAATTTTTAAATATTTTGTTCTACTTCTGTGAAGAACGTCATTGGTAATTTGATAGGGATTGCAATGAATCTGTAGATTGCCTAAGGTAGTATTGTCATTTTGACTATACTGATTCTTCCAATCTAAGAGCATGGTGTATTATTCCATCTATTTGTGTCATCTTTGATTTCTTTCATCAGTGTCTTAGAGTTTTCAGAGTACAAGCCTTTTGTCTCTCTGGGTAGGTTTAGTCCTAGTTATTTTATTCTTTTTGATGCGATGATAAATGGAATTGTTTCCCTAATTTCTTGTTCTGATATTTCATTGTTAGTGTATAGAAATGCCATCAATTTCTATGTATTAATTTTGTATCCTGCAACTTGACCAAATTAATTCATGAGCTCTAATGGTTTTCTGATAGTGTCTTTAGGATTTTCTAGGTATAGAATCATGTCATCTGCAAACACTGATAGTTTTACTTTTTCAATTTGGATTGCTTTTTTTTCTTTTTCTTCTCTGAATGCCATGGCTAGGATTTCCAAGACTATGTTGAATTAACATTGGTGAAAGAGAACAGCTTTCTCTTGCTCCAAATCTTAGTGGAAATGCTTTCAGTTTTTCACTGACAAGCTGTGGGTTTGTTATAAATAAGTTTTATTATATTGAGGTAGTTCCCTTCTATGCCCCCTCTCTGGAGTTTTTTTTTGTTTGTTTTTTTTTTCTTTTTTTTTTTTTAAATCAGGAATGGGTGTTGAATTTTGGCAAAAGCTTTCTCTGCATCTACTGAGATGATCATATGGTTTTTATTTTTCAGATTGCTGATGTGGTGTATCACACTGATAGATTTGCAGATATGAAAGAATCCCTGTATCCCTGTGAGAAATCCCACGTGATCATGGTGTAAGATCTTTTTAATGTATATTTGTATGCACTTTGCTGATACTTTGTTGAGGATTTTTGCATCATGTTCATCAGTGATATTGGCCTGTAATTTTCTTTTTTTGTAGTAA
The DNA here is from genome assembly GCF_016906955.1 of Phacochoerus africanus. Taxonomy (NCBI): domain Eukaryota; kingdom Metazoa; phylum Chordata; class Mammalia; order Artiodactyla; family Suidae; genus Phacochoerus; species Phacochoerus africanus. The sequence goes on along the minus strand of NC_062547.1, from coordinate 109,218,266 downwards.
CTTTGGTTTTTGTATCAGGGTAATGGTGGCTTCATAGAATGAGTTTCAGAGTGTTCCTTCCTCTGCAATTTTCTGGAAAAGTTTTAGAAGAAGAGGTATTAACTCTTCTCTGTTTGGTAGAACATGGCTCTGAAGCCGTAAGGTCCTGGACTTTTGTTTTTTGGAAGTTTTTAAATCACATTTTCAATTTCAGTACTTGTAATTGGTCTATTCATATTGCCTATCCCTGGTTCAGTCTTGGTATCTTGTACCTTTGTTAAGACACTGTCCATTTTTTTCTTGGTTGTCCATTTTATTGGCTTATAATTGCTCAAATAGTCTCTCAATGATCCTTTGTATTTCTGTGGTGTCAGTTGTAACTTTTTTTTTCATTTCTAATTTTATTGACTTGAACACTCCCCCTTTTTTTCCTTGTTGAGTCTGGCTAAAAAACCTCAATTTTGTTGATTTTTTTCAAATAACAAACTTTTGGTTTCATTGATCTCAACTGCTTTCTTTGTCTCTATGTTGTTAATTTCTGCTCTAATCTTTATGATTTCTTTCCTTCTACCAATATTGGGCTTTGTCTGTTTTTCCTTCTCGAGATGTTTAGGTGTAATGTTAGGTTATTTGCATTTTTTCTTCTTTCCTGAAGTAAGATTGTATTGCTATCAGAACTGCTTTTGCTTTGTCCCATGGGTTGTGGATTGTTGTATCTTATTGTCATTTGTCTCTACATATCTTTTAATTTCCTCTTTGATTTCTTCAGTGATCCACCAGTTGTTTAGTAGCATATTGTTTAGCTTCCAAGAGTTTTTTTTGTTTGTTTTTTTCTTGTAGTTTATGTCTAGTCTCATAGCATTATGATCATAGAAAATGCCTGAAATAAATTCAATTTTTAAAAAATTTATCAAGGCTTGATCTGTGGCCCAAGATATGATCTATCCTGGAGAATGTTCCATGCGCATTTGAGAATAAAGTATATTCTGCTGCTTTGAGGTGAAAAGTTCTATAGCTATCAGTTAAGTCTATTTGGTCTCATGTATCACTTAAGGCCTGTGTTTCCTTATTGACTTTCAGGTGGGATGATCTGTCCATTGCTGTAAGTAGGGTGAAGTCCAACACTATTACTTTGTTAGTGTCAATTTCCCCTTTTTATAACTGCTGGTAGTTGCCTTATATATTGTGCTGCTCCTATATTGGGTGTATATATATTTAGAATTGTTATTTCTTCTTCTTGTATTGATCCTTTGATCATTATGTAATGTCCTTCTGTCTCTTTAGTTCAAAATCTTTATTTCAAAATCTATTTTGAGTATTGATACTCCTGCTTTTCTATAATTTATATTTGCATGTAACATTCCCTTCCATTCTCTCACTTTAAGTCTGTATGTGTCCTTAGATCTGAAGTGGGTCTCCTGTCGACAGCACATATACAGGTCTTGCTTTTGAATCCATTCAGCTCGTCTTTTTTTTTTTTTTTAGTTGGAAAATTTAAACCATTTACATTCAATGTAATTACAGATAAGTATGTACTTACTGTCATTTACTTAATTATTTTTTTGGATTGCTATTTTGGGCCTTTTTTCTTCCCTTCTTCTTTTTGTTGTCTTTTCCTGTGAATTTCTGACCATGTTTAATGTTATTTTTGGCTTGGTTTTTCTTTTTTATGTGTGTGGCCATAGTAGTTATTTGACCAGTGGTTCCCATTATATTTTGATATCTCCACCTCTATGTGTGCAAAATTGTTTCTGCTTGCTGGTCTCCTAAATTTCAAATGCATTTGCCACATTCTGCATTTTGTCCTCTAATCTTAGCATGCTTGCTAGTTTAGATATCATATTTGCAATATGTCAATAAAGCGATTTCTTACTTTTAAATTATCTTTACCTTTACCAAAGAGCCTTTTCATTTTTTTAATATTTTTGTTGCCAACTATGGCTCTTCCTTTTCTGCTCAGAGAAGTTCCTTTACTAGTTGATGTAGAGCTGATTTGGAGGTGCTGAATTCTTTTAGCTTTTACTTGTCTGTGAAGCTTTTGATGTCTCCATCAAATCTGAATGAGAGCTTTGCTGGGTAGAGTATTCTTGGTTCCAGGTTCCTCCTCTTCATCACCTCAATTATATTTTGCCACTCCCTTCTGGCTTGTAGAATTTCTGCTGAGAGATCAGGTGTTATCCCTATAGGAATTCCCTTATATGTGATTTGTTGCTTTTATGATGTGGCTCTTAATATTTATTCTTTGACATTAATTTTTTTCAGTTTGATTAGTATGTGTCTTGTTGTATTTCTTCTGGGATTTATTTTGTATGAATTCTCTATGTTTCTTCCACATGAGTGAACACTTGCTTTCCCATATTTGGGAGATTTTCAGTTAAAATTTCTTCAAATATTTTCTCTGGATCTTTCTCTCTTCTCCTTCTGGAACCCCTCCTATTCAAAGGTTGATATGTTTAATGTTGTCGGAGACATCTCTTAGACTCAGTTTTCTTTCATTCTTTTTTCTTTTTTCTTTTTTTTTTTTTCTCTTTTTAGGGCCGCAACCACGGCACATGGAGGTTCCAAGGCTAGGGATCCAATCGGAGCTACAGCTGCCAGCCTACACCACAGCCACAGCAACATCAGATCCAAGTCATGTCTGTGACCTACACCACAGCTCAGGGCAAGGCCAGATCCTTAACCCACTGAGCAAGGCCAGGTATTGAACCCACATCATGGTTCCTAGTTGGATTCGTTTTTGCTGCACCACCACAGGAACTCCTCTTTATTATTTTCTGTAGCACTTATTTCTACCGCTCTGTCTTCCACCTCACTTATCATTATTCTGCCTCTGTTAACCTGCTATTGGTTCATTCTAGGTTGTCATTTCAGTTATTGTATTATCCATTTTTCTCTTTAAATCCTCTATATCTTTGTTAAACATTTCTTTTAAGTTCTTGATCTGTGCCTCCATTGTTTTTCCAAGATCTTAGATCATCTTTACTACCATCACTCTGAACTCTTTTTCAGGTAAATTGCCTAACTTGTCATCATTTAGTGGGTTTTTTGTGTTTTTGTCTTGTTCCTTTGAAAGCTGCATCTTTGTCATCTCATAGTGTCTACCTTTCTGTTTATCATTGCCTTGACAGTTGGTAAGGAGATGTTGAAGCATGTGCCCTGTCCTGGAGTTCTCAGGGATGGAAGTGGTTCACATGTACCCAGCGCATGTGTTGGGAATAATGGTATCACACTTCTCCTGTATAGGGATAGGGCCTGTGAGGCAGGTAACAGTATTCACCATTCACAGGATTGCTTTTGTAGCTCACAGGGATAGCAGTGTCTCTTACAGGCCCTCCTGCTAGCAGGTAGTTTTGGGGACTATTTTTCATAGCTTGCAATGCCAGCGGTTTCTCCTGCCACATCTCTCTTTGCTGGGTAGGCTCTAGGGACTGCTCTGTGTAGATATAAGAGCAGGTACCACTGTTCTGCCAGCTCCCCTGGCTTGGCCACTTTAGGGATCTCTCTCTAAAGCTTCAGGGGTGAAAGGCTCCTCAGTAACTGTTGCTCACAGGCTCTCTGTATAGCTTCAGTATGTGTGTTTATAGCCACTCTCCCCCCCTGCCTTGCTGCTGGTAGGGGTGTTTTCTATAGCCCTGCAGATCAGAATGTTGGTTAATGGGCCCTCCCCTGGCTCCCTTGGTGTGGAACGAGTGCCACTGATGTGAGCCTTCACAGGGCCACTGGCAGGGAACCTCTATCTTGTGCTTTTCCCTGGTTGGGAAGCCCACAGCTCCATCAGAAAGCAGGCACTGGAATTCTTCTCAAAGAAATGGATGATGCTACCAGTAGCTCTTCTGGTGCTGGCCCACTGGCTCAGGCCTCTACAGATTCTCTGGGCAAAGCTGAGATGCCTGTGCTTTCCCTGATCAAGCAGTTCACTGCTTTTGCAGGGAGTGGGTGCTGCCTTCAGCAGCTTTTCTGGCACTGCCCCACTGGTACAAGCCTCTGCAGATTCTCTGGGTGGAGCTGAGATGCCTGTGTTTTTCCTGTTCAAGCAGGTTACTGCTTTGGCAGGGAGTGGGTGGGTGCTTCTGCCAAGCAGCTTTTCTGGTGCTGCCTTGCTGGCATGAGACTCTGCAGATTATCTGGGCAGAGGCAAGGTGCCTGTGTTCTCCCTGATCGACAGGGAATGGGCACCAGCAGCCCTCCTGTGGGAATGGGCGCTGCTGCGCTGGCTCGAGCCTCTGCAAATTCTCTGGGCAGAGCTGGAGCTGAGATGCCTGTGTTTGCCTGTGTTTTCCCTGCTCAAGCACATCACTGCTTGTATAGTAAGTGGGTGCTGCTGCCAGCAGTTTTTCTGGTGCTGCCACTCTGGTGCAAGTTTCTGCTTCAATAGCATGGGGTAGGGCCCCCCCGCCCCCGAATGATCGGGAACTTGTGTTATTCCCCCAGGCAGTTACTCCAGCTGCTCTAAGAAGCCTGTAGCCTGATTCCCAGCCACTGCTAGATAGCCACTACCACCATGTGGTGCCCAAGCTGAGGCAGGCAGTGTCCTACAGCTTGAGAAAGCAGGCACAGGGAAAAAGGCTGCAGTGGTGGACCCTGCCCCTTATGTCCAGCACCCCCAAACAATGGTTTCTAGTCTCCAAGCCCGACTGGATTGCCTCTGCTTAGCTGCTCTCCATTGTGGTCACCCTAGACTGTAGTCTGTCCAAGCAGTCTCCAAACTGCTGACTCCATTTTTCCCCCTACAGCCAGCCCCAGATCCTTATTTGGATCTGATATCTAAGGCCAAAGTTTTAGTTCCCAACACCTACTTGCACCCACCTACAGTTGCCCATTGCCCATAGAATTGACTGTTTGTGGAGAGCTGTTTCCTTTTTAACTATTTCATGCCATTTGTCTAGAGTTCCTCCTCTGTTTTTGGCTGATCTCGTCACTGGGTCGCTGGTGGGGAAAATACCTGGGGTACAGGAGTTATTCTTCTTTCCAGCTCTCTCCTGGGAGAGCAGGTCCCATCTTGTTACCTTTCGCTTCTTTCCTCTTGTTCTTATTTCTTCCTTAAATTCTGTCTGGTTTTGTAATTTTTTTTTATTCTACCATACTCTTGAGATCTTTTGTCAGATTGTTGCAAATTTTCTGTGCAAATGGCTCCATATGCAGTTGTATTTTCACTGTATTTGTGGGAGTGAATGAGCCTTATATCCTGCTACCCCACCATCTTAGACATCCCCCCTTGTGGTGATTTTATTTTTTTTTTTAATCATGACTTTTATTTTTTCCATTATAGGTGATTTACACTGTTCTGCAATTTTCAGTTGCACAGCAAGGTGACCCAGTCACGCATATATGTATACATTCTTTTTTCTCACATTATCATGCTCCAAAAAAGTGACTAAATATAGTTCCCAGTGCTATACAGCAGGATCTCAATGCTTACCCATTCCAATGGCAATCTATTAACACCAAATTCCCAGTCCATCCTACTTCCCCCTTCCCCCCTAGGCAACCACAAGTATGTTCTCCATGTCCATGATTTTCTTTTCTGTGGAAGCATTCATTTGTGCCCTATATTAGAGTCCAGATATGTGATATCATATGGTATTTGTCTTTCTCTTTCTGACTTACTTCACTCAGCATGAGAGACACTAGTTCCATCCATGTTGTTGCAAATGGCATTATTTTGTTCTTTTGGATGGCTGAGTAGTATTCCATTGTGTATATGTACCACTTCTTCTTAGCCCAATCATCTGCTGATGGACATTTAGGTTGTTTCCATGTCTTGGCTATTGTGAATAGGGCTGCAATGAGCATGTGGGTGTATGTGTCTTTTTCAAGGGAAGTTTTGTCCAGATATATGCTCAAGAGTGGGATTGCTGGGTCATATGGTAGTCCTATGTATAGTTTTCTGAGGTACCTCCAAACTGTTTTCCATAGTGGTTGTACCAATTGACATTCCCACCAACAGTGCAGGAGGGTTCCCTTTTCTGCACACCCTCTCTAGCATTTGTTATTTGTGGACTTATTAATGATGGCCATTCTGTCTGGTGGTACCTCATAGTAGTATTGATTTGCATTTCTCTAATAATCAGTGGTGTGGAGCATTTTTTCATGTGCTTGTCGCCTATCTGTATATCTTCTTTGGAGAAATGTCTATTCAGGTCTTTGGCCCATTTTTCCACTGGGTTATTGGCTTTTTTGCTGTTCAAGTTGTATAAGTTAGGTTTGTATATTATTTTTTTCCATTTTTTTATTACTCAAATGAATTTATTTAGTTGTATAATGATCATAACAATCTTATTTCACAGGATTTCCATCCCACAGCCCAGGCACATCCCCCCACCCCCCAAAACTGTCTCCTCCGGAGACCGTAAGTTTTTCAATGTGAGTCAGCATCTGTTCTGCAAAGAAGTTCCGTCTGTCCTTTTTTCAGATTCCACATGTCAGTGAAAGCATTGGATGTTGGTGTCTCATTGTACAGCTGACTTCAATTAGCATGATAGTTTCTAGGTCCATCCATGTTGCAAAAAATGCTGGTATTTCGTTCTTTTTAGTGGCTGAGTAATATTCCATTGTGTATATGTACCACATCTTCTGGATCGACTACTCTGTCCATGGACATTGAGGTTGTTTCCATGTCTTGGCTATTGGAAATAGTGCTGCAATGAACACTGGAGTACATGTGTCTTTGCAAGTCGTGGTTTTCTCTGGATAGATGCCCAGGAGTGGGATTGTTGGATCAAATGGTAGTTCTGTGTTTAGTTTTCTGAGGAATCTCCATACTGCTTTCCACAGTGGTTGTACCAATTTACAATCCCACTAACAGTGTACTAATGTTCCTTTTTCTCCACACCCTCTCCAGCACTTATTGTTTGTAGACTTTTGGATGATGGCCATTCTGGCTGGTGTAAGGTGGTACCTCAGAGTGGTTTTGATTTGCATTTCTCTAATAATGAGTGATGTTGAACATCTTTTCATGTGGTTTCTTGGCCATCTGTATGTCTCCTTTGGAGAACTGTCTGTTTAGATCTTCTGCCCATTTTTTGATAGGCTTGTTTGCTTTTTTGGTATGGAGCTGCAGAAGTTGTTTATAAATTTTGGAGATTAATCCCTTGTCAGTTGATTCACTTGCAAAGATTTTCTCCCATTCTGTGGGTTGTCTTTTCATGTTGTTTAGGGTTTCCTTTGCTGTGCAGAAACTTTGAAGTTTGATTAGATCCCATTTGTTTATTTTTCTTTTTATTGTCAATACTCTGATAGGTGGATCTGAGAGAATCCTAAAGACTCTACCAGAAAACTATTAAAGCTCATCCACGAATTTGGCAAAGTCACAGGATACAAAATCAATACACAGAAATCAACAGCATTTCTATATACTAACAATGAAAAAGCAGAAAAGGAAATTAGGGAAGCAATCCCATTTACCATTGCATCCAAAAGAATAAAATACCTAGGAGTAAACCTACCTAAAGAAACAAAAGACCTATACTCTGAAAACTATAAGACACTGATGAAAGAAATCAAAGATGACACAAATAGATGGAAAGATATACCATGCTCGTCGATTGGAAGAGTTAATATTATCAAAATGACTATACTCCTTAAGGCCATATACAGATTCAATGCAATCCCTATCAAATTACCAAGGACATTTTTCACAGAATTCGAACAAAATATTTTTAAGTTTGTTTGGAAGCACAAAAGACCCAGAATAGTCAAAGACTTCCTGAAAAAGAAAAATGGAGCTGGAGGAATCAGACTCCTGGACTTCAGACTATACTACAAAGCAACAGTCATCAAAATCATATGATACTGGCACAAAGGCAGAAATATAGATCAGTGGAACAGGATAGAAAGCCCAGAATTAAACCCACGCACCTACAGCCAACTCATCTATGACAAAGGAGGCAAGAATATACAGTGGAGAAAGGACAGCTTGTTCAATAAGCGGTGCTGGGAAAACTGGACAGTCACATGGAAAAGAATGAAATTAGAACACTCCCTAACACCATACACAAAAATAAACTCCAAATGGATTAAAGGCCTAGATGTAAGACCAGACACTATCAAACTCCTAGAGGAAAACATAGGCCAAACACTCTCTGACATAAATGATAGGTTTGTATATTTTAGAGATTAAGCCCTTGTTGGTTGAATCATTTGAAACTATTTTCTCCCATTCCATAAATTGTCTTTTTGTTTTTTGTTTTTTTTTTAAGGTTTCTTTTGCTGTGCAAAAGCTTAACAGTTTGATTAGGTCCCATTGGTTTATTTTTGCTTTCATTCCTGTTGCCGTGGGAGACAGACCTGAGAAAACATTTGTTAAGGCTGATTTCAGAGAATGTTCTACTTATGTTCTCTTCTAGGAGTTTGATGGTGTCTTGACTTGCATTTAAGTCTTTAAGCAATTCTGAGTTTATTTTTGTGCATGGTGTGAGGGTGGGTTCCAGGTTCATTGATTTACATGTGGCTGTCTAGTTTTTCTAGCACCAGCAAAGACTGTCTTTTTCCCATTCTATATTCTTGCCTCCTTTGTCAAAAATTAATTAACCATAGGTGTCTGGGTTTATTTCTGGGTTCTCTATTCTGTTCCGTTGGTCTATATGTCTGTTTTGATACCAGTACCACACTGTCTTGATGACTGTGGCTCTGTAATATTGCCTGAAGTCTGGGAGAGTTATGCCTCCTGCTTCATTTTTGTTCTTCGGAATTGCTTTAGCAAGTCTGGGTCTTTTGTGGTTCCATATAAATTTTTGGATTTTTTGTTCCTGTTCTGTGAAAAATGTCATGGGTAATTTGATAGGGATTGTACTGAATCTGTAGATTGCTTTGGGTAGTATGGCCATTTTTACAATATTAATTTTTCCAAGCCAGGAACATGGAATAGCTTTCCATTTCTTTGCATCCTCTTTAATTTCCTTGATTATTGTTTTATAGTTCTCGGCATGTAAGTCCTTCTCCTCCTTGGTCAGGTGTATTCCCAGGCATTTGATTTTTTAGGGTGCAATTGTAAAAGGTATTTTTGTTTTCCTTTTCTAATATTTCATTGTTAGTATATAGAAATATGACTGATTTCTCAATATTAATCTTATATCCTGCTACTTTGCTGAATTCATTGATCAGTTCAAGTAGTGTTGGGGTTGAATCCTTAGGGTTTTCTATATACAGTATCATGTCAACTGCATACAGTGTCAGTTTAACCTCTTCCTATTTGGATGCCTTTTATTTCTTTTGTTTGTCTGAGTGCTGTGGCTAGGACTTCCAGTACTATGTTGAATAACAGTGGTGAGAGTGGGCATCCTTAACTTGTTCCGGATTTTACTGGGAAGGCTTTTAGCTTTTTTCCCCTGAGTATTATACTGGCTGTGGGTTTGTCATAAATGGCTTTTATTATGTTAAGGTATGTTCCCTCTATAACTACTTTGGTAAGAGTTTTGATCATGAATGGGTGTTCGACATTGTCAAATGCTTTTTCAGCATCTATTGAGGTGATCATGTGGTTTTTGACTTTTCTGTTGTTAATGTGGTGTATGACGTTGATTGATTAGCATATGTTGAACCATCCTTGAGAACCTGCGATGAATGCCACTTGGTCGTGGTGTATGGTCTTTTTTATATGTTGTTGGATTCAGTTGGCTAAAGTTTCATTGAGAATTTTTGCTTCTATATTCATCGGAGATATTGGCCTATAGTTTTCTGATTTTTTTTTTTTTGGTCTTTTTGCTATTTCTTGGGCCGCCCCTGCGGCATATGGAGGTTCCCAGGCTAGGGGTCTAATCGGAGCTGTAGCCACCGGCCTACGCCAGAGCCACAGCAACGCGGGATCCGAGCCGCGTCTGCGACCTACACCACAGCTCACGGCAACGCTAGATCCTTAACCCACTGAGCAAGGGCAGGGACCGAACCCGCAACCTCATGGTTCCTAGTCGGATTCGTTAACCACTTCGCCATGATGGGAACTCCTAGTTTTCTGATTTTAAAAGATGCCTACACATTGACATTGCCCCCTTTAAAAGGTAGAGGTTTATATTCAATATCTTGTAATAACCTATACCGGAAAATAATCTGAAAATAAATATATAATACCTGAATCACTTTTGAAACTGACATAATATTATAAATCAATGCACTTCAATTTTTAAATAGGTAGAGGCTAACTACCCTGCTCTTAAATATGAACTGGTCTTAGAGACTGACTTCAAACCAATAAAATGAAATTAGAAAATTAACAAATAAATATGGCAGAAATGACAGATTATAACTTCCAAGACCAGGGCATAAAAGGTCTTTCTTTGGGAGTTCCTATTGTGGATCAGCAGGTTAAAAACCCAACTAGTATCCATGAGTATTCGGGTTTGACCCCTGGCCTTGCTCAGTGGGTTAAGGATCCAGTGTTTCCACGAGCTGCGGTGTAGGTTGCAGATGTGCCTCAAACCTGCCATTGCTATGGCTTGGCGTAGGCCAGCAGCTACAGTTCTAATTTGACCACTAGCTTGGGAACTTACATATGCTGCCGGTGGGGCCCTAAAAAGCAAAAAAAAAAAAAAAAAGAGGTCTTTCCTCCTCTTTCTCTCTCCCTTCCCTTTTTCCTTCTACCTCTTCCTCTCCTTCTCCCTCTCTCCTCATCCTTTTTAAATGCCAACCACCATGTAAGGAGGAAACAACTGAGACAGCTCTGTAGAAAGGTCCGTATGTTAAAGAACTGACACCTCTCCTGCCAGGTTCCAGAAAAACCTTGCCCGGCCTGCAACTCCCCAAGGATGCAAACTCATCCGTCCCAATCAAGCCTTCAGGTGACCATAGACCAAGCCTACATCATAGGCTTGCAATTTGTTGGAAAACCCTTAGCCAGAGCCACCTAGCTAAGTTGCTGCCATGTCTCTGACCAACAGAAACTATGTAGGTCATTGATTTTAGCTGCTAAGTTTGTTATGAAGTAACCTAAAATTATTACAATGATATTGTCCACATAACCAGTGTCGTATAGTATCACAGCAGGTGGCAGTTATTGTCTTCTGTATACATTGGTGTTCCTCATCACACCTCAGTTCCTTTACCTGTAAAATGAAGAAAATAGATATACTTCCCAGAGTAGTTGTACATATTCAATAAGATAATGTACAAATATTTACTAGAAAAGTTCCCAACTGAGTAAGCCATAAATAAAACTTAGCCATAATTACCATTTTTTTTGTCTTTTGTCTTTTTTTTTTTTTTTGTCTTTTTGCCATTTCTTGAGCCGCTCCCGCGGCATATGGAGGTTCCCAGGCTAGGGGTCTAATGGGAGCTGTAGCTGCCAGCCTATGCCAGAGCCACAGCAACACAGGATCCGCGCTGCGTCTGCAACCTACACCACAGCTCACAACAACGCTGGATCCTTAACCCACTGAGCAAGGGCAGGGATTGAACCCACAACCTCATGGTTCCTAGTCGGATTCGTTAACCACTGCGCCATGACGGGAACTCCGTCTTTTGTCTTTTTAGAGCTACACTCATGGCATATGGAAGTTCCCACACTAGGAGGCGAATCAGAGCTGTAGCTGTGGGCCTATGCCACCGCCATAGCAACACAAGATTTGAGCTGCAGCTATGACCTACATCATATGACAGGAACTCCCATAATTACTATTGTTGACATAACATTTCTCTCTTGTCCTTAGAGTTTAAATGGGACAACTGCATCATGGAAGAAAGTAAAGTTGAACTATCTACCTATTAGTCTTGGCTCTGCTTCTTGACTTCACTCCCTTCTTTCATCTCCACAACTCCTGTTTCTCATCTTTACATGAGAGGTGGTAAAAGAATACTAAGTGGGAGTTCCCGTCATGGCACAGTGGTTAACGAATCCGACTAGGAACCATGAGGTTGCGGGTTCGGTCCTTGCCCTTGCTCAGTGGGTTAAGGATCTGGCGTTGCCGTGAGCTGTGGTGTAGGTCGCAGACGCGGCTCGGATCCCGCGTTGCTGTGGCTCTGGTGTAGGTCTGTGGCTACAGCTCCGATTAGACCCCTAGCCTGGGAACCTCCATATGCCGCGGGAGCGGCCGAAAGAAATAGCAAAAAGCCAAAAAAAAAAAAAAAAAGAATACTAAGTGATTATGACACTTCCATTTCATGTTACTTCTTAAAACTTTTCCAATTTGGCTGCTAAACACTTGGCATATATGTAAAGTGTGGGAGAGAGAAGAACATAGAATAAACTTTGAAGTGTCACAAACCTAAGGTGTAGGAGGCTTCAAGGGTAGAAAGAATATAGAAGGTAAATATAAAGCTTTCTATTAAGAGGAGAAGCAAAGATAGCTTACACATTGATGTGTCCCTAAGAAAGTTGTGTGTGCACTAACTATGCCCCTTAATTTGGATCAGATAGACAGGATGGGAAAGAACAATTTCAAAGAGTTGTGGGGAAGTCCAGATTACAGAGGAACTACCTCACTTCCCAGTAGAGCCCAGAGAGATGGAAAGAACTTAGAATTTCCTTGAATACCAGACATGACACAGGAGTACAGGCTGCATGGTGGGTTTAGGACAACTAGCCTCAGGCAATCTTGTAGTTTCTGCTGCCTACCAGGATGATGGAGGAAGAGAAAAAAAAATAGAATGGGGACTCAGAAGACCCTAAGAGGCCTATTAGCCAAAATCAAGACATGGCCCAGGCACAGCAATGAGCTGCAACAACAACAACAAAAAAGCAAAATCAAGGGCTCAATGAGATAATGTACAGCTCAGAAGATATTAAGCACCAAAGGGCATGCCAATCTCAATACACTGCCTGAACTCTTCAAAGTCCCCTAGAACTCAGACTCACTTCAGGGAGGAGATGAAAACTGCATTGGCTTAGACTTTTTATTACCCAGTTTAAAAAAAAAAAAGAGGCTTGGAATAGGTCAAAATAATAAATATCAAAGTTACATTTCCAGCACACCTGATTTTGTAGACTGAGATTTACACCAATACAGAGTAGATGGCATAAAATGATTTCTAGTCTCCATTTAAACACTTCTATCCTCTCACACATCTCAGAATATATGTGAAGTTGCATTCTTTTGTTAGTTTTTATCCTATCTACTCAAAGTTCAGATTCCCTCAAATTCTCTGAAATTACAGTCTTCTAAATCTCTTCTCCAGTTAAATCCCCTCTTTAACAAGACTTTTTTTAAAAAAATGCTGATTTGAAGAGCCTTTTTGCTACTACTGCTACCACCTTGCAGTCATGTTTCTTTGAAGTAAAATTCTGATGTGTTATTTGTAGGGTCCAGGAACACCATTTGTATGGAGGATGGTAGATTATTACAGAAGAACAGAGATGAGTTTTTATATTTTCATTTGTCCACAAGAGACCTAGCATGGTACCAGGCTCTACCACTTACTGTGTAATTTAAGGCAAATTAGTAATCTCTCTGAACATCTGTGATTTCCTCTGTAAAATGAGGGCAATGAACTGGCTCTTGTGACAATCCAACGAGATAATGTATGTAAAAATATATGGTGTCCAATTTAGTTATTTAATAAATGGAAGCTATTTTTGAACTAAAGCAAAGGTTTATATTGTCAAATCAGACCCACAAGAATCAGAGATCTCACCTAGAATCAAGAGGCAAAGGTGAAGCAGGGGCAGCTCTGGAATATCCCACATGGCTCTACAAGCCCTTCCTTTCTATATCCCACAAACTTTCTGGCCCACAGTTATAGCTGAGATGCCAGAGAGGATGTCTCATAAATCCACAGACTCTATATTCATTTACATTTGGTAATCCTAAAACAAGGACATCAAACTACTAGCATTCCATAGAAAAGGACTCTCCTCCAAGCAATATTAGGAGAGTTATTAGCATTTTTACAATGATGTTGAAGTTGGCCACCAGCCTCATTTCACACTGGGAGGGAATCAATTAGCCTGGTAGTCTGATAATTAATTTTAGAAGAAAAATGGATCACAAGCCATTGTTTTACTCCTTTCCATTTTGTACTGTCCTATTCAACCATTACTGAATCAATATTGAACTAATGGTGAAACCTGAGGTAATCATAAGGTGATCTGTGACTGGGGCCACCAACTCTTCCTCCAAATGAATCCTTTTTCATATCTGAAGTCCTTCTATCTTTCTTTCTCTGAATAAGAAATAATTACTCAGGTTTCTGATTTTTTTTCCTCTAAAAATATGTTGAGGAAAATAGTTTTAGCAATCTCAAACACAATGATTTGCCTTCTGAGCTGTTAATGATATATGTTACTGTATATTAATCAATATTCATTCTTTTATTGTGTCATATCTAAATCCAGTTTCATAGTATAAATGCAACAAATATGCTAAGTTATAAAAGTATATAGTTAACTACTTACTTAGGGTGAAAGAGTGAGAGGGGAACCCACGCAAAGAAATTCACAGGTGAGACAATATTTGAAATTTTGTTTCATGCTAATAAAGCATAAAAGATCTAATTTTTAACAAGATTTCCCTTAGAGGAGAGAGACTTGTTCACTTTATTCACCTCAAGTCTGTTCCTTTTTGTAGTTGGAGTGGCTCTGATGATCCTTTACTGTTCACATAATGACGCCAGAGAAGAGCCTGTCTCTGAAAATGAGCACATTTCCACCCAAGGACTTTTAAAGTACCTTAAAAAAAATATGTTCACAAGTACTTTTTAAAAAGTTTTAATGAATTTTCATTAAAGTTTTGTTTTCCCTTGGAATAGTCTTTTTTAATAAACTATGCTAATTTCTCTTCCCTAAATGAAGTCACCCAATTATATAGTTAGGTATTTGTCCAAAATACAACAACAAAAATTCCTGGATATAGAACAGTATTATAAATCATCTTAGCTTCTCTTTTGTCTTCAGGCATCAAAAGCACAAATAGGGGAATACTCACTAGTTCACAGACATTTTTTGCAATATATTGTCAAATAATGGGGTAAAGAATATGGTTAAATAGCCATAGGGTTTGCAAATTCAAGCATTATCCAAACATATTCTCACATGAAAATAGAAGTACCAAAAGAACTCCTCCATACCTGGAACATTTTCTAAACAATTCTGATTTTCATTCATGGTCCTGAATTTCACCCATGTCTTCTTTACTGCTAGTAAGAAGACAAAGTCTCCTAACAAAACTAAAAATTAACCAAAAGAAAATTTTAATGCCCCCCAATTTGGCATTTATTTTTATTCTCTGTACTCCGATTTCATCTCTTCTCTGCTTTCACTTTAAATTATGTCTATCTAAGAATCCAAGGACACACTTTGAATTTCCTTTTTTTTTTTTTCTTTAAGAACTGATTCTCAACTATGACAGATAGCTAGGGTGAAACACATTTTCCACATCTGTACAAATGTGTGTGCTCTAAGATAGTGTACGCTTCTCTCATCTTTAGCAAGGTGTATATTTTTCCTGACCTTCTAGGCTCTGAAACCACTTAGAGATAGGCTATGCAAGTAATTACAGGTAAATGCATCCCAAAGGTTCTTTATCAGTCTTAACTACATGTCATCTATTAAAAGAATAAAAACAACATATAATAAATCTTAATTGCTTATCCAGATTATCTTTGGCTATGGAACCTAATATAAATTAACTATTTAAAAACATTTGTTTGAAACTGTGCACAATTTGAAAGTGTCTAAGTACAAGGAGTAGAAGCCAGCTATAGTATGAGAACAATGAACAGGAAAACAAGGTTTTTTTTTTTTTTTTTGTCTTTTTAGGGCATATGGAAGTTCCCAGGCTGGGGGTCAAATCAAGAGCTGTAGTTATGGACCTACACCACAGTCACAGCAATGCAGGATCTAAGCTCCATGTGCAACCTACACCACAGCTCACAAAAGGCCAGATCCCCAACACAGTGAGCAAGGCAAAGGACTGAACTGGCCTCCTCATATATAATAGGTTCGTTACCACTGAGTCATGATGGGAACTCCAAAAACAAGAAGTTTTGTAGAAAAATCTACAGGAGAAATAGTGTATTTAGACAAATTTAAAATACCATATACATTATCACTGCGCAAAACTTTAAAAAATCTAACTGTTGACAAGGTGCCTTATTTGGGCTGGCAGTTTTTATTAGACTTTCTATCCTCCCTAGTATAATAGTAGTGTGTCTAATGGTACTTATATCAGTAGAACAAAATACAGCTTAAATATTGATGGGCTAAATTCTGACTTTGTTCTTAATTTACTTTTCTACATACTGTTTGTTTGTTTTTTTTTAATTCAATGAATTTTACTATATTTACAATTGTGCAGCCATCATCACAACCTAATTTTAGAACATTTCCAAGCCAAACCCCCAAACTGTCTTCTTTGGTAACCATAAATTTTTTAAAGTCTGTGAGTCTGTTTCAGTTCTGCAAAAAAAGATCATTGTATCCTTTTAATTTTAGATTCCACGTTTAAGTGATAGCATATGCTGTTTGTGTTTCACTGTCTGATTAACTTCACTTAGCATGATAATTTCTAGGTCCATCTATGTTGCTGCAAATGCCATTATTTCATTCATTTCCATGGCTGAGTAATACTCTAGTGTATATATGTCCATCTTCTTTATCCACTCCTCTGTCAATGGACATCTAAGTTGCTACTATGTCTTGGTTATTGTAAATACTGCTGCAATGAACACTTAAGTGCATGTATCTTTTCGAATTGGATTTTCTCCCCATAGATGCCCAGGAGTGGGATTGCTGGATCATATGGTGGCTCTATTTTTAGGTTTTTGAGGAAGCTCCATACTGTTTACATTCCCACCAACACTGTAAGAGGGTTCCCTTTTCTCCACAGATATTTTGATGATGGCTATTCTGGCTGGTGTAAAGTGGTACTTCACAGGTGGTATTTTCTTTAATAATTAGTGATGCTGAAAATGTTTTCATGTGCTTTTTGGTCATGTGTATGTCTTCTTTGGAGAATTGTCTGTTTAGATCTTCTGCCCATTTTTTAAATTTTTTATTTTTTATTTTTTATTTTTGGTATTGAGATGAAGGAGGTATTTATATATTTTGGAGATTAATCCCATGTCAATTGCTTCATTTGCAAATATTTTCTCCTATTGTGTGAGTTGTCTTTTCATTTTG
This sequence comes from Phacochoerus africanus, assembly GCF_016906955.1. Taxonomy (NCBI): domain Eukaryota; kingdom Metazoa; phylum Chordata; class Mammalia; order Artiodactyla; family Suidae; genus Phacochoerus; species Phacochoerus africanus. The sequence continues at coordinate 109,201,243 of NC_062547.1, read as the reverse complement.
TTTAGGGCTTCCTTTGCTGTACAAAACTTTTCAGTTTAAATAGGTTCCATTTGTTTATTTTTGTTTCTATTATCATTACGCTAGGAAGTGAATCTGAGAAGATATTGCTATAGTTTATGTCAGAGAATGTTCAGCCTTGTTTTCCTCTAAGAGTTTCATAGTATCTGGTCTTATATTTAGATCTTTAGTCCATTTTGAGTTTATTTTTGTGTATGGTGTTAAAGAATGTTCTAATTTCTTTAACATGTAGCTGTCCAGTTTTTGCAGCACCACTTATTGAATGAAGGGACTGTCTTCTCCATTGTATATTCTTGCCTCTTTCACCATAGATTAGTTCACCATAGGTGCATGGGTTTATTTATGGGCTTTCTATCTTGTTCCACTGATATATTTCTGTTTTTGTGCCAGTACCATACTGTTGCAATGAATGTAGCTTTTAGTTTGAAGTCAGGGAGCCTGATTACTCCAGCCCTATTTTTCTTTCTTAGCATTGTTTTTTCTATTATGGGTCTTTTATGCTTCCAAACAAACTTTAAAATATTTTGTTCTAGTTAAGTGAAAAATACCATTGGTGATTTTATAGTGATTGCATTGAATCTATAGATTGCCTTGAGTAGTATAGATATTTTGACAAGATTACTTCTTCAAATCCAAAAGCACGGTGTATCTTTCCATCGGCTTGTGTCATCTTTGATTTCTTTCATCAGTGTCCTATAGTTTTCAGATTATAGTCTTTTGTATCTTCAGGAAGGTTTATTTCTAGGTGGTTTTTTTTTTTTTGATGCAATGCTAAATGAGATTGTTTCCCTGATTTCTCTTTCTGATCTTACATTTGTAATATGTAGAAATGCAGTTGAATTCTGTGCATTAATTTTATGTCCTACAACTTTAACAAATTCAGTGATGAATTCTAAAAGTTTTCTGGTAGTGGCTTTAGGATTTTCTAGGTATGGTATCATGTCATCTGCAAACAGTGATAGTTTTACTTCTTTACAATTTGGATTCCTTTTATTTTTCTTCTCTGATTGGCATGGCTAGGACTACCAAAACTATGTTAAATAGTAGTGGTGAGAGTGGACATCCCTGTCTTGTTCCTGACCTTTGTGGGAATTCTTTCAGTTTTTCACTGTTGAGAAGATGTTAGCTGTGGGTTTGTCATATATGGTCTTTATTATGTTGAGGTAGGTTTCCTCTATGCCCATTTTCTGAAGAGTTTTTAGCAGAAATGGGTATTGGACTTTGTCAAAAGCTTTTTTTGCATCTATTGAGCGAATCATGTGGTTTTTAGTCTTCAGTTTGTTAATGTTTTATATCACACTGATTAATTTGCGGATACAGAAAAATCCTTGAATCCCTGGGATAAATCCCACTTGATCATGGTGTGTGATCCTTTTAATGTATTGCTAGATTTGGTTTGTTAGTATTTTAGTGAGTATTTTTGCATCTATGTTTATCAATGATGTTGACTTCTAATTTTCTTTTCTTGTGGTACCTTTGTCTGGTTTTGATATCAGGGTGATGGTGACTTCATAGAATGAATGTGGAATATTCCTTCCTCTGCAAATTTTTGGAGTAGTTTCAGAAAGATAGGTGTTAACTCGTCCCTAAATTTTTGATAGAATTCAACTGTGAAGCCACCTGATCCTGGATTTTTGTTTCTTGGAAGTTTTTTGATCACGGTTTCAATTTTAGTACTTGTGATTGGCCTGTTCATCTTTTCTATTTAGTCCTGGTTTAGTCTTGGAAGATTATACTTTTCTAAGAATTTTTCTTCCCTTCTTTCTAAGTGGCCTGTTTTATTGGCATACAGTTGCTTGTAGCAGTCTCTTAAGATCCTTTATGTTTCTGTGATGTCCATTGGAATATCTCCTTTTTCATTTCTAATTTTACTGACTTGATTCCTCTTTTTTCTTGATGAGTCTGGCTAAGGGTTTATCAATTTTGTTGATCTTTTCAAAGAACCAGCTATGATTTTCTTTGCTCTGATTTTTATGATTTCTTTACTTCTGCTAACTTTGGTTTTGTCTGTTCTTTCTCTAGTTGCTTTAGGTGTGAAGTTAGGTTGTTTGAGACTTTTCTTACTTCCTGAGATAGGCTTGTATTGCTATAAACTTCCCTCTTAGAACTGCTTTCGCTGCATCCCATAGGTTTTCTATTGTTGTGTCTCTGTCATCATTTACTTCAAGGTATTATTTAATTTCCTCTTTCATTTCTTCAGTGATCCATTGGTTGTTTAGTAGCATGTTGTTTAGTCTCCACATGTTTGTGTTTTCTGCAGTTTTTTTCCTTGTTGATTTCTAGTCTTTTGGCAGCATGGTTGGAAAGATACTCGATATGATTTCGATTTTCTTAAATTTACCAATGCTTTATTTGTGGCCCAGAATGTGATGTATCCTAGAGAATATTCCATGTGCACTTGAGAAGAATGTGTACTTTGCTGTTTAGGGATGGAATATTCTATAAATATCTATTAAGTTCATCTGGTCTAATGCATCATTTAAGGCCTATGTTTCCTTGTTGATTATCCATCTGGATGATCGGTCCATTGCTATAAGTCCCCAGCTATTATTGTGTTGTCAGTTTCTCCTTGTAAGGCTGTTAGGAGTTGCCTTATACATTGAGGTGATCCTATGTAGTGTGCATATATATTGACAACTGTTGTATCTTCTTCTTAGACTGATCCTCTGATCATTATGTAATGTACTTGTCTCTTATTCTTTATTTTAAGGTCTATTTTGTCTGATATGACTATTGCTACTCCAGCTTACTTTTGATTTCTATTTGCATAGAATATTTTCTTCCATCCTCTCATGTTGTTTGTATGTGTCCCTAGAACTGAAGTGGGTCTCTTGAAGACAGCAAATATATGGGTCCTGTTTCTATATCCATTCAGCCAGTCTATGTCTTGGTTGGTGCATTTAGTCCATTTACATTCCAAGTAATTATTGATATTATGTTCCTATTGTCATTTTGTTGTTTTGGATTTGTTTTTGTTGGTCTTTCCCCCTCCCTTCTCTTGTTCTCTTCTCTGTGGTTTGATAACTATCTTTAGTGTTGTGTTTGCATTGCTTTTTCTTATTTGTATGTATCTACTGTAGATTTTTAGTTTGCAGTTACCATGAAGTTTTGATATAGGAGTCTATCTATATAAAAGATTGTTTTAAGTTGTTGGTCTCTTAATTGCAAATGCATCTCCAGTATCCTGCATCTGTACCCTTGTCTTATGATTTTTGGTTTTGGTAGCTTATTTGTGTCTGGACGACTTCCTACCTTTACTATGTGTATGCCTTTATCGGTGACCCTTGTCATTTGCGGTATTTTTGTTTCTAGTTATGATCTTTTCTTTTCCCCCAGAGACATTTCTTTAGTATTTGTTGTCTCAGCCTTTCTTAGCTTTTGCTTGTCTGTAAAGTTTTCAAGTTCTCTTTCAAATCTGAATGAGCTCCTTGCTGGGTAGTATAATCTTGGTTGGAGGTTTTTTCCCTTTCATCACTTTAAGTATATTGTGCCACTTCTTTCTAGCCTGCAGGCTTTCCCCTAAAAATCAGCTGATACCATTACCAGGGTTCCCTTGTATGTTATTTGTTTCTTTTCCCTAGCTGCTTTCAATTTTTTCTCTTTGTCTTTAATTTTGGTCAATCTGATTAATATGCATCTCAGAGTTTTTTCGCTTGGGTTTATTTTATATGGTATTTGTTGTGCCCCCTGGATTTGAATGAGTGATTCCTTTCCCATGTTGGAGAAGTTTTTAGATATTATATCTTCAAATCTTTTCTCTGGTCCTCTCTCTCTCTCTCTCCTCCTTCTGGCACCCCTATATACAGATGTTGGTGTGTTTAAAGATGTCCCAGAGTTCTTTTAGACTACCTTTATTTGTTTTCAATCTTTTTTCTCTTTTCTGTTCCAGGTTAGTGATTTCCACCGTCTGCCTTCTACCACACTTATTCGTTCTTCTGCTTCCTATATTCTGCTGTTAGCTCCTTCTACTGAAATTTTCATTTCAGTTATTGTACTTTGTATCTCTGCTTGCTTAACCTTTAAATCTTCTATTTCTTTGTTCAATGTTTCTTATAATTTATCAGTCTTTCCCTCCAGCTTATTTCCAAGATCTTTCCTCTCATTAGTCTAAAGTCTTTTTCATGGAGGATGGTAATCTCCAGATCACTTAGCTATTTTCTGGGGTTTTTTTCCTTGTTACTTTTTCTGAGTCACAATTCTCTGACTTTTCATTTTGTATAGATTTTTTGTTTTGTCTCCTTTTTGTAGGCATTAGGGTTGTAGCCTCTCTTGCTTCTGATGTACGCTTCCTTGAGGCTGAAGTTGGTATGGGGTCTTGCTGTAGGCTTCCTGATGGAAGGGACTGGTGCCAGCCCACTGGTAAGTGGAGCTGATTATTATTCTTCTGGGGGGTAGGGCTTTGTCTTTGGGTGTGATTAGAGACAGCTGGGTGCCAAGGAGTCTCTAGGTAACCTGTTTCCTGATGGGGCTATGTTCCCACCCTATTTGCTGTTTGGCCTGGGGCTTCTCAGCCTTGATGGATGGGGCCAGATGTTTCCAAAATGGCCACCTCCAGGGTGTTCACACTGATTATTGCTGAGACATTTGCCTCTAATGTCCTTACCCCGCAATGAGCCACAGTTACCTCATTTTCCCAGGAAATCCTCCAAGATCCACAGGCACGTCTGACACAGAGTCCTATGGAGTCTCTGCCTTTCCCTGGAACCTAGTGCACATGAAAGCCTGTGCATACCTTTCAAGCATGGAGTCTCCATTTCTCCCAGTCTTGTGCAGCTCCTGTGAACAAACACCACTGGCCTTCAATGCCAAATACTCCAGGGGATCCTCCTCCCAGTGCCAGACCCCCAAGTGTGGCAACCTGACACGGGGCTCAGAATTCTCATCCCTTTAGGTGAGATTCTGCAATATAGTTACTTCCCAGTCTATGGGCTGCCCACCTGACAGGTATGGTTGCTTACATCACACAATCACCCCTTCTACCATCTCAATGTGGTCTCCTACTGTCTTTTCATGTAGTATATCTTTATTGGTAGTTTTGAGTCTATTTCGTTAATGGTTATTAAGAAGTTGGCTGTAATTTTGTTGCTTTCATGAGAAGCTGAACTCCAGTCCTTCTACTCCACCATCTTAATCCATCTCCTCCACACACTGTTTAATTACAGGTCAGGCAAATTTCTTCCCAAATCTAGATTGAGGGCCTTTTAGCCTGTAAAAATGTATTAAATAAATGAATGCATTAAATGTTTCATATAGTTCACTTTACTGGACAATTTAAACTACAGATAAGGCACTATTTTTTATTATTTGTTTGTGTATATTTTTCTTCTTTGATACTCAACTGTTAATTTTTAAACATGCACTTATTATGGTAACATACTGAAAACATTTCCAAAAAGTGAGTTTTGACAAGAGATTTGGAAAAGAACAGGTGGCCTTCTTGCTAGATTACAAGTGCAAAGAATAAGAAGGGACAAAGTCCGAGTCAAGGGAACTAGGAGGCAGGTATGAGAGACAGAATAGCAGCAAAAAGTTCACTGGAAGGAAATGGATAGTTATGGGAATAAAAAAAGGAAGCAGGCAACAAGAGAAAGCAGTCAGTATAAGGGAGTCCCTGCTGGGAGACATCTGCAGAAAACAGCTGTAGACACTTCTCTATGACCGCCAGGAAGGAGGATCCCTGCCACAGACACACACAAAAAGGCTTAACTACCTGTGGTATTTGGTTGAAGGGTATACACAATGCTCAGTACACCAACCCCTAATTACTCTATGACAACCTCAGCTCCACCCTCCCAGTGGAAAACATATGCCAAAGTATTTAGTATTGATTGAAACATAATGAAATTCTTTGATTCATCTCTTTTCCCACAACAAGCCTGCGTTATTTCACCCTCATTTGTCTGAGAAAAAAAGAAAAAAATTTCCTTCGAAAGGGAGAGAGGAAATGGCTCTGATTCACTTATCAGAAACTGTTTTGCTTTGCTTTCATACCTGAGGTTAGAAAAATTCTGCTAACACTGCCCTGTCACACTGGCATTGAATGGAACAGTAGGTATGACAAAAGTACTAGCAGCTGGAATGGTACACTGTCTAAAGAGTTAGCATTGATGATGGCATCAGTTACCTGGAAGACTGAACAAGTCATTAGAAGATCAACTGTGAAAAGGATAGCCCTCCCCACCTTGTCCCCCTTGAACATCTTATCCTCCTGATGCTATACATTATCCCATTTACAGATCATTCAGTGCTAATGTAGCAGAGAGCAAACGTGGGGAAGTCTGAGACAGAGAGAGAAATCTTGCAAGTGAAAAATTTTTTTTTTTTCCTGATAAGCGGAGTTCACAGTTTTGAAAAAGAAAAATATGGCATATATATCTCTGTACATATTACTACCTCTGGACCATTCAAGTCATTCAATCAGATAAAATTGCCCCTCACAGAGTGAGCACATTTTGTGGGTCAATCACAAGCATGTCTGTGGATGGGTTGCTTTGTAGAGCCAGGGTCTCCAGGTCAATGATGAGCCAGATACTGCCAATGGTGCCACTACTGGGTTACTGCTTCTAAGAGCTGGTGCTTTTGAAGTGAGGCCAGCTCAAAGAAATAAGCAACCACAGAAAATATAATGAAGCCCATAAGAGGCCTGGCAGAAATTGCACATACACAATTGCCTGATTGTTAAGCTTTATATCCAGTTTCAGAAGTCTGCATTATCTTGATAGTGACTTGCTGGGCTGTGCTGGAAAGTCACTAAACTTTCTATCCTACTCAGTTTTTCAATCTATAAAATAACCCAATAAAAGCAATTTGATATAGAATAGTGTTCCATATAAACAGGTGTCCTTGAAACCATTCACTTTATTTAAGAGATCTAATAGATTAGCTGCCTATCGACAGCTTCACATGCTAACACAGAAAGTATCTATAAAGGACAATAGTCAAATGCCTAGGGCATTCATAAAAACAAAATTTACAGTTAGTTGGAATTTGAGGAAGTCTCTTCTTTTCCCTTGCTCAGGCCCTCAAATGATGAGTCAATGATTCTAAGCAAAAGAATCAAATATTAGCAAAAGAATCAAATTTCCCTTCCAATATATGAGTATGAAGTGAATCCACTGTGACTAAGAATTAGGTCAAGAATTGATGCCGATAGAGAAGAAAAATTAAAATGTTGCCCGATAGGCAATTCAACCATATACTTCCTCCACTCAAACCACTTTGGGTTCAACACGTAAGTATCTGGGAAATATAAGAAAAAAAGAAAAATTGAAAGAAAAGAAAAGGAGAAATAAGCTCAAGAAGAAAGGGTGGAAAAGGGATAAAAATATTTTGAATAGTTATAGTTTATGGAACACAAATATTCATTCTCATTCCTCCCTATCTCTCTAATTAGGTCACATTTCTTACCTCAAAATACTATATTCATAAGAACAATAACTATTATTATTTCTTATGAACATTGCCCCATCTGAACCACCATCTTCTCACTCCAACATAGCATTTATGAAGCATCATGCAGACACTGTAGATGATTCATAAAAGTTATCTGATTATAAGTCTAATCATTTGAATGCTGCAATTACTCTTGGAAACAACTATCAATTTTTCTTACTTTAGTTTTATATAATTCAACAATAGAGATTGAGAGAAGTACAGCTCTTGGATCATACAGAAACATAACAATTTTTATCTCTTCATGCATGAAATTTAAAAAATCTTTTTCAAAACTTATTTCATACTTACGTACAAATAATTTTATACAATGAAATTTCACTTGCAAATAGATTTATACAACTTATGTAAGTTCTATCACCTTTATTGATAGGTAAATTTCATCAAAACAGACAAACTGTAATTTACCTTCAACTGCCAATAAATGCTGATTGATAAAGAGAGAGATATTTTAGAGCGAGTCTGTTAAAATAGTTCATCTCTTACCATTGCTGATTTTATAGTCCTGTTTTTAGTCTTTTTTATTTGCTTTTGTTAATATGAACCATCTGTGCCTTTCATTCTGTGTTTTTAAATAAGCTGCCTAATTGTAGGATTTAAAATTTTTACATTTTACCCTCAAGCCTGCTGTTGATCATTTTTGTCAAAATTGAATGCCTGCTCTTTAAAAGGTCACTTCTAAGGTTTAAACCTGTTGGTTTATGTTATTACAGCAAATCTCACACCAGAATGTTTGGTGTTGTACAATAACAACCATCCACTGCTGTGTGGAATGAATGCCTAAGTCAAAAGCCACTATTTCTTCTTAGCTGTAAAGATGAACTTTTAAATATATACACATTTTGTGGTTTGCTTTTTCACATTTTTCAAACATCTAGCAAGTAATATTCCAAAGAAAGCAATCCCATTTTAGGCAATTTTTTGAAACGTAATATTGCTACATGGCAAGACAATGATAAATTTCACAAATATACACAATAAGTTATTTCCCTAGTCATAATTTTTTCTTGGCCTCATAGATTTAAATAACTAAATTATCCTTTATTTTACTTCATGCAAGATAGTTCTATATTACTTAGTGGAAAGAGAATATATATGCTTTCAAAAGAGAAATGAAGACAGTCTAAATTATAAACATATTACCAAAAAATGCATATGTGAGTACAAAAAAATTTTTTTGTTTTGCCAAGAATAAGGACTAGTTGTAATAAACCTGTACTAAATTTGACCACTGCCAGTGGTAAAAGGTTATCAGGAGGAACTACTGTGTTGTCTAATTTAGATTTAACCATTCATGAAACACATGGCATTGTCTTTTTCGTGATAATTGCAGAGTTAACAGGAGTCCCAAAAATGAATACTGGAATTATCTTCTGATATTGGTAACCATGTCCTAATGGGATCAAGTGCTACAGCATTCAAGCAATGAAGAAGTCCAATAGCTCTCAATATTATTGCTAGACCAAAAGAGTCTCTAATTTTGGAAACTAATAAAAATACTAACACTAATGATGTTAGAAACAAGTAACTAGTATATTTTTCTACATATTGTAAGAAAACTGAATACATATTTAAGGATCCTGAAAGACAACCATCTCAAGATGAAAGTCAGGTATATTTCGGTCACTATAGTTTTTTTTTTTTAGTATATTCTCTAAAGAGAGTGGAACTAAAAAATAATTCAACTATTTGTTTCATTTTTGATACTCTAGAAATTACCGATAAAAGTGTGTTCTCTTTAAATTAATTATCTTGGGCAATTAAAATGTAAACAATGCTCTAAATATTGATAAAGCCTTAATTACCTTTAGAACTAGTTTATAAGAACAGAGCTCTTAGAGTTTACTAAATTCATGGTATTCTATAAACAACCTTCTCATTTTTGTTAGAGATGTAATGGCAACATTATGAATTTGAAAGCCAGACAAATCTGATATTAAAATCTAAGTCCACTATACATTGTCTTACCTAGGTCACATTACTTAACTACATGGCACCTCTATTTCATAGTGTGCACATAAAAGGTAATAAAATTGACCTTGAAGACTTTTGTCCAGGTAAAATTTATGTACAAGGTGCTATTTGCAAGCAGCATCTTGTATACAATTGCTGCTTAAGAAATATTCATAAGCAACATCACTACACTAACATAAAATGCAACAGCTGAATCACTTCGGAGTTTAATTCCAGGGATTATTTTAATAACATTGCTAGTGATAAAGCTAATACTAGTGGCAAGGGGAAGTTTTATTTTTTATCACTTTATCAAAGAAATTTTACTTTATTTTATAATTTCCTTGGATTCTCTCTACTCCAATTTCAGCTTTATCCATTTACAATTAAACACCATCCTTTTGCCATAACACAATAATTAATGAGGGGGATGTGGCAAGAAAAGTAAACTAATATGACTCGATATCAACAAAAGCATGCCTGCTTAAAAGAAAATCCAGCTACAACTTAAACCAAATACCTTCAGCAAATCAGCATATTTGGAAACTGCGGCATGTGAATATACCTCAAAAATTAACCTTTTTTAGTTTTCTGAGGAACCTCCATATGGTTTTCCACAGCAGTTGCATCAATTTACCTTCCCACCAACAGTGTAATAAGGTTCCTTTTTCTCCACACCCTCTCCAGTATTTATCATTTGTAGACTTTTTGATGATGTTCATTTTGGCTGGTGTAAGGTGGTACTTGACAGTGGTTATGATTTGCATTTCTCTAATAATTAGTGTTGTTGAACATCGTTTCAAGTGTTTTTTGGCCATCTGTATGTCTTCTTTGGAGAATTATCTGTTTAGATCTTCTGCCCATTTTTTGATGGGGTCTTTTTTTTTTTTTTTTGGTGTTGAGCTGCAGAAGGTGTTTATAAATTTTGGAGATTAATCCCTTGCCAGTCACTTCATTTGCAAATATTTTCTCCCATTCTGTGGGTTGTCTTTTCGTTTTGTTTAGGGTTTCTTTTGCTGTGCAGAAACATTTAAGTTTGATTAGGTCCCATTTGTTTATTTTTGTTTTTATTGCCATTACTCTAAGATATGGATCTGAGAAGATGTTGCTGTCGTTTATGTCAGAGAGTGTTTGGCCTATGTTTTCCTCTAAGAGTTTTACAGTATCTGGTCTTAAATCTAGGTCTTTAATCCATTTTGAGTTTATTTTTGTGTATGGTGTTAGGGAGTGTTCTAATATCATTCTTTTACATGTGGCTGTCCAGTTTGCCCAGCACCACTTATCGAGGGGATTGTCTTTTCTCCATTGTATATTCTTGCCTCCTTTGTCATAGATTAGTTGGCTGTAGTTGCGTGTGTTTAATTCTAGGCTCTCTACCCTGTACCACTGATCTATATTTCTGTCTTTGTGCCAGTATCATACAGTTTTGAGGTCTATAGCTTTGAACTATAGTCTGAAATCAGGGAGCCTGATTCCTCCAGCTGCATTTTTCTTTTTCAGGTTATCTTCGGCTATTCTGGGTATTTTGTGCTTCCAAACAAACTTTAGGATATTTTGTTCTAGTTCTGTTAAACATGTCCTTGATACTTTGATAGTGATTGCATTGAATCTGTAGATTGCCTTGGGTAGTATAGTCATTTTGATAATACTGATTCTTCCAATCCAAGAGCAGTGTATGTCTTTCCATCGTGTTTGTGTCATCTTTGATTTATTTCAATAGCATCTTATAGTTTTTCAGAGTATAGGTCTTTGTCTCTTTAGGTAGGTTTATTCCTAAGTATTTTATTCTTATTGATGTGAACGTAAATGGGATTGTTACCCTAATTTCTCTTTTTTATCTTTCACTGTTAGTATATAGAAATGCAGTCAATTTCTGTACATTAATTTTGGATCCTACAACTATGCCAAATTCATTGATGAGCTCTAACAGTTTTCTGGTAGTGTCTTTAGGATTTTCTAGGTATAGCACCATGTCATCTGAAAATACTGATAGTTTTACTTTCTTTCCAATTTGGATTCCTTTTATTTCTTTTACTTCTCTGATTGCCATAGCTAGGACTTTCACAACTATGTTGAATGGTAGCAATGAGAGGGGATATCCTTGTCTTGTTCCCGATCTCAGTGGGAATTCTTTCAGTTTTCAACATTGTGAATGATGTTAGCTGTGGATTTGTCATATATGGCCTTTATTATGTTGAGGCAAGTTCCATCTGAGCCCACTTTCTGAAGGGTTTGTATCAGAAATGGATGTTGGATTTTTCCAAAGGCTTTTTCTGCATCTATTGAGAGGATCATATGGTTTTCATTCTTCAGTTTGTTAATGTGGTGTATCACACTGATTGATTTATGGATATTGAAGAATCTTTGCATCCCTGGGATAAATCCCACTAGATCATAATGCACAATCCTTTTAAATGTATTGTTGGATTTGGCTTGCTAGTATTTTGTTGAGGATCTTTGTATCACCAATGTTGTGCATTTATCCAGAGAAAAATATGACTCAAAAAGATATACATACTCTGATGTTCACTGCAGCACTATATACAACATCCAGGACATGGAAACAACCTAAATGCCCATTGACAGAGGAGTTGATAAAGATGTGGTACATATACACAATGGAATATTACTCAGCCATTAAAAGGAAAGAAATAACAGCATTTGCAGCAACATGGATAGACCTAGAAATTATCATGCTAAGTGAAGTTAGTCAAACAGTGAGACACCATCATCATATGCTATCCTTACATGTGGAATCTAAAAAAAAGGACATAATGAACTTTTTTGCCTAACAGATACTGATTCACAGACTTTGAAAAATTTATGGTTTCCAAAGGAGACAGGTTGAGGGGTGGAGGGATGGGCTGGGGGTTTGGGTCGGAAATGCTATAAAATTGGGTCATGATGATCACTGTGCAACTATAAATGTAATAAAATTCATAGAGTAATTTAAAAAATAAATTAAAAAATTAACCTTTTAACTTTTTATTCATATTACTAAATGACTCCCAACAAACACTATAATCATGAATTTTACTTTCAAAGACATAGTAAAAGTAAAAAATAAAGTGAATATAAGATATAACCTTGTATTCAGATTTAATAGTGCTTCTCTACTTTTACACATCAAAAAAACTCTCATAAATTTATCCTGCTTTATTTAGTGAAAATATATAGCTCCTCTTCTAAAAGTAAGATTAAAAAAAAGAAAGTTTTGCTATTAGGATCTAATAGATAAAAGACCACTCTGTGAACAACTTAGTATTATTGGCATGTAAGAATTGTGTCAGTCAGTAATTCTCACATACACTTTTTATTTTTAAGGAACAGAGAGTTCCAATTGTGGCCCAACAGGTTAAGGATCCAGCATTGGTGCAAGATGCAGAGTAGATCACAGATGTGGCTCGGATCTGGTGTTGCCATGGCTATAGCATAGGGCTCAGCTGCAAGCTCAGATTCAACCCCTAGCCTGGGAACTTCAATATGCCACTGGTGTGGCCCTAAAGAGAAAAAAAATAAAATGAAGGAACAGAAAGCACTGTATATTAACAGTAGTAATTTCATATGAGCTTATGGAAATTTAAATGTTTGAAACATAAATGCAGATATAAACTCTTTACCTAAATATAATATCAAAAATGGGGGTGGGATCAAGATGGCAGAGGAGTAATATGTGATGCTCACCTTCTCTGACAAACACATCATAAAAACCATCTACATGTAGAAAGATTCACACAAAAAAATCTACTCAAAGCTGGCAGAAGGCCTTAAACCTTCAAAAACGGAAAGAAACCCTCCACATAACTGGGTACAACAAAAGGGAAAAAAAAAAAAAGAGAGAGATGAAAAAAGAAAAGGAATCAGAATGGGACCAGAAATCCTGAGAGAGAGCTGTGAAAGAGGAAAGGAACCCACACCCTGAGAAGCCAACTGACAGGGAGAACAGCCAAGATGGAGGGACCTCAAGCTTCAGAGAAGAGTGCAGCAGCTAGACTGAGGAGGGCAAAGTAGAGAGAGAGAGCTGATGAAAACATCAATACTACCACCCTGGAAACCACAGCCTGAGATGTTCAGGCAGGGGCTGGGTGCTAATACGACTCAGGCTCTGGAGGTCAGCTCCAGGGAGAGGACTAGGGTTGGCTGGGTGGAGAAAAAACTAAGGGGCTAGGGAGTGGTGGACCATGGGCTGAGAAGTGGAATGTCAGAGCTGAGAGAACCTAAGAGGAGGCCTGGGTCCACAGGAGAAGCAAGGCACGACAGATAAGGAGGTCAAGAGGAGGATGGGCAGACCACCATAAGGATATTTTTATGTGGGTATATAAAGGATATTTTTATGTGGGGATATCTGCACATGTGTGGGCTCCTCTTACACAGGGTCTGGCAGTGGGGCAGCCAGGTGTCTCTTGTGAGGGTTAAGGGCAACAGGACAGTGTCTTGCACAGGCTACAGGTGGCAGGGCGCCTCTTGTGTGGGTTACAGGTGGCAGGGGTAAACCACCACAGCCATCTCAGACTCCAGAGGTGGGCATAGCCCACCACCACTAGGGGGACCATGAACAGGAACCACCTGTGGCCCCAAACACCTTAGGGGTCAGTGCAGAGGAGGGCACTGCAACCGACCACCCCCCACTATTGCTCTCACTAACCTGGGAATGCATATGCCCTGCTGTTGCCACTGCCAAAGGCTCTGGACATTACCTATAGGGCCACTGCCACTTCCAAGGACCCTGCCACCAGGAGAAGCCTGTGCCATCTTCCCACAGGTCCTCACCACTGTTAAGGGCCAGCAAACTGGCACTGGGCATTAGACCTGTCCAAGCCTCCATCTCCCTGGAAGTACATGTAGGCCACATACTGGCATGTGTATAACAGCTTAAACACACTGAAGAAAGAGAGAGCAAGCATCCAAACCAAAAGCAGTGCTCATACAAAAAAAAAAAAATTAAGCCCTCATAAAATACCCAGGGGCACTCTCACAAATAAATAGCCCTCCATGACTATTATAGATAGTTGTGTACCTTAAACACACAGAATAAGAAAAATAAAAACAAAATGAATAGGCTCAGGAACCATTCCTAGTTAAAAGAATAGAATTCTCCTGAAGAAAAAAACAATGAAACAGACCTCTGCAGTCTAACAGACACTGAGCTCAAAAAGGATACAGTGAAAATAATGAAGGAATTAAGAGAAAATATGAAGGAATTAAGAACATATATGAACAGTAATGCAAATTACTTTAGAAAGGAACTATATAAGGAGAAGCCAAGAAATATTAGAAAAATCATTTGCAGAGACACAAGCTCAGTTAAAGGCACTGAAGAGCAGAATGAATAATGCAAAGTAATGAATAAGTGAATTGGAAGATAGAATAATGGAAATCACCTATTCAGGACAGCAGACATAAAACAAAAACAAACAAACAAACAAACAAAAAACACCATGAAAGTAATATGAGATCTATGAGATAATAAAAAGGGGGAAAAACTACACATAATAGGGATTCCAAAAAGAAAAGAAAAAGAAAAGCAAATTGAAAATATATTTGAAGAAATGATAGCTGAAAACTTTCCAAATATAAAGGAAACAGCTATCAAGATACAGGAATGGAGGGCACCAAACAAACTGAACCCAAACAGCCCCACACCAAGACATATAAAAATTGCAAAAATTAAAGATAAGGAGAGGATTCTAAAGGCAATAAGAGAAAAACAAAGACAATTATGAGGAAACACCCATAAGGCTATCAGCTGATTTCTCTATGGAAACACTACAGGCCAGAAGATAGTGGCAAGATATATTCAAAGTTCTAAAAGGAAAAAAAAATGCAGCATAAAGTACTCTACCCAGAAAGAATGTCACTCAAAATAGAAGGAGAAATATTTTGCCTATGTTCTCTTCTAGGAGTTTGATGGTGTCTTGCCTTGCATTAAGTTTTAAGTCATTTGAGTTTATTTTTGTGCATGGTGTGAGGGTGTATGCCAGGTTCATTGATTTACATGCAGCTGTCCAGTTTTCCCAGCAACACTTGCTGAAAAGACTGTCTTTTTCCCATTCTATATTCTTTCCTCCTTTGTCAAAAATTAATTGACCAAAGGTGTCTGGATTTATTTCTGGGTTCTCTATTCTGTTCCATTTGTCTATATGTCTGTTTTGGTACCAGTACCACACTGTCTTGATGACTGTGGCTTTGCAATATTGTCTGGGAGAGTTATGCCTCCTGCTTGGTTTTTGTTCCTCAGGATTGCTTTGGCAATTCTGGGTCTTTTGTGGTTCCATATAAATTTTTGGATTATTTCTTCTAGTTCTGTGAAAAATGTCATGGGTAATTTGATAGGGATTGTACTGAATCTGTAGATTGCTTTGGGTAATATGGCCATTTTTATAATATTAATTTTTCCAAGCCAGGAGCATGGAATATCTTTCCATTTCTTTGAATCTTCTTTAATTTCCTTGATTAATGTTTTATAGTTTTCAGCATATAAGTCTTTCACCTCCTTGGTAAGGTTTATTCCCAGGTATTTGATTTTTGTGGGTGCAGTTTTAAAAGACACTGAAAAATAGCTATAATGGAAAAATAAAAATCATTATAAAATAAAAAGTTGGAAAAAAATAGAAGGAGAAATAAAGAATTTCTCCAACACACAAAACCTAAAGGGTTGCAGCAATACTAAACCAATTTTAAAAATAATCCTAAAGGTCTCTTCTAAATAGGAAATAAGTAAGAAAATACACGATGGAGCTAACTGCAATTAGAAAGTAATCATCTATATAAGCCAGTACACAGATCTGAAAGGAAAAAAAAAGTAAAAATGATGATAAACATAAGGAGTAGCAAAAAGGATAAACATGAAGATGTTAAAAAAGAACATCAAAATCATACAATGTGTGGAAGGAAAGTAAGAAGATATAGACTCTTTTTTTTTTTAAGAATGTGTTTGAGCCTATATGACTATCAGGCTAAAGCAAGCAGATATAGGAAGGGGTTAACACACTTGAAAAATAGGGCAACCACAAATCAAAACCAAATAATACATTCACAAAAACTAAAAAGAAGAGGACACAAGCATAAAATAAAAGGAAAACATTCAATCATCCAAAAAAGAAAGAAATTAGGAAAAAGAAAGAAAGAAAGAAAGAAAGAAAGAAAGAAAGAAAGAAAGAAAGAAAGAAAGAAAGAAAGAAAGGAAGGAAGGAAGGAAGGAAGGAAGGAAGGAAGGAAGGAAGGAAGGAAGGAAGGAAGGAAGGAGGGAAGGAGAAAGAAAGAAGGGAGGGAAGAAAGGAGGGAGGGAAGAAAGGAAGGAGAAATATAGAATCAAATGGAAAACAAAGTTGAAAATGGCAATAAATACATACTTATCAATAATGACCTTAAATGTCAATGGAAAGAATGCTCCAATAAAAAGACATAGAGTGGAAAACTGAATTAAAAAACAAGACTTTCAATAAGCTGCCTACAAGAGATTCACCTTAGGGCAAAGGATAAATATAAACTGAAAGTAAGGGAATGGCAAAAGTTACTTCATGCAAATGGAAAAGGCAGGAAAGTAGGAGCTGCAATACTCCTATCAGACAGAATAGACTTTAAAACAAAGGCCATAAAGAAAGACAAAGAAGGATACTATTTAACAATAAAAGGATGGATTCAAGAAGAGGATATTACTCTCATCAATATCTATCCCTATAATTCAGGAGCACCCAAAGAGATACAACAAATACTAACAGACATAAAAGGAGAAATTGATGGGAATACAATAATAGTATAAGATTTTAATAACCTACTCACATCAATGCACAGATGCTCTAGACAGAAAATCAATAAGGCAACAGATACCCTAAATGATACAATAGAAAAGTTAGTCTTAATTGATATTTTCAGGACATTACATCCAAAAAAATCAGAATACACATTCTTTTCAAGTGCACATGAAACATTCTCAAGGACTGACCACATACTGTGGCACAAAACTAACAACGAATTTAATTTATTTCAAACATCTTCTCTGAGCATAATGGCATGAAATTAAAAATCAACCACAGGAAATAAAATGAGAAAAAAACTGACTACATGGAGACTAAACAACATGCTACTAAAAAAACAATGGGTCCAGAAGAAATCAAAAGTGAAATTAAAAAATACCTAGAGACAAACAGTAATGAAGACACAACCATTCAAAATCTATGGGATGCCACAAAAGCAGTTCTTAGACAGAGGTTCATAGAAATACAGGTCTTCCTTAGAAAAGAAGAAAAACGGCAAATCAGCAACTTAACCTACCAACTAAAAGAATTAGAAAAAGAAGAACAAACAAAACCTACATTAGCAGAAGGAAGGAAATCATAAAGATCAGAGAGGAAAGCAACAAAAATAGAGATTCAAAAAAAAAAAAAGAAAAAAAATCAATCAAACTGAGACCTGCTTCTGTGAAAGGGTAAACAAAATTGACAAGCCTCTGGCCAGACTCACCAAGAGAAAAAAAACTCAAATAAATAATATAAGAAATGAAAAAAGAGAAACATCAATGAATACTGCAAAAATACCCAAAAAACCATTAGAGAATATTATAAACAATTATAGGCCAACAAATCTGACAATCTAGCAGAAACTGACAACTTTCTAGAGACATACAATCTGCAAAAACTGAATCTAGAAGAAACAGATCAAGTGAACAGACCAAACACTAGAAATGAAATTGAATGTGTAATAAAAATACTCCCTACAAACAAAAGTCTAGGACCAGATGGCTTCATAGACAAACTCTACCAAACATACAAAGAACCCATACCCATTCTTCTTAAACTTTTCCAAAACATTGAAGAAAAACTCGCAAAAACATTGTATGAAGCCACCATCACTCTAATAGCAAAACCAAAGCTACTACAAAAAAAAAAAAAAATCTAGGCCAATGTCTTTGATGAATATATGCAGAAGTTCTCAACAAAATTTTACCCAAGTGAATCCAACAACATATAAAAAGGATCATACAACACAACCAAGTGGGATTCATCTCAATTTCACAAGAATGGTTCAACATATGCAAAATAATCAATGTCATAGAGCACACTAACCAAAGAAAAGTCCAAAACCACATGATCCTTCAATAGATGCAGAAAAAGCACCTGCAAAGTCCATTCATGATAAAAACTCTTACCAAAGTGGGTATAGAGGGAACATATCTTAACAAAATCAAAGCCATTTATGACAAACCCACAGCCAATATAATACTCAACAGAGAAAAGCTGAAAGCCTTCCCACTAAAATGTTGAACAGGACAAGGATGCCCACTGTCACCACTTTTATTCAACTAGTACTGAAGTCCTAGCCACAACAATAAAACAAACAAAAGAGAAAAAAAAAGGTATCCAAACTGGAAGAGAAGAGGTAAAATTATCACTCTATATTCGGATGACATGATAATATATACAGAAACCCCTTAGGATTCCACCCCAGAAATACTCAAACTTATCAATGAATTCAGCAAAGTAGCTGGATATAAGATTCACATTCAGAATCCAGTTGCATTTCTATATACTAACAATGAAATATTAGAAAAGGAATACAAAAATACAATACCCTTCAAGCCACACCCCCAAAAATTAAATACCTAGGAATAAACTTGACCAAGGACATGAAAGACTTATATGCTGAGAACTATAAAACACTAATCAAAGAAATGAAAGCAGATTCAAAAAATGGAAAGATATTCCCTACCCTGCATTGGAGTAACTAATACTGTAAAAATGGCCATACTACCCAAAGCAATCTACAGATTTAATGCAATTCCTATCAAATTACCCATGACATTTTTCACAGAACTATAACAACCCAAAAATTTATATGGAACCACAAAAGACCCAGAATTGCCAAAGCAATCCTGATGGGAAAAAAAATGCAGAAGGCATAACTCTTCCAAACTTCAGACAATATTACAAAGCTACAGTAATCAAGACAGCATGTTACTGGTACCAAAACAGACATACAGACCAAGGGAACAGAAGAGAGATCCCAGAAATAAATCCTATGGTCAATTAATCTTTGACAAAGGAGGCAAGAAGATAAAATGGGAAAAAGACAGTCTTTTCAGCAACTGTTGCTGGGAAAACTGGACAGCTGCATGTAAATCAGTGAAACTAGAAAACACCTTCAAGCCATACACCAAAATAAACTCAAATGGCTTAAAGACTTAAGATAAGACCTCATAAAACTTCTAGAACATTCTCTGATATCAACCATGCAAATGTTTTCTTATGTCAATCTCCCAAGGCAACAGAAATAAAAACAAAAATAAACCCATGGGACCTAATAAAACCTTCAAGCTTCTTCACAGCAAAGGAAACCATTAAAAAAAAAAGACAATTTATGGAATAGGAGAAAATTGTTGCAAACAATGCACAGGACTAGGGCTTTGTCTCCAAACTATATTAACAACACATACAACTCAACCACAAAAAAAACACAGTCCAGTTGAAAATTGGACAGAAGACCTGAATAGACATTTCTCCAAGGAAGACATACAGATGACCAACAGGCACATGACAAAATGCTCAATATCACCAATTATTAGAGAAATGCAAATCAAAACTGCTATGAGGTACCACTTCAAACTGGTCAGAAAGGCTAACATTAATAAGTCTTCAAATAACAATTTCTGGAAATGGTGTGGAGAAAAGGGAACTTCCCACACTGTTGGTGGGAATGTAAATTGATACAACCACTATTGGAAAGCAGTATGGAGGTACCTCAGAAAACTATACATAGGACTACCATATGACCCAGCAATCACACTCCTGAGCATCTATCCAGACAAAACTTTCATTCAAAAAGATACATGCACCCCTATGTTCACTGAAGCACTATGCACAATAGCCAAGACATGGAAACAACCTAAATGTCCATTGACAGATGAATGGATTAAGAAGATGTGGAATATATATACAATGGAATACTACTCAACCATAAAAACAACAAAATAATGTTATTTGCAGCAACATGGATGGAACTAGAGATTATCATACCACGTGAAGTAAGTCAGAAAGAGAAAGACAAATACCATACGATATCACTTATATGTGGAATGCAATATATGGCACAAATGAACCTATCTATAGAGAAGAAACAAATTCATGTTCATGAGGAACAGATTTGTTATTTCCAAGAGGGAGGGGGAGGAAGTGGGATGGACTGGAATTTTGAAGTTGGCAAATGCAAACTATTGCATTGGAGTGGATAAGCAATGAGATGCTGCCGTATAGTACAGGTAACTCTATCCAATCAGCTGTAATGAAATATGATGGAGGATAATGTGAGGAAAAAAGAATCTGTATATATATATATATATACACATATATATGTGTGTGACAAAACATTGTAAAAGCATAATAAAAATGTTTTAATAAAATAAAAGATGAATTATGATCAAACCTATAAAAGTGATAAATTAAAATTAGTATTAACTTAATGTAATGTCTGATGATGCTTTGCTTTAATCAAATTACCAAATCTAACATTACTGGCAGCTTGAACATAGTTTCTCTTGCAATTGCTTTATGTAATGACTTCATTTTCCCAGTGCTTAAATGAGATGCCTACTAGCCACACAAAGGGCATCGTTGATAGGCAATTGGACAGAGGAGTCCAGAGTTCAGGGAAGCAGTTTAGGCTGGAGATGCCAAGTTTATAGTTGAAGACAACTTCATGATTTTTTGAGATCATGGAAGGAATTAGAGTAGTTCAAGAAGTCTCATAGCCCAAGAATCATAATGATTCAAACCTAAGAGAAATAAATGCCTGAATGTGCCTATGTCTCCCTGTTCCTTTACCACTTATTTATGGTAAACAAAACAAAATAAAAAACAAGAAACAACAAAAAAATAGGGTAAATAACCTGTTTACCTGCATCTTACTTCAGATTAGTAAAGTTTAAACTGTAGGAAGAGGGGACTAGAATCTATAGAAGCGTCTTAGCGGTGACAATGGGGAACTAGGAGAACAAAAGGAACAGCATGACAGGCACATTAACTCCCTATCATTGCCTCAAGTGTACAGGACTTCATTTGCTTTAAAATATCAGGGAGCTAAAAAGTATTACACTTAAAAAAATTGGAGTTCCCATCGTGGCGCAGTGGTTAACGAATCCAACTAGGAACCATGAGGTTGCGGGTTCGGTCCCTGCCCTTGCTCAGTGGGTTAACGATCCGGCGTTGCCATGAGCTGTGGTGTAGGTTGCAGACGCGGCTCGGATTGATTCTGCGTTGCTGTGGCTCTGGCGTAGGCCGGTGGCTACAGCTCCGATTCGACCCCTAGCCTGGGAACCTCCATATGCCGCGGGAGCGGCCCAAGAAATGGCAACAACAACAACAACAACAAAAAAAGAAGATGCTTCGCATCTCCGCCCTCGTCGGGAAGAGCCTTCCACCCTCTGCGGGGAAGCCTTTGGAGTGTAGAAACAAGAATTGTAAAGGCAGCTTTGGAATGTAAATAAAGTTTAAAAAAAAAATTGCTTCTGCTGCTAGAAAAAAAATTATCATTATATATTAAGAAACAGAGACAAATTTGAGTTATCTTACATAACAAGAAGTTTGCTGTGAAGACACATACATGGCTGCAGAAACCCAGGATGGTCTGGTGCCCAGAGGATAAAAACTCTGTAACATTGCAGAATCTTTACTCCAGTACTCTGGCATTACCTTAACTGGGCTATCTATTGCTATTCATACAACTAAAGACAGATCTGCTATCCTTTCTTTTCTTGTACTTCTGTTTGTTCATAGTTCTGCCTCCTCAGAACTTTGGCTTGTGCTCATCTCTTGAGGTTCTAATTCTATACTAGGACATCTTTCAACTTTTGTTACTCTTCTTAACCACTATTTCCGTATTTCTCAACCAGTCAAACCAAGGGGGTAGAATTTCATTACATTCACAGGTCAGATTCTTTAGCAATGGTTCTGGGCGGGTAATATTGACCTGAGAAGGATCACAGTTTGTTATGCACCAAGAGTGACATCTATAACAATGAGCACAATTTATTTAACATATACCTTCAATAAGAATAAATATAAAAATTTATATTTTAAATAATTTACCAAGGAACAATTATTCATGGCACAGCATAAGAGAATCGCTGTGACAAGAACCACCATTCTCTTGTGCTGCAGCAGGTTAAGGATTTAGTGTTGTCACTGCATCAGGTCAGGTCACTGCTGTGGTATGGGTTCCACATGCTGTGGGAGTGGCCAAAAAATAAAAAATAACCACTAGCAAAATGTATTAATTTTATCCAAATATAACCTATCTCAGTGACATTTATATGTCACATTGCTCAATATAATTTGGGAAGCAATTTATAAAAACCGATACAGTATACAGATGACTTCTTAATGAGTCCTGAAATATTTTCTACCTCAACCTGAGGAGATTTAAGGACCTCAGATCACAATCAAATGGGATCACTAAGTCATATTCAAACAACCAGAAAAATCACAGCTGCCAAAAAAATAGTGAATGCACTACATGAATTTCACAAAACCACTTCATATTCATTCCTTTTCATAAGACTGGTTGAGTACAAACAAAAATAAATCAACTTTTTGGCCACGCTAAAAATCAATTTTTAACAAACATAAATGCTCTAGTTTAGAAATGCCAGCTGAGGAATCAAGTGTGGGAGCTCTTAACTTAGATTTAATAAACACAAAAACTTCCATCCCTATTGCTTCCAGGAACTCTAAAAATCTCCTAATCCTGTATATAGCAAAAAAATAACTCCAGAAAAGGATTACGTTTTTTAACATTTCAATCTCAAACCAGTTTGGGGCAGCATTTCTTTAAAAATTCCATTTTCTATGAATGGTCATTAAATATCTACAATGTACAAATGGAGGGCATCAAATAGTCTCTAAATAGTAAAAAAACGAAAACAAAAACAAAACCTCTCAAACACTTGAGAACTACATATCTAATTAAAACCAGATTGTTTCAATTCATTGTGAAAATTGAGGCTTAGTGTAAGAAGCATTTCGATTCTCTTCTCTTTCCCTAAGTTAGGTCATATTTGTTAGCCATTGAATTCTGTGTATACAATCAATAAGAGACTTCTATTTGATATACATTTGTTCTATTCACTTAGATAAGATCGACATAACATTTGGCATAATTAGCCAAGCACCCCAAAAGAGAAACAAACACTTTTCAAAAGGAAAAATCAGAATGCCTTTTGAGTGTGGCTGGGGAACCTGTACCTTGAGAAAGCATCATTTTTTGATAAGTGATACCACGTTGGTGTGATGTTGTTGCTATTTTTTTCATCATTGCAATGTATAACAGCAATATCACTATATCCATTTCATTATACTTTTAGAGATTTAATGAGTTTTTTTAAATATGCAAACAAATTATGAATGGGTGTCGTAGTCCCACCTATGAGGACAAATTATGTAAATATTTTTATGTTTGTGGTTCATTTTTAAAATCCATATTTGGGAACAAATAAAACAAGTACTTTATTACCTGTTGATTACAGAACACATGGCACTCATTATCCTGAAAATGTTATTCAAATTGAAACTCTGGAAAAGTGTAAGAGCTTAGATGGATGCACAGATTGACCCCATTACAAGTTATTCAAAAGGTAATATTCTTGAGCTAGAGAAGAATGTTACAAAGACAGTATAGATCATCAACTCTTTCTAAAACATAGTTTGAGTGCTATTGCCATAAACCTAGAAACATTACATCTTAAAGTTTATAGGAATGTTACTGACTGTCATTCTTAACTTTCATATTTTACCAGTGGGAAAAAATAGCTTTTAAAAGCTTAAATGATTTTCTCAGTGTCAAATAAATGGTTGTGGAGCCTGCCTAGGAATTCTTGAGTATTCATCTAACTGCAATTTAAAATCTAGATGGACTGTATTACTAATTCAGCAAGTGTCTCAAAACAAAATAAAAATCAGAAAATCTAGAAAATTTCTGTAGAGGTAATGGTATCTTGATGAACAGGTACCAATTTAAATGATGGTAAAAAATGTATTCTGCATTCCTTCTGTCTTTTAAACTTTATATCAGAATGGGATTTATTTGCACTTTAATGTTTCTACTGTTTTTAAATTAAATTTTATTGGAGTATAGTTGACTATATATACAATGTTGTGTTAGCTTCAGGTGTACAACAAAGTAGTTATACATATACATATATTCATTCCTTTCCCAGATAAGTTACACAGCATTGAGGAGATTTTCCTGTACTATATAGTGCGTCCTTGTTACTTATCTATTTTGTGCATAGTAGTGTATATATATTAATTCCAAACTCCTAATTTATCCCTCCCCACTACATTTCCCCTATGGTAACCATAAGTTTGGCTCTGAAATCTTTGAGTCTGTTTCTGTTTTGTGAATAAATTCTCTTGTAACATTTTTATTAGATTCCATATATTTAGTGACCTAATATATGGTTTTCTCTGACTTACTAAACTTAGTATGATAATCTCTAGATCCAGCCATGTTGCTGCAAATGGCATTATTTAGTTCTTTTTATGGCTGAGGAATATTCCACCGTATATAAGTAGTACATCTTTATCCATTCCTCTGTCAATGGAGATTTTAGGTTGCTTCTATGTCTTGGATATTGTAAATAGTGTTCAGGGAACACTGGAGTGCATATATCTTTTGCACAATTATGCTTTTTTTTCCCCCAGATATATGCCCAGGAGTGGGACTACTGTATAATATGGTAGTTCTATATTGAGTTTGTTTTTTTTTTTAAGAAAATCGCCATATGGCTCTCCAGAGTGGTTGCACCAATTTACATTCCCCCAAGAGTGTAGGAGGGTTCTCTTTTCTCTAAACCCTCTCCAGCATTCGTTATTTGTAGATTTGTTAATTATGGGCATTCTGACTCAATCTAGTTTGTTTGTTTGTTTTTGCTTTTTAGGGCTGCACTGGCAGCATATGAAGGTTCCCAGACTAGGGGTCCAACAGAAGCTACAGCTGCGGGCCTACGCCACATCCACAGCAATGCCAGGTCCAAGCAGCGTCTATAACCTACACCATGGCTCATGGCGACACCAGATCCTTAACTCACTGAGCGAGGCCAGGGATCACACCTGCAACCTCATGGTTCCTAGTCAGATTCATTTCCGCTGCACCATGACAGGAAATCCTGACTCAATCTAGTTTTGATTTGCATGTCCTTAAAGAGTAATGTTGAGCATCTTTTCATGTGCAATTTGGCCATCTGTCTTTGCAGAAATGTCTAGCTAGATCTTCACACCATTTTTTAATTGGATTTTTTTTAATACAAAGCTATATATTATAGATGATTTTTACACTTTGTAGATTAATCTATTGTCGATCACTTCATTTGCAAAGATTTTCTCCCATTCTGTGGGTTGTCTTTTTTATTTGCGTTGGTTATATTTTCATTATTCTATGGTTTCCTTTGTTGTGCAAAAGCTTTTAGGTTAAATTAGGTCCCATTTTTTTTGGTTTTTAATTACAGAACTATTTTATAATGCTTTAAATTAAAGCAAATTTGAACGTAAACAGTCTTCTGTACTTAGATAATGTGATGTTATTATCACTACATAGAAATGACCCTAGGATATCATTAGTCCTGCTACCTACACAGTACAAAAAAGAAGAGGTAAACAATACTTGCAATAACATAAAATGAAACAAGAAATTATTATATTTGGCAAAAGTTCACCACTTTTATACCAGAAATTGCAAACTATAACCTTACATGTGGACTCTGGCCTTCAATCTTGATTGTCTGGCACACTCATGTTTTATATCTTATAAACTGAATTAATAGTAAACATTCAAAAATTGACAGATTTCAAAGAAAAATACAAATTTTCAGATTCTCTCAAAAATTATATGTAAAAAAAACTAACAGTGCTTGTATTGCATTTTTAAATGGTAACAATTCATTGGAGCTGAATGGCTGCCCCTTTAGGAAGATTATACCTTCTTCAGGTGTTCTAAAGCTCCCATCACTCCTTATTGTTCACTCTAATATATTAACTGCCTGTACCTTGTATTCTTATTAGGTTGTGATCTGATTTGGTAATCAATATCTAATAATTATACACGGAAGTTCACATTGTTCAACTCCTTAGAGACACTGGCTGTGGTTAACATCCATTAGTACATTTTCAGTAGCAAATAAAATTAATATCCAACTATAATTGATTAAAAAATATGGATTTTATTATCCTACACGTAAAGAAGTTTTACGGGGTTCTTAGGTTTACTAATTCAGCTGTTCAACAATGTCTCATATAGCCTTGATTTCTTTGGCAACCTTCTCCTCTCATTCTAAGTTAACCAGCACTGGTCCTGGTGTCACACCAGCCAATGAAGTCCAAAGTGATTAAAGAAAGTATCTCCTCTCTCAAACCTCCTTTTATCAATGAGGAAATGTTTCTCAAAATGTTTCCAGTAGAATTCCTACAGCATTTAATTTTCACATCATGAATGAAAGGAAGACCAACCTCCCCTGACATACACAGACACAGCATTAGTTAAAGTTCTCCAGAGAAACAGTACCATTAAAACAGAGATTTATTTTAAAGAACTGTTCACATTATTATGGAGACTGGC
This sequence comes from Phacochoerus africanus, assembly GCF_016906955.1. Taxonomy (NCBI): domain Eukaryota; kingdom Metazoa; phylum Chordata; class Mammalia; order Artiodactyla; family Suidae; genus Phacochoerus; species Phacochoerus africanus. The sequence continues at coordinate 109,174,219 of NC_062547.1, read as the reverse complement.
AATTCCAAAATCTGCAAAGTGGGCTGGCAAGCCAGAGATCCAAGAAGAGCTGATGTTGAAGTTCAACTCCAAAGGCTGTCTCCTGCCAGAATTCTCTTTTGATGGAGTAAGGTAACTCTTTGTTCTATTCAGGAACAATGTTGATCTCAGCCAAATATACCCTTATAGAAATATCCAGAAAAATGTTTGATCATGTGTCTGAGCACCACAGCCCAACCAAGATGACACATAAAATTAACTATCACACTACACAAAACTTCAACAATCAAGAAGGACAGGTGAAGATGGAGGGATGGCTACAGGAGGCCAAAGGTGATTTATCCTGAAAGATAGATATATCCATTGGTTGTACTGCTTTAAGTAGAAGTTTCAAGAAAAATAATCAAAGTGAAAAAAAGATGTAAATGCTACTTTCTTTTTTTCTTTCTTTCTTTTTTTTTTAGGACCACACAAACAGCATATGGAGGTTCCCAGGCTAGGGGTCAAATAGGACATGTAGCCACTGGCCTACACTACAGCTACAGCAATGCCAGATCCAAGCTGCATCTGCACCACAGTTCATGGCAACACCAGATCCTTAACCCACTGAGCAAGGCCAGGGATAAAACCCTCAACCTCATGGTTCCTAGTCAGATTCATTTCTGCTGCACCACAACAGCAACTCCAAGCAAGTGCTACTTTCTTAAATAAACTTTGGATCAATCAAAATTTGCACTCAAATGAGCCTCCTGATGAAAAAGTGATTTGGGCTATATGCCCAAGTGGAAAGCTAAAAGTGGCATCAAATACAACTCTGTGAATCTTCTTTTATCATATGGAGGCTGATTCATGGCCACTTCATAAATACACTGTTACACAATTAAAATTAAATGACTTAGAATATTTCATCTTCTGCAAGTACCACCATGAAACTTAGACTCAGCTTTATATCCAATCACTTCCACTCTAATAGTTGTCTTCTACTAACAGCATTTAAGAAGCAGGATAGCACAGTAGTTAAAAGTACAGATTCTGAAACCAAATTACTTGGAATTGGATTACAATTTGCACTTAACAAATGTGTGACCTTAAAGTTACTTAACCTCTCTGTTTCAATATTTTTGTGGAGAAAGTTTTTATTAATGTAAAATAAGTTAATGTGTAAGCAGTTAGAACAGAGCCTGAGATAACAATCTGGTCTCTATTTTATTAGCTCCATTATAAAATTCATTATAATACTTAAACTTCGTAATTGTGCCATCCTTATTTTTTAAAGCAATATCAAAGTCTTTTAGAAGGAGAAAAATATTATGTAGTCTCTCCAAAGACTGACCATTCATTTTTCTTTGAGTATAGGAATAGAGAACCATTTTAAGAGGAAAAGGGAGAAGACAGTAGAATATGAAATAACTGTCTTTAGCAAGCAAAAGGAGCATGTTTGTGAGAGGAGGAAGATATGTAGGCAATTTTACATGGAAAAAAGAATTCTTGGGTCCCAAAGATAAATTAAAAATAAAGAACAGTTTTAGGGCCATAACAACAGAGAAACTGAAGATTTCTCCTTACATTTTCCCATTAGTTGTCTATTCCTGCACAACAGGTATTACTAATACCCTTTCTTCTTTCCAACAATTCTAATCACATAAGAGGGAGTTCCCATCATGGTGCACCAGAAACAAATGCAACTAGGAACCATGAGGTTGCGGGTTCAATCCCTGGCCTTGCTCAGTGGGTTGGGGATCCAGCGTTGCCATGAGCTGTGGTGTGGGTAGCAGACAAGGCTTGGATCTGGCATTGCTGTGGCTGTGGCATAAGCCAGCGGCCACAGGTCTGATTAAACCCCTGGCCTGAGAACCTCCATATGCCATGAGTGTGGCCCTCAAAAAGACAAAAGACAAAACAAAACAAAAAAAAACTAATCACATAAGAATCATATTGCTCTTTCTTTTTAGCCACCAAGAGATCCAAGGCTAAAATTCTGACTTAGCTTTAGTAACTTTGTAAGGCCAAATGGTCTATGTATCTGCAGTGTAAATATCTTTCCCCTTGCATTGACCGTTCCTATAAATAGATGTTTACTGTTGCCATTAATTTCTATTTCTTTCATTCCCTTTATTTTTTTAATATGTTACTGCAGTTTCTGCAAATCAACTCTAGAATAAGACATGAAATCAACAATTATACCATAAGGACATTGTTACAAAGAGTAACTCAGTTTTGAAAAGTTGTGAAGTTACAAATGCTGCATCAGCTTCTCTAGCTTTCTCTACTGGTGCTGCAGACATCCCATAGGCAAAAATACATTCTATCCCTCACCTTGATGCCATCACTGGTCTCCCTAATTATAGCATAAGTCATTCCATTTAGCTGCTATATTTAGTACAACTTTCACTTGATTAACAGAAATGTCCTTTTCCATTTGACCTGTGCAAGCTCTCTCCTAAAACCTACATTAAGAAAAACAATGCAAGAAACATAATTGCATCAGAGATCAGAATTATTAAGAAAAATACTTCAGTTTATAATATGCATTATGTGAATATGTGCACAATTCAAAGCAGCAGGGCAGCAGAGGGGGAAGGGAAGGGCTAGGGAAAATGACACTGTTACAGAAAAGTTTTGAATTGACTTCCATGATATATGAAACATCTTAAAAGACTTTATTTTTTATAAATATTAGGATATGGTTTTTAAAGCATTTTTGCATTAACTTTACCAAGCATATTTTTATCTCATGTTCTTCAGGTTTTTTATCCAAATGACAGGACTAAAACACCGTAAGAATTAATATCTTTGAAGTCACTTACTTTTTATGTCAGCTCCTTTCAGCAGTTTTTGTTTCCTAATGAATAAGAATTTCATGCAATGAGAAAAATTTAAAAGTATGCTTTCATCTTATGTTTTTCTCACCTTTATATAAAAATAAGTGCACTAATCCTTTTCTTGTTATAACTTTACTCACTCATAGAATTAAATGACACTCCTTGACATTCAGTTCAAGCAATAGCTATGTTTGCTAATGATGATTACAATCTTCTCTGAGGAGATTCAATCAGTTGTGTGAGTTGCTTCACCTCACTTTACACAGAGGCAGAATAAAAAGGATCTAAATTTTTCTCCTTTTTGGTAAACCACAGTTTCTTAATCATCAATATAGCTAAGTTCCTATCATCATAGCTTCCCAGAGTAAGGTAAGCCTCCTGAGTTATATAATAGGGCAAGTCTGGTCGAGCACTCAACGAAATTCAATGTTCTTTAGAGTGTCCCTGTGATTTTTAAGAGGTAAGAGTTGTGTGAATGTTGATTCTAGATGTCTGTTAAAGAGGAAAAAGGACACCACAAAGCTGTTTCAGATGGCTGGGGTCATGTGGAGGGAAGGAAGGGTGATACACTATAAACCTAAACATGTCTGCTTTGGAAAGTTAATCTTGCTGCCTGCACTTCACATGGGACTATTTGCCAGCAGATTGCTCTCTGTTCATTACAACTCTCATATTCAGTAAGAAGGAGAATTATTGGCCAAGCCAGTAATATAAATGCATTGTCTGCTCTACCCTCCCTCTTTATGATTAATTCTACCAGTGGTACAAATTTGCATGAATGAATGTCAGTGTGTTTTCTGCCCTGAACATTTCCTGCTGGCTTCAGTTCAGCCCTGCTGACATTTATTACAAATAATAGCTAAATATTCCTGATTTAATAGCTGCAGTGGCCCCACATCTGAAGGTGATGTCTGTAATAAAAGCAGACAAGAAGAGCTTATAACAAATACTAATCAGATTGTGTTTGCACATATAATGGATAAGCCTCATAGATACACTCAAAAAATGTAATAGTTGTTTTTTAAATGCAGCTGCTAGAAGTCACAGTTCAAGAACATATTGGTTGCTTTATTTCTTTTTCATTTCCCTTCTTCTTCCATCTCTTTAAAGTATCAAAAGCCTCTGTGCACAATCAAGATTGAATATTATCCCCTGTTTTATCTGGAAAAATGGGACACTAAACACAGAAGACTGGTTGTGTCCTTTTATTCATCTCTTGTTGCTCCTTCTAAACAAAGGGCATTGTCCCCTGATAAATTCCATTTGCTGCCTCTTATTCAAAGGTAGTTTACACACTAGCTACACTGATTCTCACACAATGCACTGACTGGCAAAGATACAAATAACTTTCAAAGTTCTTTCAACCTGTTGACCCAGGTGTCCCTTCTGAAAGATATAAACTAGACTTCTACATCTCTCACAATTGATAATGGAGACTATAAAATCTGAGATTACAAAGAGAAGACACTGAGTGTCTACAAAAGTCAGATTCTAAAAGCCTTCGGGAATAAAAGGTACATTTCTCTTTATCCTACTCAAACTTCACAAGCTTCCATATGAAAATTGAAGGAGGTCAAGTTAGCATTGTCTTTTACATGACATTTAAACACAAGAATTTCGCTCACCTGGCTTAACTATGTGAATAATTTTCTGAAAATACGCCTTTTTTCTATTTTTGTAGCATTCTTTCCAGAGTAGATTTTGCAGTAAATTGTAATGAAAGGTGATTAAAGCCACCAGAATTAAAAAAAAAAAATCCATTGAGATACATTATTTGATTGCAGACATTCCCTGCAATGCATAAACCATGTGACACTTGGAAGCCGAAGCCTCAATCATAAATTGTTTCAAGATCTTCCACAGTGATGAACACTAAAAATATACAACTTGAAGTTTAAGCATCATGGACTCAGACCCAAGCGAGCAGTGGGACATTTTTGTTGAAGGCTCAATAGCATGCCCTATTCTACAGAGCCACCTTTAGATGACCCCAGTCATAGCTTCTAATTCTCTCCCTCGTCTGACTCCTCCAGCAGTCCAGTGGTCAAAAAGGTAGTTAACATAGTTTGGGACCACCAGTGCTTCTTCTCAAACTCTGCACCTCCAGCACTACTACCTTAGTGAGCAACAATGGTTCTGAGTGCATCAAGATATGGAAGATATATTCACCAAAAATTTTACTATCTTGATACACGGGAAAAAAATTTACATTTTTTACCTCACCACATGGGTTAGCACTGTTTCCAAAGGGAAATTTGTTTGTTTGCTGTGATCTTCAAAAGTATTAGAAAATTAGACAAAATGTATCCACACTGGCCAAGAACAGACACTGTTCTCCTTGGAAAGAGGAGGAAAGCCCAGAAAGTTACAGTGACTTGCCAAGGTCACAGAGTGAATTAGGACAGGATATGTATAGGCATCCACATCTTCAGTCATGAGTCAGTGCTTCCTTCATTACACTACTCTCTAGTCACCCCCATCTCACCGTGTTCTCTCCTGGTTAACGAGAACCAATCACTTACTTGTTTTATCTGTCCTGAGCTGCAAAATTTGATCAATAAGTTTTCCAGATTCTCAATTTATTAGATCCATTTGGCTGAACAAACGACCAATATGTTATTTTGTCTATGAGCTATTGTAGCTGCTGATTACTTGATGGTGCCAGTGATTTCTAATACATATATCCTTTTTCCCTCTAGCTGGGCAATCTTGCTCAGACTGACAAAGAAAGATTTCATGTATATTCCTTTGCTAGGTGTGACCTTTTCATGGCCAGCCTTCAAAAGTCAGGCATTCAGGCACAAAGTTGTGTTATACCCTACAGCACTTCTCCCTACTACACTATTTTTCTCCAATTTTTGTCACTAACAATTATGTTCCTTCCAGAAATCCAGCTCAAATGCTTAGCACATTGTGTTCAAATTCTTCTGCCTCCCACCATTTGCCTTCACACATTTGTTCAGCTTCACGTAAATGTCCATTATGGTTCTGTGTACATCTTAAATAAATCTGTTTTAACGTCTGTGTCCTTGCTATATCCTGGGCTGGGAATACCATTTCCCTATCTCATTTAGGTTCCATTCAGATACTGCCTCTTCTTTGAGCCTTTTACTGAATAACAGCCAGATGTGACTTCTTTCTACTCTGAGCACCTAATGCCCTTCTTGTCATTTCTATTTTCATAGCACTTACATACCGGCCTACCTATATTTCAGTTACATACACTAGGAACTCTAAGCTTTATATGTCATAATTTGTCCTTATACTGCATAGCACACAGCATAGGTCCTTACTCTTCACTGGAAAAAATTACATATATATGTATATTATTTATATATCCAAATATTTATTAAATATGTATTATACAAAAGTCACAGCCATATACTTCAATCCTTAGCAAAAAAAAAAAAAGTTCTCTTTTATCATGAAAACAATACATCTTTGTAACTCTATCTCAAACTAAAATGAAGCATATGCTACTTCCACATTCTAAGAGCTATATGAGAACTGAAGAGAAAACAAAATCAATTTTATAATCTTGCATCCTGTATCTAGCAAAAGCTATGTACCAGAGACCTGAAGTAGGAATTATAGGCAGGCCATCAAAGAATTCACCCACCAAGAGTGGGAGGGAGGGAAGTGGTTCTAATTCGTGGAAAACCCAATCTGAATCCAAAGCCACATGAACCAGAAGCTGATGTCTAGCGTCCAAGGGCAGAAGGGAATGGATGTCTCGGCTCAAACAGAGAAAGCTAATTCACCCTTCCTCTGTCTTTTTGTTATACTGGGGCTCTCACCAGATCGGATGATGCCCACCCACACTGGAGAGGGCCATCTGCTTTACTCTGTGTTCTGATTCAAATTCTAATCTCTTCCAGAAACACATCCACAGACATACCCAAAAATAATATTTCACTGGCTATCTGACAAACCCTTAGTCCAGTAAAATTGGCACATAAAATTAGCCACCACAGTAGTGCAGGTAATCAGACGTATTCAGTCTAGTATCCATACCCAGGGTCAGAATTCTTAAAAAAAAAAAAAAAAAATCTAAGAAGCTGAGAATATGCCAGGAAAAGGAATTAAAAAGGAAAAAAATTCCCTGGAGGTGATTTCTAAGGTCTAGTAAATAAAAGTATAACCTGGAACCAGAGATAAAATTCTGATAGGCAAGTGGCAAAGAGAGAGGAAAGAACATTGTCATTAGACAAAAAACTGTTGTACAACCACTATGAAAAACAGTATGGCAGTACCTCACAAAACTTAATATAGAACTACCATATGACCCAACAACCCCACTCCTGGGCATATGTACAAACAAAACTTTCCTTGAAAAAGGCACATGCACCTGAATGTTCATTGCAGCACTATTCACAATAACCAAGACATGGAAACAACCTAAATGTCCATCAACAGATGATTGGATTAAGATGAATGGAATACTACTCATCCATAAAAAAGAACAAAATAATGTCACTTGCAGCAACATAGATAGAACTAGAGACTCTCATACTAAGTGAAGTAAGTCAGAAAGAGCAAGATACCATATGATATCACTTTTATCTGGAATCTAATATATGGCACAAATAAACCTTTCCACAGAAAAGAAACTTATGGCCTTGGAGAATAGATGTATGGTTGCCAAGGTGGAGGGAGAGAGAGTGGGATGGACTTGGAATTTGGGGTTAGTAGATACAAACTACTGCATTTAGAGTGGATAAGTAATGAGATCCGGCTGTATAGCAATGGGAACTATATCTAGTCACTTATGATGGAGCATGATGGGGGATAATGTAAGAAAAAGAATATATATATATATATATATGTATATACATATACACACACACACACACACATATCTATATATACACATATCTATATATCTGTGTGTGACCGGGTCACTTTGCTTTACGGTAGAAAATTGACAGAACACCGTAAACAAACCAACCAAATATAATGGAAAAAATAAAAATCATTTTAACAGGGTGTGGGGGGGGTGGCTAGAAACAAGCACTAACAAGTACTCATGCTGCATACTAGCTCCTAGCTCAAACACTGATTGGGAAAACCTATACAATAGCTAAATCAGAGTCTAAAACACAGTATAGGAACGTTTTATTTGTTTTTTGCTTTTTTGCTTTTTAGGGCCGCATGTGCGGCATATGGACATTCCCAGCCTAGGGGTCTAATTGGAGCTGTAGCCGCCGGCCTATACCACAGCCACAGCAATGCCAGATCCGAGCCACGTCCAAAACCTACACCACAGCTCACCGCAACATCGGATCCTTGACCCACTGAGCAAGGCCACAGATTGAAACTGCAACCTCATGATTCCTAGTTGGATTCATTTCTGCTGCGCCATGACAGGAACTCACATTATAGGAATATTTTAAAATCACAACCTAATGCTTAAATTAAGTAGTGTGCATACATAACTTATACAGAGACTGCATAATTTGTTATATTATCTGTAATAACATGTTATGTTATTTCAGGCCTCAGAATATATGTTGTTACATTTCCTTGCCAACATATAACAAAAAATTTGCAGCACTTGTTTTCCGTATTTATCTCTCGCCTCTGTCTGCTTATATTCCTTTTAATAGATTCTAAATGAGAAATGTTCACTTCACAGATTTTAATTACCTGAAATCCTTTTTTCCTTATTGATTACCAAGAGCAAAGTAGCTTTTTGCATTAACCTTTCAAAATGTCCAATTTAATTTATGAATACAATATTTTTTCAGTTCAGCGTGTATAGATGATGCATACTGTTTCATACTGTCATTATAAAAAGACTGTTTTAATTACCCACAGAAATGTGCCTGGGATGGAAAATTGTGAGAGTTCATGAACAGAACTGCCCAACAATTTATTGGAAGAACACCCCGTATCAACAAAGCAATTGTATCTGTGGTAGATAAAGCATTCTCTCAACTACTGGGGAAATTTGTTTTGACATCACATTAGGATTAAATCAGTTATGCAATATTCCATAATGGCTGCCTTTATTTTGTATTTTTGAAAACAAAAGCCTGATTTTCTGGATTCCTGCTAACATTCTAAACATTGGCATAAAGCCTGGAGACATATCAGTAGGAGGAAGGGGACTGCTGGTGATGAGGTCATCCTGAGGCATTTGAATCCAGGGCTTCCATTATTCCAAATGTAGTAGCTATTCTGGGAAGCTTCAAGGTCACAAAACCAACACTGCTTGATTGCAGTCACTTCTCTGATGCCTTCAGCAAGTGTTTGCTCCTTTTTACATTTTTTGGGCTTTGAAATTCACATAGCAAATTTATCCCCCCAACCCAATCAGAAGGCTTTCATGCAAGCCATTCTGCAAAACACAAAATCAGGAGGAAAAGAAGCTAAATCAAACTCAAATAAAAAGCAGTGATGGAAGGCTTCAACAAAGTCCACACAGGGAATCAAACCTGCTTTTTAACAAAAATATTGACATAGCAATTTAAAATAAATACCAGCTTCCTATGCTGAACACTTTATTATTGGCTCACAGGACTGCAAATGTAAGGAACACATTCTTCTCTGAAACACTGCCAAAGGCAAACCTCTTAAAAACCAAACATTGTGACATGTTCGTAAGTAGCTTGCCATCATGTCGATTGTTGCATTTGGTATAACATAACGCCTGCATGTTCATTAAGCCCACATTTTGCAATTAAGGTACATATGTTTTGCTTCTCCAAATGTCTGAAAGCCAGGTGGAACGAGACAATTGCTCTGGTGACATTGAGCATTTCTACACAATGCTGAATTCTAGCTCAGTATTTTGCATAGTATGCCTATTATATAGAAAACAGAATTGCCAATATGTCCTTTTGTATAAAGCTGTAAAAGCTCAGAAGATCTTAGTAAGTACTGGCTATGTCGCTGCTAAGGTACATGAAGCAGATGTCTACAATTACCCTGTTAAAAAGTTTCACTGTAAAAGACCCTTCAAATAAAGAAATGCTGCCAGTAATTGTACATTAATTGGCATCATTCCCCTCTGAAGGTCTAGCAGAGCATGGACGGCCCTGTGATTTGCTGCCTTTCAACGCACACTGTATGCTAAAAATATTGAGGGGTTCTTGCTCTTTCATTGCCTTTTAATCTTTAAGTAATGTGCCTATAGCAGTAAGTACAGTGATTTCTGTCCTTACATTCAATATTTCTTCAAATTTTTAAAGAGCAAAATAAAAATGGATTTCATTATGACTTGGAACTGGTAATATGTAAGGATAAGAGGCAGAAACAGAAAAAAGAGGCTGACCTAAAGTTAAAATAGTTAAGTTTCAGTTCACTGGAACCTTGAAATTGTGAGCACTTGGGCAACTGAAATGTTAGGTGTCAAATAGCTAAACGAAACATGGTTTTTACAAAATAAATCCCGGAAAGGCTAGAGTTGTGTGACCTCCCCCAGTGTACCTCTCTAGGTAGAGCACTGTATAACTCTTATTGAGATGTCAGGAAGAGCTAATTAGCTGAAAGCCTCATCTGGGGTGAAAGGGCAATAGGAAGGCAAACCAAGGATTGCTTCAAAATTGCTCTCACTGCGTATCTACAGCAGAGGGGTTTGGGAAGATTGCATAAAGTGCAAAAGCTTTTTCTGATATTTCTGACAGTTAAAGTACCCCAAATTGGAATGTATTCCTATATAACAGAAAAAGGAAGCAAACAATTGCTAGAGAGTGTTGATGGTTATGAGATTGTTACTCTTTGCAAAAGCCCATGCAACTTGTGAAGCTTTTGTTTTGTTTTGTTTTGTTTTAAAAAAAAAAAAAAAACTTTGCAAACATTAGATAAACATGATGTGTGAAATCTTTTATGTTTAATCACTCACTACTCACTATTACCCAGTCTCCCACACCCAGCACAATAGCATGGTTTAGTGTTTGTCTTTTCATTGTTTCAAGGAATATCTTTAGAGAGAACTGGTTACTTTTGACTTATTCTAGACAAAGGAAAGGGCAGGAATAGGGATGGAAAGGTGTGAACATCTGAACAAATTATGATATACTTCCAGGACAGTTAAGTTGAACAAGCACTGGAATAGGAGTCTGAGGATCACTAACAAGTCACTAAGAAGTGTGCATGTTGGACAACTCACTCTTCCTTTGCCTTCATTTCCTCATATGTAAAATGAAAATACGTATACAACCAGTTTTAAATCCCTATGATGTTACAAGATTCCCACTTCTGCATTTCCTTCAATGTTCTTAAATATCAGAATTTTCTTGTTTCCACTGTAGTGGTTCATCATTGACAAAAAGGGATTTACTTACCTACATCTCCCTTTGATACCCTTTATTCAGAAATTTTCATCTATAAGCTTATGAGTAATACTCAATAAAAAATAAATGTTGGCATTTAAATAAATCTAAAAAATGAAAAGGAAATGAATAGGATATTTATAACTGTCAAAAGCATCTCAGATTCTGCAGGGAATTCCTGTAACATAAGGTCTACAAAGATGGTCAAAGTTTGGGAAGATTTTGAAAGAGCTGAGAACATCCAGAGGAATTCACATCAGAGCCATATAGGTGAGGCCTATTTCATGGTAAAACCCCTTAACCTTTATCTCAAGTAAAACATACGTAAAGATTTTAAAAAACAAATATTAAGCATCCAGGGTAGAAAGCACTGCCCGGGAGTTCCCACAGTGGCTCAACGGAAACGAATCCAACTAGTACACATGAGGATGTGGGTTCGATCCCTAGCCCTGCTTAGTGGGTAGGGGATCCAGCATTGCCATGAGCTGAGGTGTAGGTCACAGACGCGGCTCAGATCCCATGTTGCTGTGGCTGTGGAGCAGCCCAGCAGCTGCAGCTTTGATTCCACCCCTAGCCTGAAAACTTCCATATGTCCTCCATATGTCCTGGCCCTAAAAAGCAACAAAAAAAAAAAAAAAAAAAAGAAGAACAAGAAGAAAGAAAGCTCTGTCCAAGATGCTCAAAGGAAGACAAATACAATATGGATCCTGCCAGTGAGAGATGACTGTTTTGTAAAAATAGCAAAAACAAAACAAAAAAACCCTCTAGCCTTTGAACTGCATGTACACCATAGACACCTTGAGGCAATTAGTTATAGATTACAATGATGCAGGCAAAATAAACTCAGTTAATCAAATCAGCTTACTGAAAGGACTAAACCGGATAGTCTTGAGTGGAAAACCATCAACCCAGCTCAGACTAAAATCAGACAATTTGGTCAGTATGTGAAAGCAAACCATTGTTCACTTAATTTAACAGACATTTCACTTTGAACCAGGTGTCTGGCTGACACTAAGCTTCATCTAGAAAGAGGAGTCTGGCTTATTTTATTGTATTTATTCTAAAATAATAAGAGCAAGATCAGACAGATGGGAAAACAAAAATAAAAGCAAATGATGAAGCTGAACATAGAAATCACAGAAAATATAAAAAGAAAGGAGAGAAAAGGAAAATAAAAGGTTGTTTCTAAATGCCTCTTTCAGTTCTTAAAAATAAAAACTCCTTTAATTATATATCAAAGATGAGAAATTAAAGAAAATGAAATCAGATGATCCAAGCACCACAAATAACTCCAGGATTATATATGAAATAATATTTCAAAATACATTCACCCAAAGTCCTATTTAAATATTTCCATTCAAAAATTTTATAAACTTATTAAGTGCTGAAATCAGTGTCATGTTTGAAGATGAATAAGATACAAGCAATAGATGAAGAATATATGCTTACTTCCACAAATGACATTTCTCTTGTGATCATTTAGGTCACTGCACTAAAAATAGTCCAAGATCACAAGCGATCATGATGGTAGATAATGTGAGAAAAGGAATGTATATATATATGGCTGGGTCACTTTACTGTACAGTAGAAATTGACAGAACATTATAAATCGACTCTAATAAAAATTTAAAAAATACTCCAAACATAAATAGTGTTCGTCAGTCAATTATATAATTATAACATTTTGACATCTGAGAAATAGATGACATTATATCAGATCCACATACTCAACCCCAAATTTCCAATTTCTTTTATATAGCATGTTGCAGGTCAGGGGGGAGGAAGAATTGCTCTAAGAAATACAAATTGAAGCACACTATGTTTGCATCATTATTAAGTTTCCATGTTTAAAGTTGAATTATCTCTAAATATCTCTAGATATTTTCCCTTATGTCTCAGCCTTATATTTAACTGAGACAGCATCAGTCAATTCTAGAAATGTCTATAGTAATTTGGAAAGATTGCAGTTAAAGTGCTTCATTTCCTGGATGCCAAAACTGCACTACTTATGGGCATATTAGGAACCATGACTAGTGGGTAAAACTGCAAAATTTTTTTAAATTAAACTAAAACCTGATTTAGGCAAATTATATTAATTGAAGCTAGCATGAGTTTTCTAAAGCAAAATATCACTACTATTTCTATATGCTGCTTGTATATACTCACCATGTTGCACTCAGCACACAATGTAAAAATGTTTTGAATGATATATAAATCCCAGAACCTTTAGAAGAAAATTTATATTAAGGATATTCAGATTCTTCAAAAACATACACTAAAAACAATGTTTTATTATCTTACATATAAAATCTTACTATTGCCTTTATTGTAAAGACCACATATAACATACTAGCCATTCCCAAATGTAGAACTTTAGAACTGAAAAATATCTTAGTGATTATAAAGTCCAGGATGGCAAAGATACAACATACATGCTGCCATTCATCTTGTCTAAACCCAAGGCGGACAGTACCAATCACTATCAGGTTTCATTTTTGATGAGCATAGGTGTGGTCTCTAACGCTTATCCACAAGTTCTCTACTGTTGCCCCTACCAACTGATCACAGCTAGCACTGAAGATGAGCTATATTCACCAACTCAACTCTAGTCCAGAATCCTCAATATACAAATAAAGAAACTGAAGAAATTCTCCATTTTGCTATTCCATTAGTTTTACAGTAGAGCTAAGATTAAAACAGATTTCAATCTCTCATAGCTATATCTCCTTGCCTTGGAGAACTTTTTTAATAGAGACAGAAGGTTTGAAATTAGAATATTTTTAATTTTAAAATACAATCACCTTATTTTAGTTGCATTGCAGCTGCTGATTTTGATATACATAATGTGTTATTTTTTGCTGCTGCCTTTCTTTGTAAGCCAAAAACACTTCTTAAAAAAAGAACATTAGTCTCCATCTTTAAAAAATATATTCATGGAGTTCCCGTTGTGGCGCAGTGGAAACAATCCAACCAGGAACCATGAGGTTGAGGGTTTGATCCCTGGCCTTGCTCAGTGGGTTAAGGATCTGATGTCCTGGTGAGCTGTGGTATAAGTTGCAGACACAGCTCAAATCTGGTGTTGCTATGGCTGTGGTGTAGGCTAGCAGCTGTAGCTCTGATTAGACCCCTAGCCCAGGAACCTCCATATACTGCAGGTGCAGCAATAAAAAGCAAAAAAAATACATGTATATATGTATATATATATACTTTATACACACATATATTCTTGAAGTTACAGTTTATGACAAAGAGACTTCAAGAATTCACAGGACCAATCAGTCCTGGAAATAGTTTCTCCTACCTAGCACATCTCAGGTTTGCTTTACTATTGACCAAAACATTCTGGAGTTGTCCAACTTTACATAAGGATATCCTAATTGGATACTCTGATGCCTAACAGAGTCTATCATCCATCTTTATGCTATATGAATCACTTCATTATCAATCAGAGCTAGAATTTCCTTCCAAGAATTTTTGGTTTGGTGCCAAACAGCTGACATTTGGGCTCTGGTCCCCATTCTCTTCCCATATATACTTCCTTCCTTACTTCCAATGTCCTTCTCTTATTTCCAATGTGCCACCCAAACACGACACGAGTTCAGCCCTTAGAACTTTTAAACAAATAAATGCTTGTTTCCTTTACCATCCAATTATCTACCCATTCAATGAATATTTGCTCAATACCTATTATGTGACAGGTGCTGATCTAGGAGGTAGGACTCAGCCATCAACAAAGTAAAAATCCTGACTCAGTTAGTTTGCGTTCTCATTTAAATTTTAACAAGTAAATATATGCCATGTCATCTGTTGATTAGGGTTAAGAAAAAAAATAAAGGGGGGTCAGGGGTATAGGGAGTGATGGGGATGGCTCTCCTATACAAGCTGGTCAAAGACTTCACTGAAAACCAGTATTTGGTCAGAGATCTTAAGAAAGTAAAAACAAAAAACAAAAAACAAAACAACAACAACAAAAAAAAACACAAAAAACCCCTATATATACGTTATAGGCTTTAAGTCCCCTTCAAGGAGATTAGCCCAAAAGCCTCTGGCCAAGACAACAAGTACCAGACCCTTATCATTGTCCCACCTGCCTCATTGTAATGCCCTTCCCCCACCTTGAGCAACTTGGCCTGCTCCTTCCCATTTCCTACTAGGAAAGGTATGCGGGCCCACTCCTCACCCCATCTCTTTATCACCTGTTCCCCATGCAGATGAAGCATCCTGCCCAAAACCAATTAGAGGATTGAAATGCACTCCTATACAGAGATCAATCAATGCTCATTCTTTATGCATGCCGCAGGAGGCTGGGGCATGAGAAATTAGTGGGCCTGGGGCAGGAGAAATCAGGTCCCCACTCAAGTCCACAGCATGTGGATAAAAGGGAAACCTAGTCTCTATTATCTGGGCAGACTTCTCTCTCAGAGACTATGAACAAATCTGCTGTGCACTCTGTTCCAGCAAACTTGATTCAACTAGATTGCTATCTCCAAAGCAACTCGCAGTGGGAGTATTTTTGTTCCAGCAGAGGCAGACCAAGGGATGGGGCCCCTTAAGGCACCCTAACAAGAGCTGTAACTTTCAACCCTAGGCTCCAAGTGACTGCTGTTCCAACAAGAGAGCCTGCCTGCCTGTTTGCATTCCTAAGGCCCCTATAAGGGGGTTCCTGACTTAAGAGGCCTCTATCCTGGCACTGTTGCAGCACTTCCCAGCTGGGAAAGAATTTGTTTACATCCCAATGCCCACAGCTCCAATTCCTTGCTGTGCATGGCAAAGAACCAAAAGGAATAACACAGAGAGCTGTAATGGGGATATATATATATATATATATATATATATATATATATATATATAGCACTTTCAGGCAAAAAAAGTCCTTAGCATAGAGTATTTCAAGCCACAAAAAATGAGAAAAAACACAGGAAAAAAACTGTACTCCAAACTTTAAAGGTCAAGGCAGTGAGGCAGTACTAAGGAGGAACCTCTAGCAATATAGAAGATCAAGATAAAGTGGCATCCTAGATTTTGGCTAAAGAAAGTGTTTTAGGAATGAGGAAGTGTTTAACAATGTAAAATGATGTAGAGAGAGAGGCTGAGTAATACAAGGTTTGAGAACTGACCACTCTAGCCACATGAAAGTCAGGTATTCTTTATAAGAACTGTTTCAAGGTCAACAAGTGGGCTCAAGGACAAATGGAGTCAAAGGATATACAGTATGTACAGAACAGCCCTTTCTAGGAGTTTTACTCTAAAGAAAAGAAAAGAATGAAGGGATTTTTTTTTTTTTTTGAGTTTTGTTATTGTTGTTATCTGCTTTTGAGATAGGAGAAAGCTTATGTGTTTATTCATTAGGATGATCTAATAAAAAGCAAAATAAATAAACAAATAAATAAAGCAAGAAAAAAAAGATTAGCTAGCTCAAAGTCCTTGATTAGGACATAGCAGATAGGGTCTTAAGAGCAAATGGTGGGAACGTAGTGGGAGGAGGAGACTTGGAGGGTGTTACCATAGCAAGTAACAGGTTTCATCCATAGTGAAAGATAAAAGGTAAAATTTTCGTGTATGGATGTAGGAGGTTGAATACTGTGAGGACAGGAAGATAGACAAATTCTCTTCTGATTACTTCTGTGAAATAAGATGTCCCTTCCGCGGGATAAGAAACAAAGTAATATCTTAAAATGAGAAGGAAGGAAGAAGTGTTGAAAGTTTGAGGAGAAAGGACACTCTCTCTTTCTCCTCTGTCTACTAAACAGCCTGAACCAACCACTCCCTTGCACAGAGTAATAAAAAAGTATAGGGAACTATCCACTCTTTGCTAATTATCCACACCACTGCTTCCTTAATAATCAAGAGTTGACTGTATGTTCCAGAAAGACTGGCAAAGAGTTGGCTTATTCCTTTCACCTTGAAGATGATTTTCAAAAATCATTTAGCTCAAAAGTATGTTATATACTCTCTCCCTCCCCATCTCTAATTATTTCGTATTTATAACCACATCATTTTGGTGTTTTCTCTGACTTCATTCAGGACATAAATATCTTTCTAAAACAAAAACAAAGTTCTTCACAAATACATTCACTTGGGAATCAAAAGAAAGAAAAATTATTCACTGTCCTTTAGTCCTCCAACCAATTTTCTTTAAATCTCATCTTTATCTCTTTAGTCCCTTAATCCTTACTTATTTTAAGTTGCAGTCTGTTAACTCTGCCAGAGAACTTTAATGTCTGGAAATATATTGGAAAATGTAAATGATACCATAACATAAAATCTGCTATAGTAACATAAGTAACTTATTTTCATGGTATCACATTGAGACATAAATGTAAAGCAATTCAAATCTCCAACTGCTTCTCACACACAACTGTTTATCTGGGGAAGAGGTGTGAAAGAACAAGGAGGACTGAGGGAGCTGTACCAGGATGTTTCTGGAACCTCTAAACTCTCTTTCCCCAAAAGGTAAAATATTTGGCCTAAATATTATGGGAAATCTCCTCTGACCCGTGTATCCCTGGAATAGAAATCTGTCGCAGTAGCAAGTCACACTTTGCTTAGGGCAAGACAGTCCCCTCAAAGGAAATAATAAAACAATAATTCTGTTAACTGAAAGTCTGGGCTGGAAGGTCTTTGAGAACCAGAGGGCTCTCTTCCCTTAACCTTTCTTAGGAAGAGCCTTACATATCTTTGATTTATTTGGCATTCACTACTGCGAATGACTCAAACTGATTTCCTAAAATCTAGCTAAATATTATGCAAAGGGTGGAAGCGAGCATTCAGAGGATGGCAGAGGGGAAAGTGAAGGGCACTGTAGGGGAGAGCTGGCAGCATTTGTGATCTCTGGTGTCAAGACTTGAGGAAATACGTGCAAAGAAAAAAGTCAAAACGAGTAGAAGGAAACAAAGAAAAGGAATAAAGGAAGATATAAGAAGAGAAAATGTAAAGAAAAAAAAGAAGATGGTATTTTAATAACAACAACAACAACAAAAATAGCTTAAACCTTCCCCTCACATTAAATGTCAAAATGTTTAAATGAGAAAAAATTAGAAAAAATATTTTAATATCTCTACGATGTACCACATTTTGAATGTAAAGTGATAAGAAATCACCAAAAAATACGGACCAATTAATTTACTTAAAGAAAATATAAAATTTTATGACACAGCATAAAATAAAAAGACAAATAGTTTCTTTTCTACATCCTTCTCCCCCTCCTTTGCTTTCCTGCAGAATTCAGTCCGAAACTAACAGGGCCAAGCAAGGGAGTATTAGAATGGGGGCACAGGTGCTCTGCTGAGCCAGTAAGAAGCTAGAGCATTTATGAGTGAAAAGGGCTTCCTACAGGAAGTAAGAAGGGAATAGCAGCAGATGGTAAAGCTATGTGAGCTCAACTGGAAAGAGAAGACCATGTCCACGTGAGGGAGCAGCCTAGCACAAGGTGTTGAAGGCTGAGTAGAGTTAGGAAGACAGCTTGGCGAACGGGAGAGAAAGCCTGGTAAGAGGGGAGATAGGTTGTGGAAAGAAGGATCAAACAGGTAAATAGGAGGACAAAAAGAACCAGGTTTCTCACTGTGCAGAAAAAGGAGGGAGATAAAGGTTTGGTGGCCTATTGCATGGAATCTATCGCTTTTACAGGCCTCCTTGTTCTTGCCTTCCCTACTGTCACAGCTAGATAGCAAATAAATAAATAAATAAATAAATCCATTTTTCTAGCTTTCTTTGGAGCTAAATGTGGCCATATGTCAGAGTTCAAGCCATAAGAAATAGGTAGAACTCCCTAGAGATTCATGAATTCAAAGTCTCTTAGGAACTAGCCTACTAGTTCCTTCACTCTCTCGATTCTTCCTGCCTGGAAGACATATCCTCATGTAGGTTCAGCAGCCACCTTGTGACCATAAGTTAATAAACATGAATACAAAGTCATGCACACTAAAGAGAACAGGCTGGGAAGATGGAAAGCAACCAGATTCTGTCAAGAATCTGGACCTCCTTGAGCTTCTGGGTCAGCTCAAAACTCCTCACCCTCATGTGATTAAATTGCTATTTATAGCAGAATGCATTCCTAAATGATACATATATTTAAATATAGAATGAAGGAGAGTTACAGAAAAAGAAAAGTACTTAAGCTGTGTACAAAGAGAAGGTGTGACAACGATATATCACATGGCCTTCATGGCTAGGTGCAGCATAACAGTACTGTCATTCCAGAATTACAAATATGCCATGTGCCTAAAAACAAAAAGAGCACAGTTTTCTAAAAGCCATTTCTTCCTTTGAGTGAGAGCTACCTGTGTCCTAAAATATGCCATTTAATTCGATTACTTTACTCATGCAGCTCATCTCTTACAAACAGTAATTTTCTGATATCTATTAAATGTCATTATTTATACTAGATTCTATAATACTCCTGAGACTATGAAGTGCATTAGGAAACATTACGAACCTAGCCTTGTTTATTGCTTCTTGAATCTTCCTAGTTTTAACTTAAAGGTTAGGACACTTGAGACCAGGACAGGGCTGGAGAATAAGGCACCTATATCCTTAAGTGGTAGTGGAGCAACTACGTAAGTAAGCTTTCACCTTTTGAGGCATAACACAAAGTGACCTCTTGTGAGCAAAATTTCACTCAAGCCTTATGCTTATGTATTAGCCAAAAGTGTGTGTATTCAACACAAGGTGTAAGAGAAGATATTTGTAATACAGATATGTGGCAAAAGGCTGGTATCCAGAATATACAATGTACTTCTACAAACCTGTAAGAAAAAATAAAATATAAAACCCAGCAAAAAGGCAGACAAAAAATGAACACTTAACCAAAAACAGTATCTAGATTATAAGACAAATATTTAAAATTATGAAAATGTTTCACTTAGGAAATGCAAATTAAAATTATAATCAAGTATCACTTCATGCATACCCATTGGAATGACTAAAATTAAAAGGATGGAAAATTCTGTCAAGAATCTGGAGAAACTAAAACTCTCATGTACTGCTAATATGAACATAAATCACACAATCACTTTGGAAAACTGTATCATTTTCTTAATTTTTTTTTTTAATGGCTGCACCCAAGGAATATGAAAGTACCCAGGGCAGGGGCTGAATTGAGCCATGGCTGTGAAGATGCCAGATCCAAGCCATTGCACTGAGCCAGGGATCAAACCCACACCTCCACAGAGATCTGAGCTGCTGCAGTCAAATTTTTAACCCACTGTGCCACAGCAGAAACTCCTAAAAAACTATATCTTTTGAAGTTAAGCATATACAAGCTTATGACCCAGAAATTTAGCTCATAGAAATACATATATAAGTTCATGAAAAGACAAAGTTTTATGTCATATCATAGCTATTTGTAACAATCAAATTTGTAAAATGCCCATCAAGAACAAGAGGTATAAACAAAATACAGTATATTTGCACAATGAACACGATATAAAAAGACTGAACAATATACAACCATACACAGAAAATATTGTTGACTCTCCCAAGCACAATATCGAGTGAAAGAGGCCAGATCCAAAAGAGTACTATTCTGTGGTTCGAAGTCATTCTGAAACAGATAGAACTATCTGTGCTGTCCGAAGTCAAGAAAGGATTTACTCTCTGTGGAAGGAGGTAGAGACTGGAAAGGCACACAGTGTGGTTTGGGGGTGATGTTCATGTTCTATTTCTTAATAGGTCATTAGTTGTAATCAGCGAAAATTTACCATCTCTACACTTAGGTTCACTTTTCTCTATGTATATTATATATAAAAGTGAAAATGTATATACTCTTTGTACTCTTCTTTGTACTAATTTATCTGTTTAGTATTTTTAAATTTAGGGTTTTTTCCTCTGGATAATCAAGAAAAAGTTGGTATTATAGAGAGGACAGGCTTATATATCGGCCTTTGTACCACTTAGAAACAACCACATATTCTCTGAAATATCTATTCTTCAATTTGAAGAACATGGAAAGAAGTTCCCTTTCCTTGCCATGAGATTAAAAGCCATTTGGCAGCACACACATTCTGTTCTCTTCGGCCTTATTTTCCAATTAACTTACAGTTAATATTCTATCCACATCAAATATTTGCTATTTTCTAATTATGTCCCAATGTGTAATTCCCAAAAATATTTACTTCTTGGGAACCTAAGATATAGTGACTATTCAATAACAATATTTATTAAAATAATAAAAAATATGGTATTCAAGTTGAATATATAATTCAACTATATAATGACCACCCAACACAGAAGTTTCCAGTGGCCATCTTTGGGGATCTGGCTTACCACAAACTCCCAACATTTTTCTGCAATAAGCAGAAAGTATGAACCATGAACTATAGATAGTATAATGCTCTCAGATGTTAGCAGTTCATGTGACACTTTAATAAACTAAGACAAACAGCTTAGTGGGTTATTCTCCAGTCATTACCCACACATTCTGCACACCTCCCAAACCTTCACACACACCCCGCACCAAAAGTACTGGTTTTATATTTAAAAAGGGACTCAGCATATATGAAAGAGCAGAATAGACAACTTGAAAAGTGTGCATTTTGCAGTCAGACAAATCTAGGATCACTCACTGGTTCTGCCTTTCTACCCCAGAATATAAATTCTTTGACTCCAGTAATTTTTGTCCTCTGTTTTCACTGCTATATTGCCAGCACCTAGACTAGGTTGGGGAACATAATTGGCATTTAAATGACTATTTGTTGACAATATAGAAGATTGGCAGCATCAAAAACTGATAGTCACACTTCTCTTCCGTATACACAGCAATTCAGACTTCTTATGAGGAGAGAACATGTGAAAAAATACAGCTCTGTGTCGCCAACAAAATTAAGTGCAGTCAGTGACTATAAACTTCTATACACTGTACAATCTCCAGGTTAAAAAATGAAGAACTATGCAATAAATTATGAGATTTGGTTTTCAGAATAACCATTACAAATTTACTAGAACTGAAAACAACAAGGATTATGGTTTGTTTGTTTGTTTGTTTTTCACCAGAAATCTCACTTGGAGAGAATAACAAAGTGAAACTAATTAAAATATTTATCTAGTAACGCATATGCAGACAGGTGCAGTACTGTTGGGCTTGGAGTCAGATGGACCTAAATTTTAATCTAACTCTGGTACTTTTTTCCTTTTTCTTTTTCGGCTGCCCTGTGGCATATGGTAATTCCTGGGCCAGGGACTGAACCTGAGCCAGAGCTGTGACCAGCAGCAACACTGTATCCTTAACCCACTGCACTGGGCAGAGAAATGAACCAGTGTTTCCACAGAGACATGCTGGATCATTAACCCACTGCACCACAGCAGGAACTCCTAAGCTGCAACACTTATTACTAGTATGAATGACTGTTGAAAAGTTTCACCCGCAAAAATAAAAGAATTATATACTTCATGAGATTTTTATGGGAGTAAAAGAGATAATGCATTAAAGTTTTAGCACATAGGCTGGCACAGACCAAGTTCTTAATAAATGTTAGATCTTGTTATTAGAGTGTCTTCTTGATAATAATTATGTTGGATATTTCACTTTTTAATTTTTTTTAGAGAAAATTCAGCAGCATACATACTTCCAGGAGATTCTGAACCTACTGATATTAAAAAAAATCAGAAGCTTATTTCACTCATGAGGTCAAACTTGCATATGAGATCATCATCCAATCTTTCTCTATTATGTTGAGCAAAATTATTTTTCCAAAGTGATCCACCTTTAATCCAGTCATAAAGAGTTGCAGTTCCCAATTTTAATTGACAAATCTAATTACTGTGATGAGTTTATTTATAGTCACTATTCAATATCTATTGATAGTTTCTTGACCTTGAAGAATATCATCCAATTAACATGGCAATATGTGTTAATGGATTTTTAAATTACTTCACACTGAATAAAAGGTAAAAGGAAAAGGGGAAGTTCATTTTCAGAAAGAAGAATTACAATTTATGAAAACAAGCCTTATATACAGCACTGAATATGGAACACTACAGGTTTCCTTTGCATTCATTTGAGATGGTGTCATAGACAGGTTTTACTGACAGGGTGGTACCTGTTTTGGGAATTTTTTCAGGGTCTTAGTTCCTAAATTCAGGCAACAAAATGTTCACTCCAGTCCAAGAAAAAGAGGGGTTTTGTTTGTTTTTAGATTTCATTAAATTTTAGTTCATTCTTTCAGAATGTAAAAAGATGATGGGTAACTGATTAAAAAAAGTCACCAACTCCCTGAAATAATGGGAGAAAAGGAACCTTTCTTAGACAACTGAAGGGCAATGACTGCAGTCTTACCAGTGATCCCTGGAGAGGAGCAGTTACCATTCAGTAGCTACCTTTCAAAACTATAACAAACTATAAGAAAATAAAATTTTGTTGTTAAAAATAACCCAATCTGAGAGTTCTTATCATGGCTCAGTGGTTAACAAACCCAACTAGCATCCATGAGGACGCAGGTTCAATCCCTGGCCTTGCTCAGGGGGTTAAGGATCTGCCATTGCCATGAGCTATGGTGTAGGTCACAGATGCAGCTCAGATCCCATGTTGCTGTGGCTCTGGTGTAGGCCAGCGGCTACAACTCCGATTCAACCCCTAGCCTGGGAACCTCCATATGCCGGGGGTGCGGCCCTAAAAGATAAAAAAATAATATAAAATAAAATAAAGTAAAGTAAAATAAAATAAAACAAAATAACCCAATCTGCAATATTTTTTATGATAGCTCTGGTAGACTAATACAAGGAGTTTCTGTTCCAGCACTTGGTTACACTAACTGGCACAGAGTAGGTGTTCAATTCACAAAGAAAGGAAGGAACAGATGAAGTAAGAAATGAAAGAGGGAGGAAGAAATAAAAGAAGGGAGTCCTTACAGATGGAAATTAGTGTTCACAGGCCCCAAACTAAAATGTCTAGCCTCCTCCACTGGAGTGAATGTTATGACACCTTTCAGTTCTAAACTCTGGTAGGCACGTCTCAGTTTAGAACTCTGGTATGTGCCTTGCATGTAGTTTTAACCTTTCACATTTACTCACCATTATGCACCCGCAGGACAGTAATTTTATCATGCATGGGTCCCAAATCTACATGTTTGAAATCAGTAGTTACATCTAAAGAGAGAAAAATAAACTTAACACCTGTGAAATTCATATTTTGCTTCAAGCAGTTTATTAAGAAATATGTTATGTGTTGAACATAAGTAGGTTAGCCAGGCTACATCCTAAGACCTTGCACAGTTAGCACAAATTATTTTGTGTTGTTACCTAATCTTTAAAAGACAGGGATAGAGAGAGGAGAAAGGGAGATTTAAATATTTTCATTTTGTTAGGATAAAAAGATATTTATCCTAAATAAAAAGTGATATTTTTTTTCAAGACAGAATACATAAGAAAGGAAATAGTCCCTCTGGAATTTAGGATATACTCATTTTCTTGGCATAAGATAAACTGAAATGGACTAGTACATTGAGAAATACCTCTAATAGTGAAGTATAGAAAACTGATGCTCAGTGAGGCTCATTGTACATGAAGATGTTTCAGTCAAATGCACTTAAGCACAGTTTTGGAATTGTTCTTTATTATTCTGAAAGAAGCCAGGTAATAACTTAGCACACTGTTGTACATGGAATAGATGGTCAACAGTGACCTGCTGTATTGCAGAGGGATATCTACTCAATATTACGTGATAACCTATATGGGAACAGATATGTGTATATGTATAACTGTATCACTTTGCTGTACAGAAATTAACACACTGAAAATCAACTATACTTCAATAAAACTTTTTTAAAAAGATCTGCTGAATCAGGGAATTTAATTTTTTTTTCTTTTAATACTTTATTTTTTCCATCTGCAACAAGTTTGGAAGGTGGCATTTAAGACTAGTAGAGATAAATAAGATGACAAGAGTAAACCTCCTCAGGTAGTTTAGAAAGCCAGACCTTAACTGGATGGCAACTGCATGGACATGGTAACCTGTTCATTCTATCTGTAAGGCATCCATGGTCCATGGCTTAGTCCCTACTAATTCTGTGACTCAGTGGATTCCATAGGTATCTGCCTGAAGGAAATAATATCTCTAATTTATTACCTAAATCTTTTGACACAATTATGGCCTAGTAATTCATTTACTTTGGCAGGTATATCAACATTGTTTTACC
This sequence comes from Phacochoerus africanus, assembly GCF_016906955.1. Lineage (NCBI taxonomy): Eukaryota > Metazoa > Chordata > Mammalia > Artiodactyla > Suidae > Phacochoerus > Phacochoerus africanus. The sequence goes on along the minus strand of NC_062547.1, from coordinate 109,149,013 downwards.
CCGTCATCCAAAGCCACTGAACAATTCAAAGGGAAAAATAGTAGATATACATGTATATGTGTGAGTATGCATGTGTGTAGGCATATTTGTAAATTTGTGCGTGTGTGAGTGCTTATATCTGATTTGTGTGTGTGTGTATATGTTTGTCTGTCTCAGAAACAAGAGGCGAAAAGAGAGAAAAGATATGACTGGTTTTTTTCATGAAAACATTCTCAGGTTTGTTTATGCAGTACATTCATTTCAACCTCAAAAGTCACCAAACCCCCTCATAAATTACTCTAGTCAAAAACTGGTTATACTTTTTTTGCTACTAAATCTATTTTTATACAAACTGCAGTTTAATTTTTACTCATTTAACCTTCCTATCTTCCCTAACATACTTTGATCTACCTACAAAACTTCTATACACTAAGATGTAGGTAAATTCCTTTTTTATTTCTATCACAGATTTACTATCCACGTGACTCTTGTGTTACAGTCTACGTAATTTGCAGTTTCATGTATACAAACTTGGCAAGTAACATGAGTGAGTAAGTGTCAACACTTCATATCTGTGTATGTTTGTCATTTTGCTCATACCTAAAATAGACAGTACCAAAAAAAAATAATCTTCCTCCTAACTCCACAAGAAAAAAATACTATGGAGGCAGGATGATATATGACAGCTGACACACAACATTCATGTGAGAAATAAAAGGGAATGGTGGAGACTATGGCAAACTGAAGAGTAATACCACTTCTTAAGTGAACAGCAGCTACTCAGCTACAGACGATGCTTCCCCATAAGAATATGGGCAGAGGATACCAAATCTTCTAAATTCAGGAAAAGTCAAAATCTGAATATTTATGCAAAACTGCTCAGTTTTAAGTGCTGTCAATTAATTAAAAATTCTCTTAAATACACAGAAACTTTTCTAAGCAATATGCAGGCAAAAGAGAGTGGTCCAAACACTTAAGGGATAGGTTTAGCCCAAGCCATCATTTGCCACCTCTGGAATATACATCCCTTAACACATAATTCCTTAGGTCATTTCTTGCTATCATCTAAAACAATAGGATTATGGAGTATACATGCTTTGCAGTCTAGCTTTCTGGGTTTGACTTCTGTTTCACCATTCACATGCTGTGAGGCCTTAGGCAAACTACCTAACCTCTCTGTGCCTCAGTTTCCTTCTCTGTAAAATGCAGATGATAGTAAGTTTTTCAAAAAGATTAAATGAAATCCTATTGGTAGAGCAATTAGAATACTTTATAAGGCACAGGGTAATTATTCACTATAAATTGTTGCTATTGTATCTTATACTGAATTATAATTTGCTGTATTCTTTGACACCTTCTCCCCCACTAAATTGCACATGCCTTGAAAGTATACATTTCATACAATGCAACACTTAACATAGGTTCTTTTTAGAGAAGTATCTCAGTATTTTTTAAGCCCAAAATGTAGTAAAAATTTTTTTAAAAAGATATTTAAAGAAAATGACTGGAAATCAAGGTCACTCCACTGCTTGTCCTTGCTTTTGTTCAATATATTTAAATTTACCGTAAAGCCAGAACATTACACTAGTCCATGTCAATTTGTTCTATGATCAGTTATAATGAGTGTTTTCGAAATCTCAGATGTATAATTTCCTCTTTGATATATTCTATCCAGTCTGCAGTACAACAGACAGGAACTATTCATGTCCTTTTCTTTTCTCCTTTTGAAAAGACTAGGAGAGAGTTAGGGTTAGACAGAACAGTAGGGACATGTAGGGCAGCCTTGTGTGGCTGGAGCCCCTGGGTCTTTCTCACCTGCCTTTACTTAAATTGACAGAGGTTACATCACAAAAACCTGACAGGGGGCTTGTAAAAATGGAGCCATTATTATCCTCATTCTTTTCTTCCACTATAATCCTTGTTCTCTTTGAAAATAAAGAGTAGGTTCTAGAAAGGGACTGTTACAAAATGGAACCCCCATATTTCACAGCATGAAATTCAGAATTCTGAGACAGGTAACACAAACAGAGTTTTACACTACAGACTAGGATAATGACTGTATCTCAGAACTTTGGGAGGTAGGCTCTAAGCATATAAAGTTAAAGCCTATCTAAATCCAATCTAAACTTCTCTCTTTCCCAAATTATATTTATCAAAAAACATTTTTCTAATTCTTAGTGGAGGGAAAGTAACACAATGGAATGGGGCCAGAGAAACTGAAAGCATGAAGTGGTTTAAAATGTGCTGATATTAATATCAAGTTTTTTTTTTAGAGGAGACTGTTAAAATAATAGTCATGAATTCTGAGCCAACTTTTTGTGTAGGGCACAGGGATCAGATGTGGGTTTACATAGAAGAGGCTGAAGGAAAGAATGTGGAAAGGAAGGAGTTAAGATGGAACTTGGCGTTTTGGAAGAAGCCAAATAAATCATGAAAACTTAATGAAGAATTACGCACAGCATGGAGAGAAATCTCTCTTGAAAATCTGACTTAAGCAAAGGTAAAATTTGAGGGAAATGAACCATACCAGAATTTACAGTACTCGTTAGTTTCTTCAAATAAATATTCACTGATTGCCTCTGTTCCAGGCACTGGGTTTGATTTTGGAGAGAACAATGCAAATGAGACATGGTATCTGTCCTTGAGGAGCCACTGAAACTAACGCATGTGTACCTGCACGTTGTGACTGAGCTTACCAAAAAATGGGAGGGGAGTAGAGAGAGAGAGGAAGAAGGGGGGGGGATGGGAAAGGAAGGAGGAGGAGAAACAAAGAAAAGAAAAAGGACAGAAAGAGAGAAAGAATGAAAGAAAAAAGGAAGGAAGGAAGAGAAAGAAAGAAAGAACAAGAAAGAAAGAAAGGGTATCACTTCATAAAATAAAATAAAATCATAGAGGTTCCACAAATCCCTCCCTCACAATGAGCATTCAGTCCCTTACCTGGGTCCTTACTATCCTTACCTATACACTACAGCAAACACAGGTTAAAGAGAATACAAAACACTACCCCTCCAATAAAAATAGACATTGATCATAATAAATACTGAATATGACCTGAAAAAAAATCTGCATTTATTGAGATACTTGTATTGTAAAGATCATGCTTCTCCACTCCCCAGCCTTATCAGTGGGTAGTGGAACAGATATTGGAAAAAATTAAATGGTACATGTTTGTATGTTGCGGCATTAAGACTATTCATTGCACTGCTTTTATTTCAGAGTTGTATGTGAAGGAGCCTAGAAAGAGAAACAGTTATGAATGGAGCAGAATAAAAAACTGAAGCTAGTCAGCCATTGCTGAACTGAGTAAACTTCATCCAACAGATTTATCTAGTACTTGGGCACTTTCCAATTCCAATGACACGAACCCCCTCCCCCCCCAAAAAAAAATCTAAAAAAATGTTTCTGTGGATCCTGCACAAATCTCTTGTTCAATGTCCTTCCTACACAAAAATTTATTATACCTGAACCTTGTATCTATTCCAGTAGAATCCTCAAAACATTTAAGCAGAACTCTGGTGACTTTTATCTAAGAGCTACTCAAATCTCAATTGGCAGTGTTGCTTATCCTAATGTACTGCTAATAATAATCATTACTTTAATAACAGCAATAATTGGAGTTCCCGTCATGGCGCAGTGGAAACGAATCCGCAATAACTGGAGTTCCCATCATGGAGCAATGGAAATGAATCCAACTAGGAACCATGAGGTTGTAGATTTGATCCCTGGCCTCGCTCAGTGGGTTACGGATCTGGCGTTGCCGTGAGCTGTGGTGTAGGCCATAGACACGGCTAGGATCCTGCATTGCTGTGGCTGTGGCATAGGCCTGCAGCTGTAGCTCCAATTAGACCCCTAGCCTGGGAACCTCCATATGCCGAGGGTACAGGCCTAGAAAAGACAGAAAAGAAAAAAAAAAGCAATAATTTCCAGTACACAATGAGTCTTTTCTCAGAGAAACTCAAAACAACTTCACATTCACCATGTGATTTGTTCACAGGCATCCCTGTGAGGACTGGAAAAGAACACAAAGTGTATTGATTGTGCTATATAGAAAAGATTCACTGAGGTTAAGTATTAGACCAAGGTCATAGAACTAGTCTGTGGCATACCCATGATAGATACGGCTAAAGGCAACTACATAAACCAGAGTTGAGCTAAACCCAGTTATAACAGATGTGATTAAAGCCCACATCTCTGAAACAGAGGGACTGGACCGCCTCAGCAGAGTCATGAAGTCTTTGCCCTGGGAAGACCTCAATCTCTCTCTCTAAAGGAGCCTTAAATCGGCCCATTATACTCTGTACCATTTTACTTCCTTCAAATTGTTAGGGTTGTGGTGCCTGTCTTATCTGCACCAGGCTAAATGTTTTGGCCAAGACAATGGTCAATTTCACTCCCCAGGAGTCTCACTACAAGCAGCTGCCTGAAAATGAAGTATTACTTCAATCGAAGAAAATTATTTTTTATCAAAATATTTGAAGATTTCCAAGTTTCCCTAATGTGTGACCACTGTAAAATAACTGTTAATACTATTTTAATAAAAAATATACTACCAAGTTGAATTCTAATTGGATAATATTTTTGTCTTTTTTATTTGACCGAACTTGTTCTCATATCTCTATGTACACTTGACAAATAGACCCTGTCTTAGGCTAAAGTTGTTGGTGACTTGGTGCTATTACCAAGACCTCCTTCAACAACTCTTTACTTCCGGTTTTTGTCCATTATATACCAAAATCCATCCTTTTGTTTTTTTTTTGTTTTTTTTTTCTTTTTAGGGCTGCACCCATGGCATATGGAAGTTCCCAGCTTAGGGGTCAAATTGGAGCTACAGCTGTCAGCCTACACCACAGCCATAGCAACGCAGGATCCAAGCCACATCTGCAATCTACACCACAGCTCATGGCAACACCAGATCTCTGATCCAGTGAGCAAGGCCAGGAATCAAACCTGCATCCTCATGGATACTAGTCAGATTCATTTCCACTGAGCCACAATGGGAACTCCAAAATCTATACTTTCAACTCAAGCATTTTGCCATTTGCCTCAATCTTATTTCTATAATTAGACATGGAAAATTTTGGCCAAGAGGTATATTTTCTAAAACACATAATAGATTATTTAATTATAAATTTTATCAAGAATTTGAGCAGGTTGGCAAGCTGGTAGAATGGATTTTTTAAAAATTACCTTAGCTTTATTTACTAAAAGAACAAATTCTTTTAAATCGTTGCCAAGACACTCAATGGGCTTCCTCTACTAAAAATGAAAAAGTTTCTCAAGTTTTCCTGAGAGTTTATAAAGCACTCTCTACTAATATCTGCCCTCCCTCCAAGGTGGCATCAGTATAGATTATAGGGAGAAGTGAAGTCTACGAAGCACCTCCCATCTCATAGTGACAAGAAAGAAAACTTAGGGGCCAGCAACAAAGCCCTGTGCCACATTTATCAGTTGCACTAATCAGGAATTTAATTATCTGCAGTGAGGTTATCAACCAAGTCATATGTGGTAATGTAAAACAGTCAAGGAACATTGAGCTTACCCTATGAAGAGCAGATTTTATCTCCTTATATTCTATTCCCAATGAAATCTCCTCAACATATTCTTCTCCTGAAGCATACAGGGAAGATTTCAGAGTTCCATGTTTTAGTTCTAGAGCTATAAGAATAAAATAAAATGATGCAAAAGTACACAACATACCACGAAGAAGCACCAAAACAATTTACATATATCGCACCGTTGTTTTGTTTTTTTTCCCCAACACATTAAGAGTAGATGTACTCTCTCTGCTCAAGGAGTGAACAGCACTTTTCAAACCCTAATAAATGTCAAGGTTATAAAGGTACAACACCATTTGTAAAGTTCAGCTTAAAGGTAAACAGCGTAGCTTATTAGCATCCACAAGAACAGCAAGTTAATTTTAACCTAATAAATACCCTGAAAATACCCATAAGAAGATGGCCTATCATGTCAAAGAAACATATCCTTTAAATTAATGCCATACACTAATGGTTTCTTGGATATACTGCTGGTTTACTCTTTTCTGCAGAATTTTATGATGTTACTATCTCTAGTGATAAAAGTCTATCTGATATAATAGCAAGCTGTGAGTCAAATCCTTTCTCCCCACATTCTATGACTTTGGTCAAAACACATAGCCTCTCCATGCCTCAGTTTCTTTAACTGTGAGATTGAGAAAAAAAAAAAAAGATAATGCCTGCTTCATAAGAGTGTTATGCAGATTAAACAAAATAATGAACACAAAACACAGCAGAGTATCTGATACACAGTAACATGACATAAATGCAAGCTATTAACACTGGTTTGTTTGTTTGTTTTTTGTTTTTTGTTTTTTGTTTTGGTCTTTTTTTAAGGACACACCCAAGGCATATAGAAGTTTCCAGGCTAGGGGTCAAATCAGAGTTGTAGCCACCCAGCCTACACTACAGCCATATCAACGCCCAGATTGGAGCTGCATCTGTAACCTACACCACAGCTCACACCAATGCTAGATCCTTAACCCACTGTGTGAAGCCAGGTTTCAAACCACATCCTCATGGATACTAGTTGGGTTCATTACTGCTGAGCCACAACAGGAACTCCAAGCTATTAATATTATTAATAATGATGATTATAATGGCTAATGATTATTATATATTATTAGAACATTTTTGTACACTAGGAATCTTCATAATCGCTTTGATATTGAACTACCTAATGTATAAGCACCAGCTCTTCTAGATGGGTGCAAGATGTTTCAGTGCAGGAAAATGTTAACAGGACAATTTCCCATCACCCATTTTCTTTAAATAGGCTTAAGTTAGTTACAATCATTTCCTAAGTGTCTTTTTTTCTTTCTGTTGTCAGTTAAACCATCCAATGCGGCATAATTCTCAGAAACTTTGATTTTGAGGTACTCCACATAAACAAGAAAGGTATAAGATATACTAAAAAAAATTTTAAGAGAGCCAGGAGTTGGAAACATATTAATAGCCATACATAACAAGTCACAGGCTTTTGAGCATAATGCCTCCATTCTAAGTTACAAGTGACAACTGTCTCAATGCAGGCAAAAGAAGGCATCAGTTTTTCCTGATTTACAGATTTATGTGAAAATATGGTATCTCTTCCTAGGGGCAATATTTCCACACACATTAACACACATCAGGTGGAAAAAATAAACAAATAAAGAACCAGTATGTATGGAGATTAATATCCTACCCCTTCTTCAGAAAATAAAAAGGAACAAAAATTGGGAGTTTCCCATTGTGGCTCAGCGGAAATGAGCCCGACTAGTATACATGAAGATGTAGGTTTGATCCCTGGCCTCGCTCAATGGAAACAAGCCCTGCTGCTATCCATGAGGATACGGGTTCAATTCCTGGCCTCACTCAGTGGGTCGGGGATCTGGCGTTGCCATGACCTGTGGTATAGGTCACAGATGTGGCTCAGATCCCCCCTTGCTGTGGCTGTGGTGTAAGCCATAAGCTGTAGCTCCAATTCAGCCCTAGCCTGGGAACTTCTATATGCCACAGTCATGGCCCTAAAAAGCAAAACAAAACAAAACAAAAAACTGTTTCCTAAATGTCTAGGTTCTGAAATATACTCATTTGTGAAAAATAACATTATATGAAATAGGCAGAAAAAAGTTTGTAGGAGGCATTTTTCAACAATTCTGAACTTCTCCAACCCCTGAAAAACCTTTTCCTCTTTTTTTGTAAGATTTTTATTTTTTTATATTATAGTTGATATACAATGTTCTGTCAATTTCTGCTGTACAGGAAAGTGCCCAGTCTCTCCCCCTCTCTCTCTCTCTCTCTCTCTCTCTCTCTCTCTCTCTCTCTCTCTCTCTCTCTCACACACACACACACACACAATTCTTTTTCTCACATTACCTTACATCATGTTCCTTCACTAGTGACTAGATATAGTTCCCTGTGCTATACAGCAGGATATCATTGCTTAAACACTCCAAATGCAATAGTTTGCATCTACTAACTCCAAACTCTGAGTCCATCCCACTCCTTCCCTTTCCCTCTGGCAACCACAAGTCTGTTCTCCAAGTCCATGAGTTTGTTTCTTTTCTGTAGAAAAGTTCATTTGTGCCATACTTTAGATTCCAGATTATAAGTGACAGCATATCATACTTGCCTTTCTCTTTCTGACTTGCTTCACTTGGTATGAGAGTCTCTAGTTCCATCCATGTTGCTACAAATGGCATTATTTGGTTCTCTTTTATGGCTGAGTAGTATTTTACTGTATAGATACATACATACATACATACATACATACATACATACATAGGTAGATAGAGATAGATATATATATATACCATCTTAAACCATTTATCTGTCGATGGACATTTAGGTTGTTTCCATGTTTTGGCTATTGTGAATAATGCTTCAATGAACACAGGGGTGCATGTATGATTTTGTTTTTTTAAGAAATTGATGGAATCTTTAATCAAAAGAAAACATTAAATCCAGATGGCCCTAGAAGTATGTCCACATTTTCTTTTTTTTAATTTTATATTATTCAATGAATTTATTACATTTATTGTTGTACAATGGTCATCACAACCCAATTTAAAAGTTTTGTCCAGATAAATGCCCAAGAGTTCAATTGCTGGGTCATATGGTAGTTCTATATGTAGTTTTCTAAGGTACTTCCATACTGTTTTCCATAGTGGTCATACCAATTTACATTCCCACCAACAGTGCAGTAGGGTTCCCTTTTCTCCACACCTTCTCCAGCATTTGTTATTTGTTGACTTGTTAATGATGGCCATTCTGACTGGTGTGAGGTATTACCTCATGGCCGTTTTGATTTGCATTTCTCTAATCATCGGTGATGTTGAACATTTTTTCATGCGCTTGTTAGCCATCAGTATATCTTAGGAGAAATATCTTTTCAGGTCTTCTGCTTTTTTTTTTTTTTTTTGCTGTTGAGTTGTATAAAGTTGTTTGTACATTTTAGAGATTAAATCCTTGTCAGTTGCATCATTTGAAACTATTTTCTCCCATTCCATAGATTGTCTTTTTGTTTTTTTAATGGTTTCCATTGCTGTGCAAAGGCTTGTAAGTTTAATTAAGTCCCATTGGCTTATTTTTGTTTTTATTTCTATTGCCTTGGGAGACTGACCTAGGAAACATTTGTATGGGTGAAGTTAGAGAATGTTTTGCCTTGCTCCCTCTACATAACATTTATCTATCCTCTTCCAACTCCTACTTTTCCTCAGTTAACTTCTCTTCATCTTTGACTTCTTAGCTTAAATGTCACTTCCACCAGCAAAACTTCTCAGACAAACCACATCTTGATGAGATGCCCTTGCTAAATATTCACAGGCCTTGTATTTCACCTAAGATGCTCATTTTCACATTTTATCTTACTTACCCACCTATTTAACTATATCCCTCACCAGACAGTAAGCTCAATGAAGGCGGAACAGGAGTCATGTTCATACTGTAATCATTGCATCCTAAGCACTTAACACGTGCCTGACACTTTGTAGGTTACTGTTTATTTTTAGGTTTTTTAGGTTCCTGTAATATTTGCTGGAAAAAAATTTAATGCTCTCATATTTTAACAACATTTCAAATTACATCTAGGCAAATACAGCTATTATGTGCTTTTTAAATAATCTCATTGTTTTCTTTTTCAAATGAATATAAAATATACCACATTGTGTGGTATGGTCTTCATTTTGGTTTTATATTTTTTAATGTCAACAACCCAGAATCCATTTAATAAATATTTTAAAACAAGCAACCAGACTTAACTTCATTGTTCTCTTTACCAGGGAAATAAACTCTAAAGACTTAAAGGAGCGCTTCAGCCATTTTTGCATTCTCAGATACCAAGGGAGCCACTTACTCTGGATTTAAGTCAGAAAATGCATGATGTAAAGGAAGGATCAACAGAACCAAGAGGTAGACAAATGTCCTGACCTGGCTTCCTGGTCTTAGCAAACTATGTAAACAGATAGCCACTTAACTTCTCCAAAATCATCATACGTAAAATGAATGACTGAGTGAGGAAATTTGTATGCCATTAAAACAGAAAGAACACAGTCAATTACTCAAAAACTTTTTCAAGAATCTGATTACTGGGAGTTCCCACTGTGGCTCAGCAGGTTAAGAACCTGACATTGTTTCCATGAGGATGCAGAGTCGATCCCTGGCTTTGATCAGTGGGTAAACGATCCAGTGTTGCTACAAGCATAGGTTGCAGACAAGTCCTGGATCTGGCATTGCTGTGGCTGTGCTGCAGGCCTGCAGCTAAAGCTTCTATTGAACCCCTAGCCTAAGAATTACCATATGCCATAGGTGCGGCCAGAAAAACAAAATGTTGTTGCTGAAATCTAGACAAAAATAGGGAAACAGGCCACAAAAAATATACTGAGGAGAAAAGCCTGACTGGAGGGATCTCAAGCATAACATGGTATGGAAGATTACTTTGGTCCTTGCCAGAGCAATGCACCTGAGGAATGGGAGACCCCAACAGTGAGGTTTGCCTACCTGGATACTTACAACCCTGGATGGTCAGTCTTATCCCCTATTCATTTGATATGATCTAAGTTCTCTTCCATTCACTTGGCCTAGGTTTTAAAAGATTATGTTTGATTTGTTAATTTAACCAAAGTTTAATAGATAAAAAAGTTTGAGCTCAAGGGGGAAAAAAAACCCACACTAATTAATAAGTTTGTTAACTATACTACTGTTCAACAGGATGCAATAACTGATTCAAGCCCTTTGGGTTCTTCTGGATTGATGACTCCTGAATTCAGTGCACAAAGGTGAATTCTGCATGAAACCTGTAGACTTCAGCTTACAATGTTATTATGCCAAGATTCTTTCATCACTTTAGTTTGATTTTGTTGATGGGTTATTATTATAATACAAAGCTAAAAGGAATATAAAGAGTAGATCTTTGTTGATGACTGCTTTGGACTGGCTTTCCCAGCAGTCATTACCACGGATCTTTTCCTGTTCAGTGATATTCCATGATAAATGTGAGAATTCTTATGTGTGAAGGGGGGTAGTGATGTGAGTTAGGACAAAAATGGAGCATCTGGCCCTCTCCTCAAAGAGACATCAGCTATCTTGGAGTACCCTTATAGTTCAAAGCAATTTACCTATTTGGAGGCAATTTTGGAAGGAATGAAACTATAGGAAGTTAGGATATGTGATCTGGGAGGATACTTGAAAAATATCCCCTCGTCAAAAACCTGATCTGCAAGCCTGCCACAGGGACTAAAATACCACCATAGTAGAGTTAGACTGATGAATTAAAGGTCTTAATTTCTAATGAGCGTTCATAGTCTGAAAACATTTAAATAGTGGGACATACTTTAGCCAGTTCTAGCCATTAATATAACAACATAAATATCAGATAAGTCATTCACTTAGCAAGATTCTATTGACTAGTGCACCAAATAAATTAGGTTTAGAATGAGAGGGAGATAAAAAGAGAGGAAAAAATACTTCCAGGATAGAGCTGCCAACTAAAAAAAGTCAAGGTACCAATATCTGAAAGGGGAGTAAGAGTTAACAGAGATAATAAGTACTGAAAAGGGGAAATGTTTACTTTCCAATTTTAATAATGTTGGAAGAAATAGTCCTGGCCTTAAAGTAGCATTCAGTGTATTCATTCATTTAACAATTTACTAAGTACCTAATATATGCCAGATACTGTTTTAGGCACTTGGAATACCAGCACTCACAAGAATTTTTTTTTTTTAATTTTTTTTTGGCCATGCCCACAGAATATGGAAGTTCCTAGGATAGGGACTGAATCCAAGCCACAGACATAACCAGAGCCACTGCAATGACAATGTCAGATCCTTAACCCACTGTACCACAAAAGAATTCCCATGAGAAACTTAATAGGGAGACAGTGTACGACTTATGGAAAAGAAGCACATACAAAATACAAAGGTAGCCTAGAGGAGGTGATAGCCAAATCCATACAGAGTTTGAGGGAGGTGGCGAGGAGAGCCTGTTTGAAAGAAGTGACATCTCATCTGAGTGATGAGAAACAAAACCAAACTAAACCCTTGTATAAGAGCCCTTCAGAACTTTCTCTCAATGAAGAACTGGATTGCAAATGATCTATTGACCTCTCCCTGTGTTTCAGAAGCCTAGCATCGACAGAGCTGAGAATGAGAGCAGAAAAGACATTAGAAATTGAAAGGATATAACATCTTTGAAGCCTTCAGAAGAGAGAGAAAATAGAAGTTCACGTGTGGCTCAGCAGAAATGAATCCAATTAGGAACCATGAGGTTGAGGGTTCAATCCCTGGCCTCACTCAGTGGGTTAAGGATCTGGCATTGCCATGAGCTGTGGTGTAGGTCACAGACCAAGCTCAGATCTGGCATTGCTGTGGCTGTGGTGTAGGCTGGCAGCTGTAATTCCAAATAGACCCCTAGACTGGGAACTTCCATATACCGTGGGTGTGGCCCCTAAAAGCCAAAAAAAAAAAAAAAGAGAGAGAGAGAGAGAGAGAAAACAAATTAAAAACAAAATCCAATTAAGTTTTCAGATTCCAAAGTTAATAGAGTCCTAATGTGATCATTGAGGATAATATTCTTTTGTTTCACAGGCTTTGGGTTGCGTAAAGATTGAACAAAATTATATTCTAGAATGTTCAATTTAATAAGAATGAAGATATATATAATACGGTGATAATAAAGAAAATTCTTCTTTAGAGTATTTGCAATGTTCCTGAAAAATACACCTGTGAACACAGGGTGTCCAAACATTTACCTATTTTTTTGTCAAGACATTTTCCTTTAAATCAGTTGATTAATGTATATCTTAATTTATAAATAAGAAAAAACATTTCAATAGTCTTAGTAGCCTGAATTTAGGCAAAAATGCTTTTTATTATTTACTACAGTATGATTTGGTTAGTGATGCAATTCAAAATGATTAGTTTATTTTGTTCATGAATCTCCCAGCCCTTCAATGCCTGGCCTCTCTCAAAAAGAGCCCCAACTATGCCCAGTTAGCATCACAAAATGACACCTGCTCTGGTTCTCTCTCAAGGGCACCATAAGATAACAATATATGGACACACTTCTATTCTGTGTATTTGTTCCTAGTGAAACCTGCTGATGGAACTACTTCGTTCTCAAGAACTGAAGAGCACCACACTGCTCTCCTGCCAGGGCAATGGCTTCTTCATCTGCATGTGGAGTGATGAAATTTTGCCCTTTCTATTCCTTCTTCTCCCTTTTAAGGTCTAAGTGTGTATGTGGTTGGGAAGGGAAGGTGACAAATTTTTTTCTTTTTTTTACTTTACCAGTTTTCTCTGAAAGGCTCAGTCATGAAAAGAGAACTGTGCTCTTGATGTGTACTTTCGAAACTGAGAAATACTTGTTTTTTTTAGCCAGAATAAACTTTAGAAAAAAGAAGAAGAATGCTACATCAACTGATTTTTTGTGTGTTTGTTTCCTTAGTCTTGTCTGTCAAGCTCAACTGGAGGCCCTGGAACATGGCAGGGCAACTGGGCGGAAGGCATATGAAGTAGTTAAGTCCATTTGAGCAACACAGCAGCGGAACAGGCTGAAATGAGATGACCAATGGGTAACCTTCTAAAAGCAGTAGTTAATATATCTAAGACAGTCCTAGCTCATACTGAATTATAAATTAGTACCTATTCTCACCAATATGTTACAAGTAAGAATGTTTTCTCCCTACTCCTGACACCTTCTGTTGCTCACAGACACAGAGTGAATTCTCTGAAATCACTTTTTTTTTTTTTTGTATTTTTAGGGCCACACTCGTGGTATATGGAGGTTTGCAGGCTAGAGGTCAAATTGGAGCTGTAGCCTCCGGCCTATGCTACAGCCACAGCAACTCAAGATCCAAGCCGCATCTGCAACCTACACCACAGCTCACAGCAACACCGGATCCTTAACCCACCGAGCGAGAATACAGATCACACTCATGTCCTCCTGGGTACTAGTCAGGTTCATTAGCCACTGAGCTACAGTGGGAACTCCCTGAAATCACTAAATTTGCAAAGAATAAACCAGAATGGGCTTAAGGTAATATGGCCTAAGGTGATCTCAGTAGAGAACCAAAGCAACATTTCAACAGAGAAAAGGCCTAGTAACAGGGAAAATAATAAACTCTCCACAGAAACTGTCTTAAGCCCTTGGGGAAGAAATTAGAATTGTGAAATTTGGGCACAGTTCAGATATTATATGGAAGGTGAACCTATAAAACTGTAGAATTTGGGACTAAGCTATATGGTTCATGTGTGTGACAAATGGGTGTGTACCAAGTACTAATTTAGTGCTTCTTAGCTCCAAACCCACCCTTCCTTCTCTACTGTAAGATACTGAAGCCAGGACATTATAATGGATCTCCTTTGCCAGCTAGTCAATAGGGAGAGCTTAGAGGCCTGCAAATCAAAGAATCAGCAACTGACTTTGTTCTTTCTTTTTTTTTTTTCTTTTTTTTCCTGTTTACAGGTGGCAAAGAGAAGACTGAGATAATGTAGGGGTAAGAGGGATGCCCACAGCATTCACTGAAGCATTCACCACCTCCAGGCCAGCCTCAAGGTTCTGTGAGGAGGTTCCAGAGTTCTTCACCCCAGCAGCAGACAATGTTGTGCGGAGTGATGCCCTCCTGAATGAGGTCATAACCTCAGCCTTATGGAGGTCCTCCTCTAAATTCCTAAATTCCTTCCTGATTCACTTACCCTACAGTCATAGGGATAGTAGCTATCTTCTATGGTTGCTACCTCTGTTACACCCTCACTTTTTCTTTTATCATTTTTACCACCTACTTAATACTCATTATATCTTCCCTATTCAAAATATTAGTGTGGATTTTGTCTTCTGACTGGACATTGGCTGACATAAAGTCACATTTATAATAAAAGTACCAATTTTCTAATGGTTTTTCATCAACTATCCAATTCCTACCAAATATCCAAATCCTACCAAGTCCAACACCAACACGACTGGATACTTCTAAGGGCCTACAAAATGTCTTACACAGACTTACAAAAAGTTTATTCCCAGTGGCACCTCTTTGTCATCAACAGACGTGAAGAGTATCAAACCAAAGGGAATCACATTTTCCTGTGGGACCACCACAGGCCCTTCATACAATCAAAGCTTTAGGGAATTCTATGACAAAACACAGTAGGAGTTCTGTTTTGTCCTATTAGGGGAAAAGATTCACAAAGCAATGATGCTAGAGACCTAAAGTTTTATGAAGATTTTAGGGAAACTGCTTTGTGAATTTTTTTTTTTTTTTACATCTCTCTCACCCATGTGTCCATAGGATTCTCTCTCACTCATGTGTCTGTAGGATTTAGACATGTGCCCAACAGGGAGCTGAACAAGTGGTGGGCATATTGAACTCAAGGTTGGCTTTGTCCTTCTGCGGCCAAGGTTCACTTTTTACAACATATTCATTCTTCCTGTTCCCTTGGGACAGGTTCTAAAAGTTCTGTCAATGCACAGGAAAAGTGCTCACCCTATAAGTTTTCTGGACAAATTACATTATGTTTGCATCTCACTTAGAACCTCTCCCTACTTGTAAAAATATACAGACATATATATAGTATGGCTTAATAGTTCAGTATAATTGGAATATAAAATGATAGAAGATAGAGAAGGGAAGAAGTAGCAGGAGAGGAAGTGATTTAACTAATCGGACTTGTTTATGAGTTATACAGCTTACACTTATCTTGAAGATAACAAGAAGTGGAGTTCCCATTGTGGTACAGCAGAAATGAATCCAACTAAGAACCATGAGGTTGCAGGTTCAAACCTTGGCCTCACTCAGTCTGTTAAGGATCTGGCGTTGCCATGAGCTGTGGTGTAGTTCACAGATGCGGCTCAGATCCTGCATTGCTGTGGCTGTGGTGTAGCTCCAATTCGACCCCTAGCCTGAGAACCTCCATATGCCATGGGTACAACCCTGGGGAAAAAAAAAAGATAACAAGAAGTAATTTATATTGTTTATAAATAGATTTGAATTCAGAGGATAGATTGGGATGGGGCAAAGGAGGAGATTAACCTAATAGAAGAGTGCCCCTCACCTTATACCTGTCTCTCTAAAGGACAGAAACTACCAACCAACAAAATCAGGGCCAATATTAATAAAATACATTAAATTCCTCTTAGAAAAAAATGTCCTCTGACACAAAGCAAGATAGAGAAAGCAGTCTTTTTCACTCAATCTGCTTTTTTAAATACAACATGAACATAATCTCTATTATGGTAAAGAAAGAGTCTTATTTTCAATTGATGCAATTTCTCACCAAATTTTTAAAAAATTAGCTATACTTTCCAAAGATGATATATGAGAATTTAATATAGGAAGAAACATCAAAATAGGAAGTGTTGTTAAATATAAATGGTTAAATTACTTTCTAGGAGGAGAATGAAATAATCTTTCTATATATGTTACTTCCTAAAATGCATTCAAGTGACTGATAGCTGTTTGTAACAGTCACATCACTTAAACTCTTAAGTGTAGATTACTATTTAATTTTTAAAAATTCACTCATCTATTAGTTGAGTATTTATATCTTACGTATATTTCCAATAAAACATTTGTAACAAGAGCATTCTGCCTATGTTTTCCTCTAGGAGTTCTACAGTATCTGGCTCATATTTAGGTCTTTAATCCATTTTGAGTTTATTTCATGTATGGTGTTAGAGAATGTTCTGATTTTATTCTTTTACATGTAGCTGTCCCATTTTCCCGGAACCACTCATGAAGAGATTATCTTTCCCCCTCTGTATGTTCTTGCCTCCTTTGTCATAGATTAGTTGACCATAGGTTCTTGGGCTTATTTCTAGGCTTTTTATCCTGTTCTAGCAATCTATATTTCTTTTTTTGTGCCAGCACCATACTGTTTTGTTTACTGTAGCTTTTGTATTATAGTCTGAAGTCATGGAGCTTGATTCCTCCAGTTCTGTTTTTTCCTTTCAATATTGCTTTGGATATTCAGGGTCTTTTGTGTTTCCATACAAATTTTAAAATATTTTGTTCTACATCTGTGAAGAATGTCACTGGTAATTTGATAAGGATTGCACTCAATCTGTAGATTGCCTTAAGCGGTATAGTTGTTTTTGACAATATTGATTCTTTCAATCCAAAAGCATGGAATATCTTTCCATTTATTGTAGAAATCTTTTCATCTATGTTTCCATTTATTTGTGTTATCTTTGATTTCTTTCATCAGTGCCTTAGAGTTTTCAGAGGATAAGTCTTTTGCCTCTTTAGGTAGGTTTATTCCTACGTATTCTATCCTTTTTGATGTGACAGTAAATGGGATGGTTTCCCTAATTTCTCTTTCTGATATTTCAGTGTTAGTACATAGAAGTGCACTCGATTTCTGTGTATTAATTTTGTATCCTGCAACTTTACCAAATCATTAATGAGCTCTAACAGTTTTCTGCCAGTGTATTAGAGGAAAACATAAGCAGAACACTCTTTGACATCCATTACAGCAACATCTTGTTTGATCCACCTCCTAGAATAATGACAATAAAGACAAAAATAAACTAGTGGGGCCTAATTAAACTCAAAAGTTTTTGCACAGCAAAGGAAACCATTAAAAAAAAGAAAAGAAAACATACAGAATGGGAGAAAATCTTTGCAAATGATGCAACCAACATAGGCTTAATCTCCAAATTATACAAATAACTCATAGAACTCAACAACAACAACGAAAAAACAACCCAACTGAAAAATGGAAGAAGACCTAAATAGTCATTTCTCCAAAGAAGACACACAGAAGTCCAGCAGATATGTGAAAAAATGCTCAACATCATTAATTACTAGAGAAATGCAAATCAAAACTACAATGAGTTACCACTTCACACCAGTTAGCATGACCATCATTAACAAGTCAACAAACAACAAATACCATATGATATAACTTACATACAGAGTCTAAAATATGGTACAGATGATCTACAAAACAGAAACAAATCACAGACATGAAGATCAGACTTGAGTTTACCAGGAGGGAGGGAGACAGAAGGGGACAGCAGGGGGTTTGGGGTTGGTAGATGTAAACTATTACATTTAGCAAGGTAAGTAATGGGGTCCTACTGTACAGCACAGGGAACTGTGCCCAGGCTCTTTGGTTAGAACATGATGGAAAAAAGTACAAAAAAAAAGAATGTATGTATATGTGTGCCTGGTCACTATGCTGTACAGCAGAAATTGAAGGAACATTGTAAATCAACTAGACTTTGATAAAAAAAAATTTTGTAACAACTTAAGAAGCAAAAACATACTTTAGTTAGTTCATTTAAGTAATTTTTTGGAGGGGGGCTGCCCTGAGGCATATGGATTTCCTGAGCCAGGGCTCAAATCCAAGCCACAAGTGCAGCAACACCAGATCCTTTAACAAGCTGTGCTGTGCCAGGGATCAAACCTACATTCGGGAGCTTCAGAGACACCGCTGATCCTGTTATGCCACTGTGGGAACTCCTAAGTGAATATTTTTTAAAAATACATTGTTAAAGAACAACAAAAAAATCTTTACATACTCAGGTAAACTGTAGTATCAATAGATCGTATCCAGGACCAATAAAATTCGGGAGTTCCTGCTGTGGTGCAGTGGGTTAAGAATTCAACTGCAGCAGCCTGGGTTGCTATGGAGACACAGGTTCAATTCCTGGCCTGGCACAGTGGGTTGAAAGGATCCAGCATTGCCACAGCTGTGGTTTAAGTCATAGGTTGCAACTACAGCTCGGATTCAATCCCTGGCACAGGAACTCCATATGCCATTGGTGTGGCCATAAAAACATTAAAAAAAAAAGAAATTAAAAAAAATAAAATTCACAATCTCCTTTTGTAATGATACACTTTTGAGTCAATATGTAAGAAAAAAAGATAGATTTTAGGTGAGATTGCATTCTTTGCCTCTTCCAACTTTTGGTGGCTATTGGCATTCCTTGTCTTATGTACCTATCATTCCTCCTCCATGGTCTGCCGCCCCAGTCAGCCTCTGGGGTCACACTGTCTTCTCCTCTTCTCTCTGTCGCCTATGTGTGTCTCCTGATATTGGATGTAGGCCCTACCTGGAAAACTGAGGATGCCCTCCTTAACTCAAAATTCTCAGTTACAGTTGCAAAAAACCATTTTCCAAATACAATTTGGAAATTTCATAAATTTCAGGATGTGGACTTATCTTTGGGGAGGCCATCTTTCAACCCACTACAAATGGCAGTATAAGTAAGTGAAAAACAGTTGACAGAAACTATGTATTTGCACATGACAAGTGTTAGTAGATAAAGTCATCATTACTTATAGAGTCAATGGAAACTTAATGGATCCAGAAGATAATAAAATAAACATATACTAAATAGCTACTACATACCAAGCAGAGATGATATCCAGGTTTTATATAGCACGGATACGTATTTTTAAGAAAATAACATGAGATTATGAATACAAAAGTAGATGTGAAAGTGGGTATATATTTAGAATAAGGAAAGGATTCATAATATATTATAATGTTTTTAAAAAGCTGATAAATACCATAAACATAATAAAAATCCAGGAAAATAGCATGGTACACTCACTATAATTATTACTATTTCTAGAATACCTCTGTAATAATTTTTGCTTACATTTTGGGGTTATCTATGATTGCTTCATTATGCAATGACTTGAATATCATTTCAAATAAAAAGATCATGCAGCCTTTCTTTTAACACGATTGATGGGAACTCATTTTGTTTTATTGAGCGCTTAGAAGGGTATTTCTCAAAGCTTCGGCATAAGAAGTTTTGGGGGGATTTTTGTTTGCTTTTTGCCTGTGCCCTCAGCATGTGTAAATTCTCGGGCCAGAAAAAAAACCCACATCACAGGAGCGACCCAAGCCGCTGCAGTGACAATGCTGGATACTGAACCTGCTGCATCACAAGAGAACTCCATGTTTATGTCTATTATGAAACCACAATTTTATGGTGTTTCATGCTTGCTGTGGACAAACTCTTTTTTTTGTTTGTTTGTTTTTTCTTCTTTTTAAACATGTGGCCACACCTACAGCATATGGAAGTTCCTGGGCCAGGAATAGAACCAGAGCCACTGCAGAGACAATGCCAAGTAGTTATGTCCTAAGCCACAGGGGAAGCCCCAAACTCTTGAAGAATCTCAGCACTATGATCTCAAAAGATCTGCCTCACCGCATGGACTTGGCTAGGTTCTCCTGGTTTCTTGTGAGATTGTCCTGGTTTGGGGAAGGGACAAGTGGCCACAAATCAAGACTTTAGAGAGACCACCAATCCAGCAAGGAGAGAATAGCATTTGTTCAGATTTTCTCCCTGTTAAGTCAAAGGTAAGGGCCAGATAAATAATGAAATCCACAAAAGTCAGGTTTGCAGCAGGGAAGTGAGTAGGCATGGGGATCCTGGTGACTCAGAACCACCCACAGTCTCAGAACCACCACATACAGGATGATCTCTGTTTCCTCTCCACATCCAGAGAGTAGAACATGCTGAGACTGAAAGTGACCTGGGCAGGTGGGGGCCCTGACACTTAAGCTTCATGGGTTTCACCTTAAATTCACTTCAGGAATCAGATATTACATTTAAGAATTACTTTAAAAGTTTAAAATGTTTATTTAAATTAATCATTATTTGTGATATAGGATTATAAACTCCAAAGAGCTATTATAAATATTATTTTCATGTTAGACCTTCGTAAAGTTTTTTTCTTTTTTTTTTCTTTATTTCTTTTTATGGCCACACTTGTGGCATACGGAAGTTCCCAGACTAAGGGTCAAACTGGAACTTTGTAAAGTTTGAATCACACATGTTGTTGAGAAAAAGAATATATCATTAGATTTGGCATTAACCTGTGAAATCTCCAAAAGAAATAACTAAGATCACTTCGCTTACTAATAAATAATGGACAATGTTCACACCACAATATGCATGTATGTGCATATATGCATTAAATATAGCACTAGTTTTATTTAACACTGAATAAAATCAATCAAAATACCTGAGTGAGTACCAAACAGGGAAATGTTCATTTTCATATAACCTTTTCCCATTTTCCAAAAATAAAAATTATCTAGCCTATGTACCATGAGTCTGATCACATGGTAAGAAAAAAAGGACTGAGAATAACAAAATAGCATTTAAAATGCTGTCTTACAATAGTTCACTTAAGCATGCAAGGTATACAATGCAGTTCCTAAGAATAAACTAGTAGAATAATCTATTTTATGTTAAAAAAAAAAAGGAAATGGCATTCTAAGATACAGCTGCATCAACTATACGATGAATATTCAACATATGAGAAACTGACAAATTTATCTTCACTCCATCATCAAGCATTTTTGTGACAAGCTGGTATTCATCCCATTAGGGACCATTTTTGTGTGTATTCTTTTTGTTTAATGCTTGCTCATGCCCTTTCCTGACATCCTGCAAGACTAGACTTTTCTTTTCCGAATTTCTGATTACTCATATTGTTAGAAACTCATATTCACAGAACTCTTTTCAAAGATAGGAAGGCAAAACCTTCCTCAAAACTCACTCCATCACCAAAAGCCTGATCTAATATTTTTTCCCTCAGGCAATATATTTTTTTTCCAGAAATAAATAAAAGTTCTTCATTGGCAAATATATATTCTTGATTATTTTTGCTCACTAGAGTTCCACTTCCTTTATACTTTCAGATTATACCTAATTCAAAGAATTATTTTATACCAAAGAATTTATTTTATACCAGAGCCTATACCATTTCAAAGATTTCAACTTCTCAAAGTAAATTACTCTTTCCATACATCTTTTATTGCTATATATAAGGCAGGGGCAGGGGGAGGTGCTGAGTGTCATCCAGTTTCATATCACATATTGAAATGACATGCATCTAATAGTTCATTGAAATCAATATCCAAAATGGATTCCTAGTGTTAAGCCGGGAAATAACACAGGCATAGACTAAACTTTGATCTCTATAATCCCTACCACACCACACTCAATGAGAAGCTTGCTATCAGCTTTTTCCGTAAACTGCTGAATTTGACAAAGCTGTGCACTAGATTTCACAGCTCCTTTTCCAAAATTTGACAAAAGAACAGTGTCCATGTAAAAAAAAAGGAAAAAAAAGTGTATGAAAGTATAATATAATGTAACATCAGAGCTGTGGTTCCTTCGTTTATTATGTATTCAGGGCTTTCTTTATGTATTTCACTACCTCTGAGTTCATGATCAAACATCAATTCATGTTAACACATTTTCAATATTTACAAGCTAAGAGCTTAGATGCAAGTGTTATCAATAATGGTCCCACTACTCCAATCACATTTCCCAGCATCTCAATAATACTGCCTACCAAGAGGTATCCTCAGGAATTGACGCAGGCTTAAAAAATCAAATTTAAGTCCGCTTTAGGGGTAAGATAAGATGGCCAAAGGTTTCACTCCCTTAAAATACTTAACTCTAAAAAAGGTTTCTTGGATACATTACAAAATGTTTAAACAGGTGGCTGAACTCAATTATACTTGCATAGTGTTCATATCAAAGTTAAAGAGGAAATTGTGTTGCCTACTAATATAAACAGCAGTGACTGGTAAATATGATAGCTAAATGACAGAAATGTATGTTTGTCTAAAATATGATCATGAAATGGCACATATGTACCATCAATATCCAGCAATAAAACTGCCTGTTTCACTGAGCACCAAATAGAATCCCCTTATTTTGTTAACACAAATGTGATAATCTAAGTAAAATGGATTTTCAAATGACACTGATTTCCCATTAATAATGCACATATATAAAAACAGACTAATATAAAAATCTTTCTAATTATATAGCAAATGTATATCAAACACATTTTTGTAAGTATGTCTACTCAGAACTTGATTTGTAAGAATGTAAAGGTACAAACCAGCCTGTGGATTCTGAAGTAAAGTTTTCTCCCTTAAAATTACTGCTACAACAAGAATTCAACTAACAATACTATACCAAAAATGGAAGAATAAAACCTGGTAACCTGAGAGTTTCCTAGAAAGCATTTAAAAAAAAATATTGATGTGTTATTGAACAATATTTCAGAAACACTAGGCTGTTTTATTATTTTACTATTGAAACATATCTGACACATCTGATTTGTGTTCTAATGTATTGATTTCTAATTAAGGTTTTACTACCTGAAATCTAAAATGAACACTTGAATTCAAGTATGTTTATGCTCCAAATGAAAGGTTACTCTGCTTTGAAAGTGTGATTTCAATTATTTAATAATAATATATTGCTATGATGACAAGTTATCAGCAAGCATCTGCCAAATATTTTTTTAGTTTTACAGAAATTTAACTGAATATTGGAATCAGAAGAATCACAGTTCCAATGGGATGTTTTTATGCTTTATTTCACATTACATTCATCCACATACATCCTACTACCTATTCCAAACTACACATAATCTCTAAATACAAGAAAGGTAGTGAACATGTCTTAAACAAACAAAGATGAAAGCAAGAGTGCCACATACCTGAAAATGGTGCTCAAAATTGTGATTCAGATTAGTAGTGAACTATGCTAGAAAGAGTACTAAATGAGTTTTTGTTTTGTTTTGTTTTGTTTATTTTCCCACTGTACAGCAAGGGGGTCAGGTTATCCTTACATGTATACATTACAATTACATTTTCCCCCCAGCCTTTCTTCTGTTGCAACATGAGTATCTAGACAAAGTTCTCAATGCTACTCAGCAGGATCTCCTTATAAATCTATTCTAAGTTGTGTCTCATAAGCCCAAGCTCCCGATCCCTCCCACTCCCTCCCCCTCCCATCAGGCAGCCACAAGTCTCTTCTCCAAGTCCATGATTTTCTTTTCTAAGGAGATGTTCATTTGTGCTGGATATTAGATTCCAGTTATAAGTGATATCATATGGTATTTGTCTTTGTCTCTAAATGAGTTTTAAGTCACCTCTTTTAATAAATTCTTTGCTTAGCAAGTTGGTTTCTCCCCCAAGTGTCTCTCTCTCTCTCACACACACAGACATACACATACAGAATGTGACTATCAGGTGCTTGATAAATATAGGGTACATTCACTACTCACAATATTTTGATAGATGACCTAATACTAATAGGGGCATTTCTTAGAAATAGTCAAATATTTCAATATCACACTTGCCCAACAAGTTCAAATCCCTATAATCCTTGTAGGAATCAGGAAATAACGTTTTTTAAAGAGTTCAAGGAAGTAGAAACAGAGATCAGAAGCTGTGTACAAAATCTGTGTTTTTAAATATCACCCAATGATTACTTATTCTAACTATAGGTAGAATTCTGTTAAGTATAGATATGATTTTTCTAGTCCACAGCAGATTACTTTTTTTTCCCTCAGCAGCACCCATATGCAAGTTCCTGGCCAGGAAACAAACACAAGCCACAGGTGTGACCTATGCCACAGCTGTGAGAATGCTGGATTCCTTACGCCACTGCTCTGGGCCGGGGATAGAACCCATGGAACCACAGAAACAATGCCAGATCCTGAACCTGCTGTGCCACAGTGGGAAGTTCAAGTCCACAGTAGTTTAAAAGTAGAAAATTAGAGAAGAGGAAAAGCATATGTTTAAAACACAGAAAAGTCAGCTGACTAAAGGTAATTAATATATGTAAGATATATGTAATGTGATATCAAAAAATCACTATATATATTTTAAATGCAATAACAAAGAATCTCAGTGGTCATTTAATCTAAGGAAATAATGATCCAATGACCAAAAAGCAGTATCTATTGTACAGTATACATTGATAATGTTTCACCACCTACAAGTGATTTAATTTGGTTAATTACACTTGCTGTAGAGAAATGAGTGATTTTGAGAGAAAAAATTTCTGTAGAAAATGGTTTAAAAATATACTCTGATAATAAAGCCAAATTTGTGTTGTTATAAAATTTATTTATGAAGAGCACTGTATTCGTCTGTAAGTATTAATTAATCACTATATCAACTTAATGTTTTTTATATCACACATTTTAATGCACAAGTACATACGATTTCATGTACCTACTTCGCATCATGGACTATTCTCTGAAAAATAAGAAAACGAAAATATTTCTACTTTTGGGCCTATGTAGAAAAATAGGAAATGGATTCATGTCAAGCTAATAGTGTCTGATTAATGAGCCCCAACCCAATGAGGTTGCATTATTTCTGAAGTAAAAAAATAGAAAGGGAAACTAATTGAAAAAAGAAGGAAAAAAAAGTGTGGAATAACTTGCCTCGAAGTGTGGTCAAAAAAAGACAATAATATATTACAGAAAAGGAAGATCCACATCACATGAAATTCATACTACACAAAAGAAGATAAGAGAAGGAAAAATGGAAAGAAGGGAGTAAGGTCCAGTATCTTAGGATGGAAGGAAACAATCCAGAATTAGGCCCTTCTTAAATGAATGGCTACAGGGCTACAGGAAATCTAACCTTTGAAGAAAGGACGATTATCACTGTGACCTAAAGGTCAGCATTCAGACCTCCTCTGAGAAACAGAAAATTACTACCTATGAATACTCGAGCCAAAAAATAAAACTTTCTGCATTTCTTTTGTAAAGTACATAACCATAAGTCTCACTACTTTGGCTTTAGGAAAAATCGAAAAAATTCAACTATTGTGAAATGATGGACTCATAAATAACCTTGTCCTAAGTATCAGAAATTGACTTGTAAAACGGGAAGATGATTAAAGCATTTTCCTTAATCTCTCTCCCAGCTCTAAAAATTTCTTTTCTTTTCTTTTGTCCTTTGTGTGGAGGACAAAGCCTGTCAAGATTCATGCCTGCAACACAAACACAACCATCTTCCCTCCAGGTCCCAACCCAACTGTAAATCCATCATTTCAAATGACAATTCCATAGGAAATCAATATTTTGAAAGGAAGACTGCTTCAACTATCACAGCCGTGGACTGTGGGTACAGGCAGTGAATTCAAGAAAGGAGACCCATTTGCAGTTGCTGCTCATTCTAGCAGGATTGATTGCAGGGAACTTCCTCAGAGGGGAAGTGGTAGAGTTATTCATTTCTCCTTTTTTCAAATAATTCCTCAATTCTGGATCTAATAACAGTTCTACATTACAAACAGCAGCAGGAGATAAACAAACACCCTGGCCCACTCAAAATGCTAAACAGTAAATCTACCTGTAGTTTAAATGCTTATGTCCTTTCCATCTAACATCTTATTTTTTCACATTGCACATTACTAACAGTAGCTGTGAATCACTGATGTTACATCTCAGGATATTCCATCAAAAAACTGTGCTAATGCCCTAACTCATGAAGCTTATTTCAACACTGTAATCAAACACAACCTAAAAACCTTAAAAGCCAGGAGTTCCCATCATGGCTCAGTGGTTAACAAATCCAACTAGTATCCAGAGGACATGGGTTTGATCCTTGGCCTTGTGCAGTGGGTGAGGGATTCAGCATTGCTGGATGGAGTTGTCATTTGAAATGATGGACCTGTGGTGTAGGTCGCAGACACGGATCTGATACCACATTGTTGTGGCTATGGCATAGGCTGGCAGCTACAGCTCTGATTCAACCCCTAGCCTGGGAACCTCCATATGCCACGGGTGCAGCCCTAAAAGGACAAAAAATAAAACAAAATAAAAATAAATAAATTAATTAAACAACCCTTAAAACCTGAGATTTTCTTTCTGCTTCCAACACTTTAAACCAGTATTACATATTTGTAAATACTTCTTTTAAATTTTTTATTTTTTATGAGTATGTGTAATACATGATAATTTAAGAAAAAAATTAAGACTCAGAAGGGAAAAAGAAAAATGTATGTAAGTACATTTCCTCGAGATGATTATTAGATTTTTATCTATATACTGACTGTATATTATAACTTAATTATATCTTGATTTATATTATTTTATCTTGGTTATTATATTGTTCTAATATTTTTCTATACTATTGTTTTTATACAGCTCATCTCATACTGAGAGCAATTTTATGTCTTCTTTTTTTTTTGTCTTTTTGTCTTTTTGCCATTTCTTGGGCCACTCCCGCGGCATATGGGAGGTTCCCAGGCTAGGGGTCTAATTGGAGCTGTAGCTGCCAGCCTATACCAGAGCCACAGCAAAGCAGATAAAACCTTTCAAAACACAAATATTCCCCATAATCATGGATACATCATCAAAATCATATTTCAGAGTTGTATAATAATTTATTTTGCAAAATCTATTCTGTATAATTTCATTTAAAAAAGTATTAATACTATAATCTACTTAATCATCTTACTGCTGATATTTAAGAATACAGAATTTTGTCATTAGACATAATTCTGAGATAAATATTGGCATGTATTTCAAAGATCTTTGACAAATATTAATAATCACTTTCTAAAAGAGTTGTTGGTATGCTTTCTTTAGATACATATTTTTTCAATAAGCTTCTTTTTGCTGATCTCTGATGCAGACCATCAGAGCTGCCAAGATATCTTTATGTGAAATATTTTTTCTCAAAGAAGAGTTGAAATGGAGAGTGGTTCTATATTACTGACTAAAGCCAAAGAGCAAACTGATGATCAGTTTAATCCCGCAAAGTTTGTCTTAATGCACATGAGATGTCAGACTTCCTAATACCAAGGTTTAATAGTGACCTCACAAAAGTAAATGCAGTCAGTATTCGTCACTCTTCCCTCAAGCACCCTAAGTATGAAGGAAAAGAAGAAAAAATATATAGAAAATTGGGAACTGCATCAGACACACTAAACACTTCACCTTCAGACACATGAAAGTCAGGAAGAGAAAAAAGTGCTAACAATATTTAGTACATGGTGAGAATGAGTTTCCACTCTATGTTAGTACTTCATATGTACTTTCATTTGACCAATTTTCTAACTTTAAGAAGAGAAAAAATAGTGTTAAGTGGAAAGAATGGTGACATGAGAGCCAAAACCCAGGGGTTCGAGTTTTCGCTCTAACAAGTTCTGTGGCCTTGACAAGCCAGATGATCCCACTGAATATTAGCGTCTTTGAGAACTGCTTGGTTGGGAAAATTAATCTATGTTTCTGTGGCATTTTAAAATTCTGTGGTTCAATGTTCTTATTTATATGTATTAGGATAAAATCTGTAAATTTGTTTTCCCCTCATTTTTCTTACTGTTCTCTGCCCATATACCCAGAGATACTCACTGTCAAAGGTGAATAGAATAGGATACAGATCAAAACAAATAATTTAAATGGATTTTTTAAACAGATACCATAGATATCAGTCTAAAGGTCAAAGTTCTCTCCATTCGCAAGACCCAAACACTTGAAAAGAGACACTGTCTACTAGAATTCTAAAAAAATTGCTTGGCTTTGCTTATCAGGAGCAAAGAGTGACTCAAAGCAAAGGTTTCTGACACTGCTTTTCAAACTGCTAGTCAAGACTCATAAGTAGGTCATGAAATCAGTTTCTTGAGTCTAGACTAGCATTGTTTTTATGTTTGTTTTTGTTTTTCCCCCTAATAAAATGGAATTGAGTGTACTGCAATTCATCAGAGTAAGATAAATTTGTGATATCTGAGTTTGACAAGAAAATGTTTTTCTCACAAAGGATTTCCATCAAAAAAATTTTTTAAATACCAGTTTATATTATAAACCACATTGGGGTGGGAAGAGCAATATACTTATGTGTTGTCCAGAACCTTTGTGTATGCCTGTGCGAGATGGGAACGAGAGCCTGGAGAGGCTTAGGGGAGGGAAGCTACATGCGAGTGTTGAACTACTGTCCCTGTCTCTACCTTTCTTACTGAAGGCTTGAAACCCAGAGAAGTGGAATCTATGGAGACCACCAAACTTTTATGAGAATATGAAGGCAGAAAAAGCTCTACTTCTTGTATGGATTCTGGAGAGACAGCCTAGCAGAGTGATGCTTAACATAGAGCTGTTGCTTCTGAATATAAACTACAGCAGGGTATGTCTAGACAGAGAAATATCTTGAAATTCACGTCCAATCCTCCACCCTTCCTTGAATTCTGTGGGATATGGAGAGTATCCAAAAAGACTCTCCTGCCCAAGTAAGGAATGGAGGTAAGATAAAAATTAGGATACAGAATCCCTGAAGGTTAAGATGATGAGGAAGTGGGTGGAGGGGACTAACAGCACAAAATAAGCTTTCCATAATAATCACTGCACTTGCCGATACTGAAGGAATAGATGGTAACTGCAGCAGAGAACATAGCTGATCAGAACTCCATACAATATACTCTCCCTGCAATGTCAGGAAGATATGGAAACACCCAAGACCTAGATCATCGTAGGGAAGAAATACAGGAAAGGAGCCCTGAAATTGCCTGAACTGTTCCAGAAAACAGAACATAAACTGAAAGCTACCTTTAATTTGGCAAGACTGTTTTCTATCACAGTGGAAATGAGGGCTTGGAATACATGTTGAGTTCATTTACTCAGAAATAAAAATTTGAGTTTGTAACTTTTTGTCATATATACCTCTTATGTTAGATTTTAAACACTTTTAAAAGCATAAAATGTCTTGTTTGTTTTAAAACCACTTTTAGCTCTCAGGTCACTATCTTTCACATAACTGCTGCTCAAAAATGCTGCTTCCAGAATTTCCCTACCATTTACTGGCATGGCATATATGAAAATTGATATTTACTTTGTGTGCTGGGTAAAGTGAAAGAGGATGACTGACCCAAAGTCTGGGGCCACTACTAGTCCCACTGAAAATCTGAAGATTGAAGAAATCAATCAATGATTACACATGCAATCATGTCAAAGCACAAGGTCTACAGCATTTCTAAATACAATTTGCATAGTGGATTAAAGTTCTTTGTGTGATACTTCCATTGTACCGTGTGTGTGTGTGTGTGTGTGTGTGTGTGTGTGTTATATCACATTTACTAAAGCACACATAAATATTGTTAAGTGTTTCTGGTTTCCTGTTTAAGGCAATCAAATCTTTCAACATCTTGTAAAAAGTAAACTTCAATTTACAAGTTTCTATAGTGATCCCTGTATATCAGCACATCAGGCTGATAATGCTATACAGCATGCAAGTACTTAAGAGATTAATTCAGAATTTATGCCAAGTATCAACTATTATTTCTTAAATGTTTCCTAAATAATCAACAACACTTCCCTGCTTACCAATGGCTCCATGAACAAGTACACAGAAATGTCAGAGGTCCTGTTGTAATCAATTACAAATAGGTTATATATTATTTTTTTATTTTCTTCTAAATGCCATGATGATTCTTCCTATTTAGAAGTATGCTTTTACTGCATTCAGGGTTGTTTTATTATTCTAGAAAGCCATTTGAGTCATTTTTAAATCCAAAAGTTTATTTTACTGAACAAGCACAATGACTCTTTTGATCTCTGGTGAATAAATAATGCCCCTTTTTAATGATATATTATTTTTCCAGAATATAATGAAAAATTTAAAAATAACTCTCTTCCTGGAATTCAGGTCAATAAACTACAAAGAAATATACAATGTAGAATTTTGACTAAACATAATAAAATATTTCATAATGAATTAGATAATAGAATACTTTTCTTATAGAAGTTGCTACGACCAGGTGCAATGGTAGGAGATAGGATCAAAGAGGGCATGATTTCTTGGAATAATTAGTCATGAATTCTGCCATCTGTTAAAAAGATGGGGTACATACACACAATGAAATACTACTCAGCCTTAAAAAAAGAACAAAGTAATGCCATTTGCAGCAACATGGATAGAACTAGAGATTATCATACTAAGTGAAATACATCAGAAAGAGAAAGACAAATGCCATGATATTTGGTATCATGGTACCATCATGTATGGTATCTAATATATAACAGATTACATCTGGAATCTAATATATGGCACAAACGAACTTATCTACAGAAAAGAAACAAACTCATGGACATGGAGAACAGACTTGTGGTTGCCAAGGGGGGAGGGGGAGTGGGATGGACTGGGAATTTAGGGTTAGTAGATGCAAACTATTGCATTTGGAGTGGATAAGCAATGAGATCCTGCTGTATAGCACAAGGAACTATATCCAGTCACTTATCATGGACAATGGAGGATAATGTGAGAAAAATAATGTATATACCTGTATAACTAGGTCACTTTGCTGTACAGTAGAAATTGACAGAACATTGTAAATCAATTATAATAAAAAATTTTTAATAAATAAATAAAAGTAAGCTGGTGAAAAAAAAATCCAGCCATCTGGATTTACTGATTTCAACTAAATGTTCAAAATACTGTGAAAAATAAATTTAATCCATTTTGAGTTTATTTTTGTGTATGGTGTTAGGGAGTGATCTAATTTCATTTTTTTACATGTGGCTGTCCAATTTTCCCAGCACCACTTACTGAACAGGCTGACTTTTCTCCATTGTGTATTCTTGCCTCCTTTGTCATAGTTGACTCTAGGTGCATGGGTTTAATTCTGGGCTTTCTATCCTATTCCACTGATCTATATTTCTGTCTTTGTGCCAGTACCATATGGTTTTGATGACTATTGCTTTGTAGTATAGTCTGAAGTCAGGGAGCCTGATTCCCCCAGCTCCATTTTTCTTTTTCAGGATGTCTTTGGCTATTCTGAGGAAACACCTAGATATAAGACCAGATACTATAAAACTCTTAGAGGAAAACATAGGCCAAACACTCTCTGACATAAATGACAGCAACATCTTCTCAGATCCACTTCTTAAAGTAATGACAGTAAAAACAAAAATAAACAAAAGGGGCTTAATTAAACTTAAAAGTTTCTCCACAGCAAAGGAAACCCTAAACAAAATGAAAAGACAACCCACAGAATGGGAGAAAATCTTTGGAAATGAATTGACTGACAAGGGATAAATCTCCAAAATTTATAAACACCTCCTACATCTCAATGCCAAAAAAACAAACAACCCCATCAAAAAATGGGCAGAAGATCCAAAGAAAACATACAGATGGCCAAAAAACACATGAAAAGATGTTCAACATCACTCATTATTAGAGAAATGCAAATCAAAACCACTATGAGGTACCACTTTACACCAGCCAGAATGGCCATCATCAAAAAGTCAACAAACAGGAGTTCCCATTGTGGCGCAGCAGAAACGAATATGACTAGGAACCATGAGGTTGCAGGCTCGATCCCTGGCCTTGCCCAGTGGGTTAAGGATATGGCATTGCCATGAGCTGTAGTGTAGGTTGCAGACTTGGCTCGGATCTCACGTTGCTGTGGCATAGGCCGGCAACTACAGCTCTGATTAGACACCTAGCTGGGGAACCTCCACATGCTGCAGGTATGGCCCTAAAAAAGAAAAAGAAAAAAAAAAGTCTACAAACAATAAGTGCTGAAGAGGGTGTGGAGAAAAAGGAACCCTAGTACACTGTTGGTGGGATTGTAAATTGGTGCAAACACAATGGAAAACAGTATGGAGATCCCTCAAAAAACTAAAAATAGAATTACCATTTGATCCAGCAATCCCACTCCTGGGCATCTATTCAGAGAAAACCATGACTCGCAAAGACACATGTACTCTGATGTTCATTGCAGCACTATATGTGATAGCCAAGACATGGAAACAACCTCAATGTCCATTGACAGAGGAGTGGATCCAGAAGAGGTGGTACATATACACAATGGAATATTACTCAGCCGTTAAAAGGAAAGAAATAATGGCATTTGCAGCAACATGGATGGACCTAGAAATTACCATGCTAAATGAAGTCAGTCAAACAATGACACGCCAACATCAAATGCTATCACTTGCATGTGGAATCTAAAAAAAAGGACACAATGAACTTCTTTGCAGAATACTGACTCACAAGACTTTGAAAAACTTATGGTTTCCAAACAAGACAGGTTGGGGGGTAGGGAGTGCACTGAGGGTTTGGTATAGAAATGCTATAAAATTTGGTTGTGATGACTGTTGTACACCTATAAATGTAATAAAATTCATTAAGTATAAAAATAAATAAATAAATAAATTTAATTACCTTTGTGAAGGTGACTTTTTAACCTGAACTATAGTTTAGTACATTACAAGCAAATTAATTTAATAAAGGTATCACTATTTGTTTCAATGTACTCTGGACACAAGTAACTTACAAGGCCCCATTCCAGTACCACCTCCTTCACAAAGCCCACCCTGATCCTCCAACTCAGAAAATGACTCCTCCCTCTTCTCGACTCCAACAGAACATAGCATCTGGACTACTCATATACCACCCATGACATGTGTCCTTACAAAATGCTTCAAGAAAAAAGAGTATCAATTCCAAAACCAGGTATCAAGATATCTTAAATTATTCAATAAAAGTCATGGCCTATATTTAGGGATCTTTTATATGATTTGTATTTTAAAAATCTGCTCCAAAGAAAACCTAAAAGCTGAATATTGTTAGAACTAATTTAAGTAGCAAAGTGCTTTAGCCATTCTGGTGTTAAATCTCTCATTTTAAGGCTTCAGTTCATGAATATTTTATTTATTAATGTATATGCCAAAGAAGTAATCTACATATGCATGTGTGAATTCATACCAATGTGGCTTGTTCTCTGGTGCAAAGTAGACTTGTACTTTACTTGTCAACATTAAAATGTCTGTACTAAACAATAAAATTTGTAATGAAAAGTGTATTTTTCCAAAACAAGAAATGCATTGGCAATGCTTAACAGCATGTTTATAACCCTTCAGTAAAAACATTAGTTCCACATAACATTATTTATTTTCATTTTTCCTCCTCTCTCTTTGTCATAACAATGAGTTAAATTTTCATAGCAACCAATGTACAAGACTGGATAATCCCAGCGCACAAATTATAAAATGCATACTAAGAGTTCAGCACAATGGCTAGCTCCCTCTAAGGGCCCAATAAAAGGCTGCTCTAATACAAGTCTTACTTTGGTTGCACATGTCAGAAAATCTACTTAGAACTGCCTAAAGGGGCAAAAATAGACTTTCCAAAGAACATTACTTTGTCTCATGAAATCCAAAGAATAATCGGACTACAACATTGTGGGAAAAACAAAGAAGCATCTGGATCTTAAAGGGAAAAAAAAATGAGACCAAGAACTTAAAACCATTAGATTACTCAGCTCTTTCTCTCTCCTCAAATCAGCTTCATTCTTTCTAGTTAAAGATGCCTTTCTCAGCATACACTACCATATCAACCAGCAATTCCACTCCTATCTATTTACTCAGGTGAAATAAAAACTTAGTTCACACAAAAACCTCATACACAAATTATTACCACAGGTTTATACCTAATTACCTAAAACTAGAAAAAATCCAAATGCCTTCAAGTGAGGAATGAAAAAGCAAACTGTGGTAATGGTACTGGTACACCCACATGCTCGAACATTACTCAACAATTAGCAATCAAAGGACAAACTTTGATCAAAGTTCTCTTGCAGTGCAACAGATTAAGAAACTGGTATTATCACTGCAGTGGCCTGAGTTGCTGCTGTGGTGTGGATCTACTCCCTGGACTGGGAACTTCCACATCCTTTGAGCATGGCAAAAAAAAAAAAAAAAAAAAAAAAGCCAAACTATGATAAACTCAACAACACGTATGCATCTTAAACATATGTCATTAAGTTAAATAAGTCAGACTCAAAATACTATATACTATATGATTCCACTTATATGATATTCTTGTAAACATAAAACTATAGAGACAGAAAATAAATCAGTGGTTGCCAGAGATTAGGTGAGGGAAAATCCTCAACTATAGAGGAATACAGAGGAATTTGGAGGATAGGAGTGCTAGAACTGTTTCCTTATCTTGATTATGGTGATATTTACAAGATGCATGCATTTTTTTTAAATGCACAGGACTATACATAGGTAAATTTTACTTTATGTAAATTACACATTAGAAATTTTTGAAAAATTAAAGATAAAAACAGCTTAGAGTGAAAGGAAATGACAAACATATCAAATAAATAAAATATTGAAGATGTTGCCCTGGAAAGCCAATCCAAGATAGAGTTACTACACTCAAGATAAAGAGTCCCTAAAATAAAAAACCAAAAAGCAAAAGAACAGCACAAATACTAAAAACTAATAGTTAAGAAAAAATTATTGAACTGTAGATGTGAAACTGCGTATTAAAAGAGCAAATATATTCTTGACTTTTTAGATCCAGAACTACCATCACTGAGGTACAATCTAGTAAAATTATTGGACTTTAAAGGAAAAAAAAACTCTGAGCATTTTTTTAATATTTATTTTACAAAGAAAATAAAATTAGACGTTCCCATCATGGCTCAGTGGAAACGAATCTGACTAGTCTGCATGGGGACACAGATATGATCCCTGGCTTTGCTCAGTGGGTTAAGCATCTGGCATTGCCATGAGCTGTGGTGTAGGTTATAGATGTGGCTTGGATCCTGCATTGCTGTGGTTGAGGTGTAGGCTGGCAGCTGTAGCTCCAATTCAACCCCTAGCCTGGGAACTTCCATATGCTATGGGTGCAGTCCTTAAAGGGCAGAAAGAAAAGGAAAGGAAAAAAATTAAAAAAATTAGATTATCATCAGACTTTGATGGCAATGCTTTATGCCAGAAGAAAATAGAATATATTTGACAATATCTCAATGACAGAATTTGTGTATCAAGGATTTCATACCCAGCAAACCTGACTTTCAAATAGAAAAGGCATAAGACAAACAATAGTCAACATTTAAGAATTCAGGAATGATCTCATAAGCACTTCCCCAAGAACCTACTAGGGGAAGAATTGTGACAACCAAAAATGACCAGAGAAATATAAGCATAAGCACTGATGGTGAGCATTATGTTTATAATTACATTTAAAATCAAAACTAAATGAATTAAGTTAAAAGGAAAAAATACAATATGTAATTGTTATATACTCAGACTTTATAGATATAGTTCAACCACTAAAAAAAATAAGCAAGGAATAAGGATAACATATGCAAAAATCACATATAACTGTGTTTCATAATCACATTGATATTGGTCATATCATTATCACTCTAAGACCATTATATGTATAGTTTAGGATAAATAAAATAAGAAAATATAGTATAATTCTAATTCTATCATCCCCCATGTCCTTGAGAAGAGGTTAAGTAAAAACTCTTTAGTACTCAAACTGATTTAAAAATATCAACATAAACCCATGAAGTGTATGATCTTTGCATATGTACATATTCAAAGACATATATTTTGGTATGTTTCTCACCTCTGCCTAAGTAAGTAACTTTATTAAAATGCCTAGAAACAATGACCAGCGCAAGATAAATAAACATTCCTGATACCCAGACTTTAATCCTGAAATTCAACTTTCCACTAAATAATCCAGTTTGATGTATTAGGAAAAGGCTGATTCTAGGATTGAGACAGGAAATACGTAAGATAAGCCCAGAAAATCTTGTCAAACCACACAGTAAAATAAAAAGGAAACAATAAAAAATCAGTACAATCCTGTAAAAACACTCATAAGCCAAATGGAAGGGGCTCCTAGTGGCCAAAAATGAGACAACTCAACTTTAATAAGCCACTAAGGCCAACAGAATGAAACACATCAACACACAGTTAAATCTACGAGTTTATAAAAATAGAAGGAAAAAGCCAGTGGGTCTCCAGAAAATGAGTGGAAATCAATTCACTATCCTGGAAACTGATAAATCAATAAAAATTATTAAGCATCTACATTGCCTTCCTTATAGGAACTGTACTATTGGGTAATTACCATAACAGATGAGGGATGGCAACTCTTCATAAAATTATTCCATCTGATAAATGAAAATAACATACTAAAAATCAGAATATCACCATTTCCCAAGGCATTACCATGAATGGTGGCTAATATTATAACAAAAGAGATACAGAGAGAGAGAAAGTATGAGTGAGAGAGGGTAGAGGGGTTGGAATTGAGAAAACCAGACAGGTGTCTCCTGATGAAAAACCACCACCACCAATAGGATTGCAAAATCTAATCCATCAAGTGTTTGGAACCAGCTGCCAATCTGCAGGAAATCACAGGGCAGAGGAATATGCTGAATAGCATAACACTAAGTATGAAATCACCAGTCCAGACTGGGAAACTCTGTAGGTCAAAATAAACTGAGGTTCTCGGAGTTCCTGTTGTGGCTCAGTGGGTTAAGAACCTGACTAGTATCCTTGCAGATGTAGGTTCCATCCCTGGCCTCACATGGTGAGTTAAGGATCCGGTGTTACTGTGAGCTGTGGTGTAGGTCACAGATGCACCAGTCTCATCCCCTGCTGCTGTGAGCTGTGGTGTAGGTCACAGATGCACCAGTCTCATCCCCTGTTGCTGTGGCTGTAGTATAGGCCACAGCCATATTTTAAATTAAATAATTTGACTCTGAGGACACTGCTTTTAGAGAAAGGCTCCAACTTAATCAATTTATCATGCATATTAATTGTTCTGGAAGTATAATAGCAAAATAACATTAACTTGGATAAATTAAATACTGTTTGTCATATATATATATACCAAACATAAAACAATATAATTTTAAATGAACTTGGCTTAATATATACCAATAAGATAATCTCCCATTTTTATGGTGATCTTAAAAACAGTACCTCCATATAGCACTCTGTACTTTTCATCAGAGCCTCATTATAACCCTAAGAGCTAGGCAGAATAAATACTACACTCACTTCAAAGATCGGGAAACTGAATCCTAGAAATGTTAAGTGATTAACAGTACCTGAATACACGTTTTTGGACTTATTTCTTTCTGAAGAAGCAAGAAAATAAACAAAAAAGCAAATATTTGAAGTCAGAAGTGGATCTCTACTCTGACTCTTTGATTACTAGCTGTGGAAACATTAACCACTGAATTATCTACTCTAAGCCTCAATGCAACATCTTTTTATTTGTCATTATGCAGAAAAGGATGAGGAAACAGCCATGTATCAAAGAAAATCTATTATCTAATAATCTATATATTGAAAATATTCTGGAGTTCCCGTCGTGGCGCAGTGGTTAACAAATCCGACTAGAAACCATGAGGTTGCGGGTTCGGTCCCTGCCCTTGCTCAGTGGGTTAACGATCCGGCATTGCCGTGAGCTGTGGTGTAGGTTGCAGACGCGGCTCGGATCCCGCATTGCTGTGGCTCTGGCGTAGGCTGGTGGCTACAGCTCCAATTCAACCCCTAGCCTGGGAACCTCCATATGCCTCGGGAGCGGCCCAAGAAATAGCAACAACAACAACAACAACAACAAAGACAAAAGACAAAAAAAAAAAAAGAAAATATTCTAAGGTTTGTTATTTACATTGTTGATTCATGGCATTTTACTGAAACATGACACTGTTCTCTATCTTCCTTCTATTAGGAAGATGCCTCTAGGTCTAAGAATTCATCATTATATAATTTATCCCTCTGCTGCCACCAAAGAGGACCACTAAACCTGGGCCAGCCACTTGGCACTGTGCTATGAAATTCCTAAGAGAGTAAAACTCTGTTGTTCTATCTGTATTATATTTCCTCTCTTAAATGCATCAGTGGCCAATGGTAGAACTTTCATATCAATCCTATTCTACCTACATGCCCTACCTCTAGTTCCCAAGTCCTCATTTTTGGGAGTTGTATAAAGATTAATCTTGATAAAGAATTAGCTAGGTCACAAAGTTCCTTTCTTCCTCTCTTCTGTCCTTTTGGGCTAGTAGACTCCTTAACATTCTGTCATTCCTGAAGGAACACTGACTCTGATCAGTTTGACAAACATTTCTTCAGTGCCCTTTAGATTGGCAACATAAGATGCTAGGAATAGGGAGATATATAGAGCACAATCTCAATCCTTAAGGAGATTTTAGTTTATTAGAGGAGAGAGATAATTAAAGAGATCGTACTGCTATAATTCAATAAATACAATGGTTAAAGATAAGCTTAAGATTTTATGGAAACAGGAGTAAAAACTAACCACTGTAAGGGTGGGAATGATGTTAATAAAGCCTACAGGAGAAATGAAATTTGCCCTTGTAACATGAGTAGGGATAAGAAGGTAAAGAAGTATGTTACAGGTGTTAAATTAATATGAATAATTGCGTAGAAGCATAATGCCAAAGGTTTTGTTCAGGTTACAAGCATTTGGCTATTTCTAGAGCGTAAAATGTGCTTAAATTTTAGACCTGTGCATTCAAGGTGCCTTGGGATGCTTAAGTAGAAATGTTTATCAAGAATTTTA
Organism: Phacochoerus africanus; assembly: GCF_016906955.1. Taxonomy (NCBI): domain Eukaryota; kingdom Metazoa; phylum Chordata; class Mammalia; order Artiodactyla; family Suidae; genus Phacochoerus; species Phacochoerus africanus. Next base: position 109,109,886 of record NC_062547.1, on the reverse strand, counting down.
GAAGAAAAGTTAAGGCTAAACATTTAGTAGCCACCAACAGTATAACAAGATGAAATTAAGCACAATGAAGAAAAATCAAATAAGGCATGGAGAAGAGAATGTACTGTTACTTTATACAGCATGGTCAGGATGTGCTTCACTTTTCAGGTGATTTTTGAGCACAGATTTAAAATGAGAAAGTAAGTTGTATAAATATCTCAGCATAGAGCTTTCCAGGATTAAGAAAGAGCAAATGCAAAGGCCTTGAGTTAAGAGTACGCCTGGATTACTTGAGGAACAGGAATCAGATCATACAGAACCCTAACAGTTACTATATGAGACTTTGCTATAATCTAGATTAGGAAAGTAATATGATTTATGTTTTCATAAAATTACTCTGGGTATTATCCATGGAATCTACCAAGGGGCAAGGAGCAAAAGCAGAGGTATTTTTTCTGTGCTTTTTTTAGGAATCTGTACCATTAAAAAAGAATGATGGTAGTTTAGAGTGGTAATAAGAAATGGTAGGATTCTGGCTATTTTTTGAAAGTAAAGCTCCCAGGATCTTCTGAGTTTGAGCATGTGAGAAAGGACAAAATTAAGGTTCAAAAGATAATGGAGGGAGCTCCATCATGGCTCAGTGGTAACGAATCCAACTAATAGTATCCATGAGGATGTGGTTCAATCTCTGGACTCACTCAGTGGGGTTAAGGATCCGTCAGTGCTGTGAGCTGTGGTGTAGGTCGCAAATGTGGTTCAGATCTAGTAATGGCCAGCAGCTGCAGCTCCAATTCAGCCTGGGGACTTCTATATGCCATGGGTACAGCTCTAAAAAGCAAAAAAAAAAAAAAAAATGGAAAGTCTCTAATAAGAAAGATCAGACGTGAGAAAGGAAAATAAGGTAAGAATGATGATGCAGAGCAAAGGTTTAAAGTTTGGAGAAGGAAAATACAACAATATTGTCTAAAGCAGTAGAATTTAATAAAGGATAAAAATATCTGTTGGACTTAACAACTGTGAAGATGTTATGTTTTGCCAAAGCAGTTTCATTAAAGTGGCCAGGGAGAAATCAGATTGCAGTGGGTTAGAAGATGAAAGGGACCTAAGGAACGAGAGAGCACTAAATGTTATTTCAAAATTCAACAGAAAGGAAAGAAAATATTTATGGTTGGAGTTCCCATCATGGCTCAGTGGTAATGAATCCGTTAGTATCCATGAGGACTCTGATTCGATCCCTAGCCTTGCTTAGTGGGTTAAAGATCTGCGTTGCCATGAGCTGTAGTGTAGGTCACAGATGAGGCTTGGATCTGGCCTTGCTGTGGCTGTGGCATAGGCTGGTAGCTACAGCTCTGATTCTACCTCTAGCCTGGGAACTTCCATATGCCATGGGTGTGGCCCTAGCAAAAGACCAAAAAAAAAAAAAAGACAGAAAGAAAAAGTTAAAGTTGGATATTTGGAATAAAAAGATTTAATCAGTCATGCGATATGATTCAGAACCAGGAAAGACCCATGGTAATCTCTTTTATTCCAAGGTTTCAAAAACAACCCAAGGAAATAGGTCATTTCCTCTTTGCATTCATCGAGATTTAAATGTCAATTTTCCTTGAAAACTGAGTCAAGGAGAGAAAGCCAGAAGAACAACTCAACAATTTAGCAATTATCCAAAAAGTAGGATAATAGATCCAAAGAAGGCACCAAAACATTACCTAAACTATTTTTTGGGAAAATGCTATATCCATTAAACTTGCATGACATTTTACTCAGTTGTACTAATATCTGGTTTAGTAACTTCACCTAATAAATCATTTAGCTTCAGCTTTTGCTAAGGAGATAAAAATGTTAAATTCCATAAAATAAGCCTGCACCTTACTTATTTAAATGACATTTACACAGATTAAGAAATTATTTAATTATAATGGTCTCAATAAGATCTTAATATTTTTCAACTTTCAGTCAAATATAATCTATCATATATAGATTATATAATATTTATATTACCTCCTAAATGTTTATATTAACTTGCATTTTTGGGTTTTGTTTTTTGGCTTTTTAGGGCTGCATCCATAACATATGGATGTTCCCAGTCTAGGGGTTGAATTGGAGCTTCAGCTGCCGGCCTACACCACAGCCCCAGCAATGCAGGATCTGAGCAGTATCTGTGACCTACACCAGAGCTCATTTCAAAGCCACATCCTTAACACACTGATCAAGGCCAGGGATTGAAACTGCATCCTCATGGATCCTAGTCAGGCTCGTTAACCACTAAGCCACGAAGGAAACTCCTTAACTTGCATTTTTACAATACTCTTTCATTAAGAACAAAAAAATAATAGTTATAAAAGTTTTAAATTGAAAGGAGTTTTAAAGACATATCCAAATACCTTCATATTTATAAATAAGGAAACAAGCTCAGGAAATCTTCTTGGGCAAGCTAAAGTAATATAAATACCAATAGATACAAGATGAAAATCTAGATTCCTGAATTTTACAGTTTTCTTTCCACTACTGCAATTTGTAATTTTTTCACTTTTGCAATCTGTAACTCTTTTAAGTTACCTTTGAAAAAAGTACTGATGTCATCACCAAAATTAAATATCTAAAATGTACTGACTCCCTTCCTATATTTGGCTCTAGGCACTGTTCATAGCAACTCTAAGAGACAGGTTCTATTATTACCCCAATTTACAGGTGGAGAAACCAAGCCTTAAAGAAACATTAACTTTTCCAAGCCACTGAAATAGCAAGCGGTAAAACTGGAATGCCATCTCAGGCTCTTGGCAGCCTGCTCATTTTCTAATTCAAACTAAGCAGCTCTCAAGATTTAATTCAAAATGCATTAACTGAAAGACCACTACCAGTAAGAAACTGTCCGGGGAATTAAAAAAGATATGTAAGATACAGAGCTTGAAAACCTATCAGAAAAGACAGAGGCGTATACTGCTAACTCTAATACAGAGCAAAATGGCTAAAGAGTGTCTGGGGAGGAAAAAAAAAGTGAAGCAAAGTGCATAGAAAAGACATCAATCTCAGGGCTGGGGGTGAACATAAACATAGTCAATAGTACCTTACAAACTGTTGAAATCGGCTTTGAACCAATCTGTTACCAGTAGAGCCCAATGGATAGAGATATTTTAATACTTTTATATCCTCATCATCCAATTTGCTCCATACCACATTCAACATAGCTACTTCTAGATTTAGTTAACACTCAACGTATTTTTTTAATGCCTATGGTGCAAAGAGTAAAAAGTGTGCAATAAATAAATCAGCTGCAAAAGCTCTCCTAATATATCAAAGGATTTGTACAGAAAGTTATTAGAGTCCTCAAAGTCTCCATAAAATAGTCCATTTACATTCACTGTCCACTTTAGTGACAACCTCTAAATTTATGAGATAGCTACTTGCTGAAACATCATATAACTTGCTAAGTGTTAATTTCTTAGATGACCCTGCTCCTATAAGAAAGGTAAAAACAAGAGTCAGATAAGGAAACCAATACATCTCACTGCTGCACTCTTAGATACCAGCCCAGAACACTCAAGAATTACTGTGCCATCCATGGAATTTTTTGACAAATGCTTATGCTATGATACATTTAAAATTAAAGAATATATCTACAGTTTTTCTTCAAGCCCCTAAATTTTGAATATATTTTTTTCAATTGTTACCAACTATGTTTTATTTAAATACCTAACAGGTAAAATAAACTGCATATGTTTTTTTAAAAAGTCAATAGAAAAGCCAGCATTTTCTCCATTTTCTTACTATGAACATTATTACTGCAAGGTAATTTGTACTAGGTATGAAGGTCCAGGGGTGAAAATAGTATTAAGTTTCATTTTTACTTCAAGAATGGACTGTCCAAGTTTCCACTTCAACTATTTGATTCTTTCCCCTAGTGGTGAAGAAGGGGAATTCTGCATTACTTCTCAGTATATAGAGTTCTGACCGCTAGGAAGGGAGAAGTACACAGGAAAGCTTTGGCCTATGCTGCTTGGCCAAATATCTCCAGAAATTCTCATAAATAAAAGAGAAACTGAAACATCTCTACACCAATATTGGCCAAACTATCCTCATTTTCGTACTGTTATCGTGACTTGTATCTTTTCTTCATAACACCTTGACTCATACTTAATATTTTAAATAGTATCATTATTTTAACTTAAATACATTTATTTAAAAAAAAAAAAACTTTCTACCCCTACTGTAAATGAAAAGTCAGTATCACATGTCATCAAAAAATGCTTACCAAGGCCCACTTTCCATTATTAAACAGAGAGACCAGCCAAGTGTTACTGAGCTATTTAAGACACGTTAGTGCCACACTGAGGTTTTAGGGTTTTTTCTCCTTTTTCTAATTAGGAAAAATACTGCAAAGAGAGTGTTTCTCTTTCTAAGATGTGGCTCAGTGTTTTTTTAATGTTGTGTCCATGTACCTTCCAAAATCAAGTCGAGTACCTCTAAGCAGCCAAGTGGCACTCTGAGAACACTGTTGTAAACTATCCAGAATTTTAAAAGCCCAAACCCTGTCACTTCTAATTGATCCATTATTCAGAGCACTGTCATCTACAATCTTAACTCATCTCTCCTTTCCCTCTCCTTACCCACTCTGTTTCTACTGTGTTTTTCTCAGAGCAAGATTAGTCTGGTTATTTAGGTACTCCTTCCCACCATTTCCACCATGAACCAACATAACCCTTCCCTAGCTAGCAGCTTTCTAGCTCAATCCTCATAGCAAAAAAAAATAATGGTGGGCCTCATATCTATCTTCATACTACCTCTAGATTTACTTTTTCATTTCACTGTTCTGCTTTCAAAGATTTAGATATTTATCACAAATAGTCACATGCCAAAAAGCCTATCTTCCTTGAATTTCTGTTGACCTGAACTTTGTCATTTTAACATGAATTAGTTTTGTTCATTCTCCTTGTTAATAACTCTACATTCCACTTGGAAATGAAGTTCATACCCTCAGCCCTGTAATAACTATATTACTCATTCTAATTTCTACAAACTCTAACTTTGGATATGTGATTTTTTTTATCCATAATAATCTTAAAATACAAATTTCCAAAAATTCAATACCTTTTAAAATCTCACCCTCAAAAATTAAATACCTGGGAACAAACCTGACCAAGGAGGTGAAAGACTTACATGCTGAGAACTATAAAACATTATTAATCAAGGAAATTAAAGATGATTCAAAGAAATGGAAAGATAATCCATGCCCCTAGGTTGGAAAAATTAATAATATAAAAATGGCCATACTACCCAAAGCAATCTACAGATGCAATGCAATTCATATCAAATTACACAGGACATTTTTCACAAAATTAGAACAAACAGTCCAAAAATTTATACAGAGTTCCTGTTGTGGTGCAGTAAAAACGAAACCAACTAGGAACCATGAGGTTGCAGATTCGATCCTTGAACTCTCTCAATGGGTTAAGGATCCGACATTGCCATGAGCTGTGGTGCAGGTCACAGACGTTGATTGAATCTGGCATTGCTGTGGCTCTTGCATAGGCCAGAAGCAACAGCTCCGATTAGACACCTAGCCAGTTCTGATTAGACCCCTAACCTGGGAACTTCCATATGCCACAGGCACAGCCACAAAAAGACAAAAAAAAAAAAAAAAGAAAGCAAAAATTTATATGGTACCACAAAAGATGCAGAATTGCCAAAGCATTCCTGAGGAACAAAAACCAACCAGGAGGCATAACTCTCCCAGACTTCAGGCAATATTACAAAGCCACAGTAATAAAAACAGTATGGAACTGATAGCAAAATGACATACAATGGACCAATGGGACAGAATAGAGAACCCAGAAATAAACCCAGACACCTACAGTCAATTAATCTTCGACAAAGGAGGCAAGAATATAAAATGGGAATAGGACAGTCTTTTCAGCAAGTGGTGCTGGGAAAACTGGACAGCCACATGTAAATCAGTGAAACTGGAACACACCTTCACACCATGCACAAAAATAAACTCAAAATCGCTTAAAGACTTAAATGTAAGGCAAAACACCATCCCCTAGAAGAGAACATAGGCAAAACATTCACTGACATCAACCTTACAAGTGTTTTCTCAGGTCTGTCTCCCAAAGCAATTAGAATAAAAGTAAAAATAAACCAACGGAACCTAATCAAACTGACAAGCTCTTGCACAGCAAAGGAAACCATAAGAACAAAAAGCAAAAGGATATCTAAGAAATGGGAGAAAATAGTTTCAAATGATGCACCTGACAAGGGCTTAATCTCTAAAATATATAAAGAACTTATACAACTCAACAGCAAAAAAGCCAATAACCCAATGGAAAAATGGGCAAAAGACCCGAGTAGACATTTCTCCAAAGAAGATATACAGATGGCCAACAAGCACATGAAAAAATGTTCAACATAACCAATGATTATAGAAATGCAAACCAAAACTACTATGAGGTACCACCTCACACAAGTCAGAATGGCCATCATTAATAAATTCACAAATAACAAATGCTGGAGAGGGTGTGGAGAAGAGGGAACCCTCCTGCACTGTTGGTGGGAATGTAAATTGGTACAACCACTATGGAAAACAGTATGGGGGTACCTCAGAAAATGATATATAGAACTACCATATGACCCAGCAATCCCACTCTTGGGCATATATCCAGACAAAACTTTCCTTGAAAGAGACACATGCACCCGCATGTTCATTGCAGCACTATTCACAATAGCCAAGACATGGAAACAACCTAAATGCCCATCAATAGATGAATGGATTAAGAAGATGTTGTATATATACACAATGAAATACTACTCAGCCATAAAAAAGAATGAAATAATGCCATTTGCAGCAACATAGATGGAACTAGAGACTCTCACACTGAGTCAAGTCAGAAAGACAAAGACAAATACCATATGATATCACTTATATGTGGAATCTAATATATGGCACAAATGAACCTTTCCACAGAAAAGAAAATTATGGACTTGGAGAACAGACTTGTTGCCAAGGTGGAGGGGAAGAAATGGGATGGACTGGGAATTTGGGGTTAATAGACACAAACTATTGCCTTTGGAATGGGTAAGCAATGAGATCCTGCTGTGTAGCACTGGGAACTCTATCTAGTCACTTATGATGGAACATGATGGAGAATGAGAAAAAGAATGTATATATGTATGTGTGACTGGGTCACTTTGCTGTACAGAAGAAAATCGACAGAACGCTATAATCCAACTACAATGGAAAAAACAAAAATCATTAAAAAAAAGTACAAATTTCCCACATGGTATATTTTCTGCCAGAAAAAAGTCAAACAATGCCAGCATGATACATACTTTCTTTTTGAAACTACAGGTAGAGCTGTGTGACCTGATAAAGAAATGCTAGCAAGCAAATGAAGATGTTGTATACCATCTTTATTGTAATCCTCTTCCCAAATATCTTTGTTTAAAAAAATCATACTTTTATTTGTAGGCAGTGTTTTTATGACATTTTCAATTTCATTTCTAGTGATTGGTCTGTTCAGTTGGTCTGTTTCTACTTGATTCAGTTTTGGCAGGCTGTAAGATTCTAGAAAATTGTCCATTTCTTCCAGATTGTCAAACTTGTTGCCATATAGTTGTTCATAGTATTCTCTTATGGTTTTTTGTATTTCTGCTGTATCCGTTGTGATTTCTCCTTTTTCATTTATAATTTTGGTTATTTGGGTTCCTTCTCTCCTCTTTTGAGTGAGTCTGGCCAGGGGGTTGTCAATTTTGTTCACCTTTTCAAAGAACCAGCTCTTGGTTTTATTAATTTTCTCTATTGTTTTTTGAATCTCTATTTTATTGATTTCTTCTTTGATCTTTATAATTTCCTTCCTTCTGCTGACGTCAGGTCTTTTTTGGTCTTCTTTTTCTAATTTGTTTAGGTGGAGGGTTAAGGTGTCAATTTGGGATCTTTCTTCTTTTCTGAGGAAGGCCTGTATTGCTATAAATTTTCCTCTGAGCACTGCTTTCGCAGCATCCCATAGATTTTGAGAGGTTGTGTCTTCATTATCATTTGTTTCAAGGTAGTTTTTGATTTCCTTCTTGATTTCCTCATTGACCCATTGGTTTTTTAGTAGCATGTTGTTTAGTCTCCATGTAGTAGGTTTTTTCTCATTTCTTTTCCCATGGTTGATTTCTAATTTCATGGCATTGTAGTCAGAGAAGATACTTGAGATAATTTCTATGCTCCAAATTTGTTGAGGTTAGCTTTGTGTCCCAATATATGGTCGATTCTTGAGAATGTTCCATGAGCATTTGAGAAGAATGTGTATTCTGCTTTTTTTGGATGTAGTGTCCTGAAGATATCAATGAAGTCTAACTTTTCTATTGTTTCCTTCAAGATCTCTGTTGCTTTATTGGTTTTCTGTCTAGAGGATCTGTCCATTGGTGTGTGTGGGGGTATTAAAGTCTCCTACTATGATTGTATTCTCATCAATTTCTCCCTTTATGTCTATTAGTATTTGTTGTATTATCTGGGTGCTCCTATATTTGGGGCATATATGTTGACGACAGTAACATCCTCTCCTTGGATGGATCCCTTAATCATTAAGCAGTGTCCTTCTTTGTCTTTCTTTATGTCTTTTGTTTTAAAGTCTATTTTGTCTAATATGAGCATTGCGACTCCTGCTTTTCTGTCATGTCTATTGGCCTGAAATACTTTTCCCCACCTGTTCACTTACAATCTACATGTATCCTTTGTCCTAAGGTGAGTTTCTTGTAGGCAGCATATTGAAGGTTTTTGCCTTTTTATCCACTCAGCCACTCTGTGTCTTTTGATTGGGGCATTCAGTCCATTGACATTTAAGGTGATAACTGATAGATGATTATTTATTTCCATTTTGAACCTCGTGTTCCAGTTGATTCTATGGTTCTTCATTCTTCCTTTCTTTTTTCTTTTTTTTTGTTGGATGGTCTCCAGTTATTATCTGCTTGAGTTTTGTTTTTTTTTTTTTTCATTTTTTGCGAATGCAATATTTGGTTTTGGCTTGTGGTTGCCTGAAGAAGAAGGAATACTCCCAAAGACATTCTATGATGCCACCATCACCCTCATTCCAAAACCAGACAGAGATACCACCAAAAAAGAAAACTATCGGCCAATATCATTGATGAATTTAGATGCAAAAATTCTCAACAAAATCTTAGCCAACCGAATCCAACAACATATCAAAAAAATTATACACCATCACCAGGTAGGGTTCATCCTGGCTTCAAAAGGATGGTTCAACATATGCAAATCAATCAGCATCATACACCACATTAACAAAAGTCAAAAATCATATGATCATCTCAATAGATGCAGAAAAAGCATTGGACAAAGTCCAACATCCATTCATGATCAAGACCCTCGACAAAGTGGGTATAGAGGGAATATTCCTGAACATAATCAAAGCCATTTATGAGAAACCCACAGCAAATATAATACTCAATGGGGAAAAACTGAAAGCCTTCTCACTCAAATCTGGAACAAGACAGGGATGCCCACTCTCACCACTGCTCTTCAACATCGTTTTGGAAGTCCTAGCCACAGCAATTAGACAAACAAAAGAAATAAAAAGCATCCATATAGGAAGACAAGAGATTAAACTGTCACTGTATGCACATGACATGATAATATACATAGAAAACCCTAAGGACTCAACCCAAAAACTACTTGAACTGATTAATAAATTCAGCAAAGTAGCAGGATATAAGATTAACATTCAGAAGTCAGTTGCATTTCTGTATACCAGCAATGAAATATTAGAAAAGGAATACAAAAATACGATACCTTTTAAAATTGCACCTCACAAAATCAAATACCTCGGAATACACCTGACCAAGGAGGTAAAGGACCTATATGCCGAGAACTATAAAACTTTCATCAAAGAAATCAAAGAAGATGGAAAGAAATGGAAAGATATTCCATGTTCCTGGATTGGGAAAATCAATATTGTAAAAATGCCATACTACCCAAAGCAATCTACAGATTCAATGCAATCCCTATCAAATTACCCAGGACATTTTCCACAGAACTAGAACAAACAATCCAAACATTTATATGGAACCACAAAAGACCAAGAATCACCAAAGCAATCCTGAGAAACACAAACCAAGCAGGAGGCAGAACTCTCCCAGACTTCAAGAAATACTACAAAACCACAGTCATCAAAACAGCATGGTACTGGTATCAAAACAGACAGACAGACCAATGGAACAGAAGAGAGAACCCGGATATAAACCCTGACACCTATGGTCAACTAATCCTTGACAAGGGAGGCAAGAACATCAAATGGGAAAAAGAAAGTCTATTCAGCAAGCATAGCCGGGAAACCTGGACAGCTGCATGCAAAGCAATGAAACGAGAACACACCCTCACACCATGCACAAAAATAAACTCCAAATGGCTGAAAGACTTAAATATACGACAGGACACCATCAAACTCCTAGAAGAAAACATAGGCAAAACACTCTCTGACATCAACATCATGAATATTTTCTCAGGTCAGTCTCCCAAAGCAATAGAAATTAGAGCAAAATAAACCCATGGGACCTCATCAAACTGAAAAGCTTTTGCACAGCAAAGGAAACCCAAAAGAAACCAAAAGACAACTTACAGAATGGGAGAAAAGAGTTTCAAATGATGCAACCAACAAGGTCTTAATCTCTAGAATATATAAGCAACTTATACAACCCAACAGCAAAAAAGCCAATAACCCAGTGGAAAAATGGGCAAAGGACCTGAATAGACATTTCTCCAAGGAAAATATACAGATGGCTAGCAAACACATGGGAAAATGCTCAACATCGCTGATCATAAGAGAAATGCAGGAGTTCCCGTCGTGGCGCAGTGGTTAACGAATCCGACTAGGAACCATGAGGTTGCGGGTTCGGTCCCTGCCCTTGCTCAGTGGGTTAACGATCCGGCGTGGCCGTGAGCTGTGGTGTAGGTTGCAGACACGGCTCGGATCCTGCGTTGCTGTGGCTCTGGTGTAGGCCGGCAGCTACAGCTCCGATTAGAACCCTAGCCTGGGAACCTCCCTATGCCGCAGGAGCGGCCCAAGAAATAGCACAAAAAAAAAAAAAAAGAGAAGAGAAATGCAAATCAAAACAACTATGAGATACCACCTCACACCAGTCAGAATGGCCATCATTAATAAATCCACAAATAACAAGTGCTGGAGGGGCTGTGGAGAAAAGGGAACCCTCCTGCACTGTTGGTGGGAATGTAAACTGGTACAGCCACTATGGAGAACAGTCTGGAGATACCTTAGAAATCTATCCATAGAACTTCCATATGACCCCACAATCCCACTCTTGGGCATCTATCCAGACAAAACTCTACTTAAAAGAGACACATGCACCCGCATGTTCATTGCACCACTATTCACAATAGTCAGGACATGGAAACAACCTAAATGTCCATCAACAGATGATTGGATTTGGAAGATGTGGTATATATACACAATGGAATACTACTCAGCCATAAAAAAGAATGACATAATGTCATTTGCAGCAACATGGATGGAACCAGAGAATCTCATACTGAGTGAAATGAGTCAGAAAGCAAAGACAAATACCATATGATATCACTTATAACTGGAATCTAATATCCAGCACAAATGAACATCTCCACAGAAAAGAAAATCATGGACTTGGAAAATAGACTTGTGGCTGCTGGATGGGAGAGGGAGGGAGTGGGAGGGATTGGGAACTTGGGCTTATCAGACACAATTTAGAATAGATTTACAAGGAGATCCTGCTGAGTAGCATTGAGAACTATGTCTAGATACTCATGGTGCAACAGAACAAAGGGTGGGGGAAAAAAATGTAATGTATACATGTAAGGATAACTTGATCCCCTTGCTCTACAGTGGGAAAATAAAATAAAATTTAAAAAAATCATACTTAACATTGTTGAAAACTAGAAATTCTCAGCATTGATATAAAATATGAGTCAATGGTCAGGATTAGTTGTAGTGTATGTACTCATCATTTTTCACACAACCAAACTTCTGCCAAAATGTTTCCTAAACATTACATGTGATTAAATGGTTTTTCACCCATGTTATGAGCTTTTAAAGGCTCACCATGATTTCACTCACAGCCATCATTTCTAATATAGTTGAGCACTGACCTGATGACCCATCAGATCACCCAGAATACAAAACAAAGGACACATACTGGTCAACTGCTAGCTGGCAAGTCCCTCAGTGACCAGGTCATGAGTAACCTGAAAGCCCTCAGCAAGTATACAGGAAAAGATTAATGAGAAAAGGAAGAAAATCTCCAGCTAATGTCACAGTAAAACTAGCTGTTCTACAGAGACATTAAACAAAATTCAGCCACACTGGTACAGAACTCTACAGTGGAGTGTTAACCACTTTTAGATGACTTAAGCTTTCTTTCTCTAATTAACAAATGGTTCCTATGTTTAACAGAGCCAATGATTTGAACGGAACATTAAATACATATTGCATTGAGATGACCCAAATATCAATAATTCATTAAAATTACCTCAAACTGAGGGGTTGTTGTTTTTTTGTTTGTTTTTTGTTTTTTGTTTTTGTTTTTGTTCTACATGGGGGTAAAAATGTAAGAAAGGCAATTAGATGATAGATAAGGTATTCCTGTGGTGAGCTATTGCAGGAGCTCATCATATTTACCCAGGTATCTCTTTAAGGTCTTATTTGTGAAAGGTTGTGATAAAATGGAATAGAAGTTTAAATTCATTTGGCTTTTGAGATTATCACTCTATTTAACCTTGAAAGCTTTTGCATTTTCTCATGCCTTTGTTTGCTTTCAGGAATTTATCTTCATTTTAACTTTAATCCATTTTATATCTCCTGCCTTGTCTTTGATCCACAAGGTTCAACCTTTTTTTTTTTAATCTGCAGTATCTACAGTGTAGGTGGGGGTAGGGAGAACTTCCAGCTCCTTTTTATAAAGATGTATAATATGGTCATGTTAAAAAGGTTATACATACACACACATGCATGTATGTGTATGTGTGTGTGTGTGTGTACCTGTGAGATTAAGGATCATTTTATCCCTTAGGTTGAAAAACTGGCATCTGAGTAATACTCGTTCCATATTAAGAAGCAGTTTCACTTGGGATTTACAACACTGATTCTGTCAGTTACACTATTCTCAAGGTAACAGAATTTTGTCTCGGGAGGCCCAAGCATTTCAACATTGCTTCTTACAAAAGTAGAAGAAAACACTTATCAACTTTGCCATAAAAACTATGTAAGTCACTTTATAATGGCTATCTCAGACCACTGTATAGAACTGCAATAGTTTAGATGAGCTTTTCACAGTCAGGGGAATTTTTTACATTAGCTATTTCAAACACAAAACCTAAGATCTATGAGCTTTCCAAGTCTCCTTTCCACCCATAATATAAAAATTAAAAAATATATATATTCAAATAACATCCATAAAATAAATCATTTATTCTTTTAAAATAAAATTATCAAAAAATCAATTTAATGTAATGCATTCAAATAAGTGTACTAGAACTAGAATTTGATATAATAAGGGACAGGGTCTGCCAAAGTAAGCATGTCTGGGACATATGCTGTGATCACTATAAATCACTAAAGATATTCATTCATATATAAGCAAGGCAGTAATTACAGACTGTAAAACACTGAGAATGTCCTAAAGCAACAAAAAAATATGTATTAGAACTAGTTGTCAGCTAGAAATTACTTCCTCATAGACATTAAATCAGATAAATTGGGATTTCCCTAAGATCTTACTCAGTGAAAAGAAAATTCCAGAAGCCTAGGGTCTTCTTACAATAGGTCTTATTCTTATCTCATTCCTGAAAACAATAAGTAAAACAGCTATACTCCAAGATATTTAAATACAGTTTATACTGTCTCAAAGTTACTATGTGTATTAATACATCTATGATATTTTTTTTCTTCTTTTGCCAACAATTTAAATGTGCCAAAGATACACCATAGTGGAGACACTGAGGAAATGTTCCCATATACTAGCAACTGTTCCATATTTATTTTATTTAACTACTTGGAGTGTCTAACAGTGACCCCCCCCCCAATACATTTCTTACCTGAGAAAAATCAGGGCAGATAATTCTCAGTAGAATGCCATGGGCTTTTAAGGATTAGACTAATAAACTATCTTATAGCAAACCACCACATCCTATTATAGTTCCACACCTTGTTGAAGGCCCAATATAAATTTGGACTCAGAATCAAGCACCCCAGGGTTACAAGCTAGCCTGTTTTTTCACAATAACAATTCCATGGAGGGAAACTGCTCTCACTTTCTAACAGGTTTGAGACACTGAAATGTAACTGCTTCTCTTCAGTAATTTTCCATCACATGTGCAAGCTACATCTTGACAGTGAAACATTGTTTCTTATTTACCTCTTCAACAAGATTGAAAATATTCCTTCATATAACAGGCATTCATTTTACTTAAATAAAACCAGGATTTATCTCTGTGGCTTTGTTTCTTTTTCCAAATATTTACTCATAAAAAACACTGATTTCTTAGCTCACAAGACTAGGTGGAGAAATTGCTTTTTAACATGCTACCTATATCTGAAAATGATATGCTGACCTACCATTGCTAAAACATGCTATTTGAGTTGTACCAACGCAGTCACAGTTAGTGGCTAGCTTTCTTGGTGACCACTGATTTAGTTGCTGAGAATATAAGGTACAGTAATGGACGCAATTTAAAGCCATGGACTGAGCATATGGATTAGCAAGTTTATGCATATGAAGCCTTCTGGTGACTAAAAGTTTTTAATTAAAGAAAACACTTCCAGTAATAGAAATGAAAATGAATAATTTTGAAAGTTAAAATAATAGTAATAGTGATAAATTATGTCACAAATTATCAAAACTGTAGCTATCACCATCCCCATCAGAGGATTTACTCTGGTGCATTATGAAAGGAAAGCTCAACCCACTTATTAATCAATCAGAAGCAGTATTAGGGATAAAGTTCATTCTGAACAGCAAGTCTCTGTACAGGAATTTATCTTTGTCAAACAACTAGCAGTTCTATTCTCCCCAGATGCTAATACCCTGGTCCAGCACAATAGTAGGTTGGATGAGAAATAATAAAACACATTTAATGCTTAAGGCTAACACATTATAAACCTCAGTTAATTATAAATGAAACTAATGGCCTGAAATCTTCCCAAATTTCCTGAGAAAAGGGTAAAAAAAAAGAATACAAAAAGTTTATCAAGGTATACATATATAAAATAAAAATCTAGATTTTATCATACACAAGATAAATTTCACTACTTAGAATCGGGTAAAAATAAGTACCATATGAAAGAGTGAAAGATTATAATTATTATTTATATAGAAAGAAATGTTAATACTTTCAAACAACAAAGGTACTGAAATGACACGACTGGCCGGTGCTTAGGAACCATGAGATCCCAGCTCTCTCACTTAATTTTAGTTACTTAAATCCCCTGTACCTCAGGTTCTTTGTCTACAAAATAGGACAGGACTAAAGGAGACAACAGTTATGGGAATTTTGCACAGTACATCCTGAAATACTGTGAGTGTTCATAAATACTCATTAGCTTTGTATCTCACAATAATTAAACAAGATTAACAAAATATTTTCAATTACTACTTGGCAATTCTGCTTCAAAATGAAATATATTTTATATAATAAAGTTGTTTTGCTTTGGGGATGTCAGTTTTATGTGACTAAACTCTTCCAGAGGTCTAGAAAATGGCTTGTTGTATAAGTAGGTTAAATAAATTTTTCCCTGGTAACTTATTTATACTTTTCATCTAGTTAGCAGAAACCACAAACAAAACAAACTAAAGTCTTCATTTTTATCAAAATTTCTCAATTCATCATGGCATAGTAAAAAAAAGGATGGGCTTTGGAGTTAGAAATAGCTGTCTTTAGGAGTTCCCATCATGGCTCAGTGGAAATGAATCTGACTAGGATCCATGAGGATGCAGGTTCTATCCCTGGCCTTGCTCAGGGGATTAAGGATCTGGCATCGCCATGAGCTATGGTGTAGGTCTCAGATGTGGCTCGGATCTGGTGTGGCTGTGGCTGTGGTATAGGTCAGAGGCTACAACTCAGATTGGACCCCTAGCCTGGGAACTTCCATATGCCCTGGGTATGGCCCTAAGACCAAAAAAAAAAAAAAAAAAAAAAAAAAGACAAAGACGAAACAAACAGCTGTCTTTAAATCCTAGTTCTGCATTATAAACATGTTTAAGTTGTTTAAGAGGCTTGACCTTCAATTTCCTCTTCTGTCAAACTGGAGTAATACTGCTTTGCAAAGTAGAAGGAAGAAAAAAATATCAGGTCAGTGTATATGTCTTTGTGTGTGCGTGAAATTATATATACTTAAACATATATGTATATATAACTCTGGCAAGATGGCTCAAAGATAACTCAAGTTTATCCACAATACCTCAATCTGGACTTCTGTACCTTTTTAAAGGCTTCTCATCTATAAAGCCATGTTCAGAATTTGTGTAGTTAGATAAGATGATATCTCTGCTCCTCACCTAACTGCTAAAGAGTGCAATGGAAGAACTGTAATTGTAACTGCTACTAGGATTCTTAATTTTCAGGATGACTAATACAAAGGACCAAATCAGGAGTGGTCCTTTGTCTTTTTTTTTTTTTTTTTTTTTTTTTTGCTTTTTAGGGCCCAATGCAGGGCATAAGAAAAGTTCCCAGGCTAGGGGTCAAATCAGAGCTACAGCTGCCAGCCTATGCCACGGTCACGACAACACAGGATCCAAGCCGCGTCTGTGACTTATGCCACAGTTCAGGATAATGCCAGATCCTCAACCCACTGAGCAGGGCCAGGGATCAAACCCTCATCCTCATGGATAACAGTCAGATTCATTTCCACTGCACCACAAGAGAAATTCCCAACAGTTGTCTTTATTCCTACCTTGAGTTATTATGCAGATTAGATTTTCTAAGCAGTGCTCTCACTTGCCACTGATTTTTTTCTTCTAGTAAATAAAAAGGGTATAAATATAAGAATAATATTAATCATTTATTTGTCTTTTTATGGTTGAGAAAGCATCTTTGTTTTCAGAATTAAGGGCTATGTTTTAGAGAGAGAGCTGTGGAACTGCCAGGTAATGAGATTTATTTAATGGCTCATGGACTTTTTGTTAAAGATGCCTTATGTGGACATCTCTATAGAGTCAACATGAGGAAATAGCCAATATGTTTTTTTCCATGCATAGCCTTGTTCCTTCTACCCATCTGTTGATTTGCTGTGTTTGTTTCTCTGCACTTGAAACATTTGAATCCCTAGATGTTCACATGCCATTGTCTTTGCATTCAGTTTTTAAATGTCTCCTTCTCAGAGATGCTTTCTCTGACCAATCTGCCCAAGTTACCACCTGACTCTGACCTCATCATTTTTTATCCCATTACCTTGTCTTGTTTTCTTTTAAAAATTATCATTATCTTATCTATGTCTGATTTATTTGTTTAATAAACTTGTTTAGCTTGGAATCCTGGCAGCTTCTTTACCACTGTACTGCTAACATCTACACTATTATCTGGCCTATATCAAACCCTAATTATTAACTAAAAAGATGAATCTAATTACATATAGTAGGCTAAGCACTTTCAAAAGCAAACTGCCTATCTAGCCATTCTTCATCAAGGTATGATTCCACCTTCTTTACAAACTGTATTTGCCTTTTAAAGAACACAGGTCTAATGTGGTAATTTCTTTAGCCCAATACACCTTAGGTCATAAGTGAAAGTAAACCGAGACACTTTTCCAGAAAGATTAAAAACAAAAAGGGTTCTCATTAGGATCAAAAAAACATGTGGCCTCATAAAGTGAAATTCTCAAAGAACAATGCCAGACAATATATCTATGTTTTCTCAAAGCTAACAGAGATTTCTTCACTAGGGGGAAAAAAATTGCATGACAAGCTTCTTTTAGATTGTAAAAGTAGACAATATCATCATGTAGGTCTTAGTGATCTACCACGATGCACAGATTAGAGTGTCCACCCCTCCTGAATTAATTAAAACAAGAGAGAGAGAAAAAACGTTTGACACTAAGGTACAGTTTGCACTTCAGGAACTGCTTTCTTTATACAGATAAGTAACTTTTTATTTATTGTGTACCCAAATAACCATAACATCCCCCAATATTTCTGAGTTATTTCTAAGTTTCCATCTGTCACAGCCTCTTTACATGCTTCTAGAATACTGCCCATGAATATTTCCTAGAGGTACACAGAAACCTGGGCAAAGCTATACAACTCTGACTTTCAGAATTAACCCCCTTCTCTATCATCACTGTTTTTCTAGTTTTCTAACCCCTGGTTGTCTACTTAAACTTGCTTCAAGCCTTCCCTTTATTTATATCTGCACATTCTTTGGATGCCATTTTAGTTTCCCATATTTAGTATGTCTGGCTCTCTCCCACAAAAAAAGACTTTCCTTGGAGTTCCTGCTATAGCACAGTGGTTCAGTATCCAGCTTTGTCTCTGTGGTGGCATGGGTTCCATCATCAGCCAGCACAGTGGGTTAAGGATCCAGCCCTGCCACAGCTGTGGCACAGGTCATAGCTTTGGCCCATGTTCATTCCCTTGATGAGGAACTTACATGTGCTGGGGGTACAGCTAAAAAAACCCAAAAACCAAAATACCAGACTTTCCTGGTTTCTCATACACTGGAAGAGAAGGAGAGTTCATACTTCTTCAACAGGTATCAAATGAATACTATAGCAATATCCTGGCTATTATGAATATACATGTGCATGTATCTTTTTGAATTATAGTTCTGTCCAGATAAATGCCCAGGAGTGGAATTGCTGGATCATATAATAGGTCTATACTTAGTTTCCTAAGGAAACTCCATACTGTTTTCCATAGTGGCTGCACCAATTTACATTCCCACACAATGTAGGGAAAAGTGTTCCCTTTTCACCCTAAATGTCCATCAACAGATGAATGGATTAAGAAAATGTGGTACATATACACAATGGAACACTACTTAGCCATAAAAAGGAACAAAATAATGCCATTTGAGGTAGCATGGAAGGAACTAGAGTCTCTCATACTAAGTTAAGTAAGTCAGAAAGAGAAAAACAAATACCATGTGATATCACTTATATGTGGAACCTAAAATGTGGCATAAATGAACTAGAAAGTGACTCACAGGCATGGAAAACAGACCTGTGGTTGCCAAGGGGAAGAGGGGAGGGAGTGGGATGGACTGGGAGTTTGGAGTTAATAAATGCAAACTATTTCATTTAGAATGTATGGGCTATGGGCTCCCAATATGTAGCACAGGGAACTGTGTCCAGTCTCTTGGGATAGAACATGATAGAAGATAATATTAGACAAAGAATGTATGTATAAGTATGACTAGGTCACTCCGCTGTACAGCAGAAATTGGCACAACATTGTAAATCAACTATAACAAAAAAAGAATATTGTAAATTATTCAATGGGTTTTAGATATCAGGTATGTAACACTGCATTCTTTATTCTTTGGCCATTGATAAGCGTTTTTATGATGACTATAATAATTCTCAGTTAACTTGAGAATTTCCTTTTGTGACACTATTCTGCTATGTTTTATCCCACTTCATACTTACCAGCTCTTTAAGGAAAAGGACAATATTTTACAGTGCATGAAAGCCTTTGCACACTTAATACAGTACTTTTTAAAAAAGTTTTCAAATTACCTTAGTTGAATTAAATTCTGGACAAATGGCAGAATTTATTGTAAAATTTTAATGTCAAATTTTAATTTCTAACACACCTATTTTATAGATGTTTTGTTCTGAATAGCCAAATAATGCTGACTACCTGGAAAAACCAGACTCAAACACAAATACATGCAAAACAGTATAAAAAAATGTTTCATACAAGTTTATCCAAGTGGCACATATTAGAATAAGGAAGATTAGAAAAAGTGATAGGGTCTAATCCCAGACCTACTGAATTAGAATCTCAACTGTCTTGGACCTATATCCCTAGAAAAGTTGGGATTCTATACTGATAGAAGTATCAGTAATTACAAAGGAGTTCAGGAAGTGAAGATACTTTATAGAGAAACATTGTGAAAGTCAAATAAACTTTGTTTTCAGAAAGGGCAATAGATATTGTAAAGTGCTGTAAAATGTTAATGAACATTCTCATCAGCATCATCACTTCCAGTAGAGACTTTCTGTTAGCTACTTGAGGAGGAAGTTTTTGAGCTCAGCTTCTAGAAATGCACCATATCTGAGATGGACTATATATATATATATATAAAACACCAGATATGTATATATATAAAACACCAGATTCTTAACCCACTGAGCAAGGCCAGGGATTGAACCCACATCCTCATGGTTACTAGTTGGGTTCGCTACTGCTGAGCCACGATAGGACGCTGACCACATTTTTTTTTTTTAATTTTAATTTATTTTAAATTTGACTCGAGTATAATTGACTTACAATGTTATATTAAGTTTCAGGTGTATAGCAAAGTGAATCAGTTATACATACGTATGTATCCATTCTTTTTCAGATTCTTTTCCCCTATAGGTCACCACAGAGTATTGAAAAGATATCCCTGTGCTACATAGTAGGTCCTTGTTACTTAAAATATCCCATGAACCTTGAATTCCTCTCTCTGAACTATTTTCTTTCTTTTCTTTTCTTTTTACAGTCACACCTGTGGCATATGGAAGTTCTGGGGCTAGGGGTCATATTGGAGACACAGCTGCAGACATACACCATAGCCAGGGCAACACTGGATCCAATTCACATCTGTGACCTATACCACAGCTTGTGGCAATGCCAGATCAAACTGAGCAAGGCCAGGAATTGAACCTGTATCCTCATGGACACTACGTAGGGTCCCTAACCCCCTGAACCATAATGTGGGTTCCACTACCTTCAATTGTCTACCAACTTTTTCAACTCAATCCAATTTTTAAAAATCACACTCTTGACCTGATTTGTAAAATTTTCATCTTTAAATCTTACTCCAATTTTAGATACCTCCAACTGCTTCTAACTCGGTGAATTATTATTGTTAATTCTTAAATTTCCTAAAAATGGGAGTTTCCATAGTGGCTTAGTGGATTAAAAACACGATGTTGTCTCTGTGAGGATGAGGGTTTGTTCCCTGGCTTCGCTCAGTGGGTTAAGGATCTGGCTTTGCCACAGGTGCAGAGTAGGTCACAGATGTGGTTCAGATCTGATGTTCCCTTGGCTGTGGTATAGGCCTTAGCTGTAGCTTCAACTCAACCCCTAGCCTGGGAATGTCCATATGCCATTGATGCAGCCATTTAAAAGAAAGCAAACAAACAAAAAACCTAAAAAGGCACATATTCATCTGTTAGACCATCCAAATTGTAAACTAATGTGTGATATGATATGGCTCAAGCCGTTGGAGTACAATAAATACTATCACTCACAACTTGATCTGAAAATATAACAGTTTATTGTACTCAAAATACTTCGATAACTATTTTGTTGCAATATGACACTTCACCAGATTCTACTTGGCTTTGTGCCATAATTCTTAATTAATACTCTTAGTTTCCACGACATGGCTCAAAAAAAAATGGTAAATCATTATGTTACAGACAGTAATTTCTGAATTAATTTCAATACCAGCAGCAATTCTACTATTACAACCTGCACTTAGATCATAAATTATTCTGTGGGCCCTGTGGCCTATGCCAAACAAACATAATGTTACTA
Organism: Phacochoerus africanus; assembly: GCF_016906955.1. NCBI lineage: Eukaryota > Metazoa > Chordata > Mammalia > Artiodactyla > Suidae > Phacochoerus > Phacochoerus africanus. Next base: position 109,088,187 of record NC_062547.1, on the reverse strand, counting down.
GTATGTGTGAAGATGGCAATGTGGCAAATGATATTTAGAATATAAAGAGAAAAATCATTACCTCCTCTTGGTCAGGACCCTCTTGTAGCTAAAAATGGCAATGAAAAACTAACTAAATAGTCCCTGAAACACATTTGTTGAAAACTTGCTTCAACTTCAGCAAACACCTGAGAAGAAAGTAGTTAGCAGCTTGACAGATTCAAGATAGGGACAAACACTGTTTCTTGCCACTATTTAAAACTGCTACCTGAGAGGGGAATTGGTAAAACCGGGGTGAGGGGAAAAAAAGGAATAACCACTTGTTAGAAAAGAAAAGGGGGACAACTGAGAATGCTAAAAGAAAATGCTATACTTCCCAAATATATATTAAAATAAATCTTTAGTGAATTCATATACTTAAGGAAATATCATTTAGGAAAAAATTAGACATAGAAAATAAAAATATGTATCTAGAAATCAAAATAAAGCATTATTTATAAAAGTGATATTAAGCTTCAGGAATATGTTGAAGAATTACCTTGATCTCTAACTCAAGATACTGCAAGAGTTTTAACAAGTTCACAGGAAACAGGAAAATATTTTCTGAATATTGGCTTGATGTAAAATAGCCGTATACATGGTAGACACTGTGAAAGCAACTCCATACTACAGGGATCAGCAAACACCTCCTGTAAAGGGCCAGGTAGCACACGTTTAAGATCTGTAGGCCATAAAGTCTGTCAGAACCATTCAATTCTGCAATTGGTAGTGCAAAAGCAGCCACAGTCAATATGTAAACAACTAGGCACGGTTGCATTCCACGCAGCCTAGGAGTTCCCACCATGGGGCAGTGGGTTTAGAATCCAACTGTAGTGGCTCGGGTTGCTGCAGAGGTACAGGTTTGATTTGATCCCCGCCCTGCAGCACAGTGGGTTGCTGCAGCTACAGCACAGGTTGCAGCAGTGGCTCGGATTCATTCCCTGGCCATGGAATGTCCATATGCCATGGGTGTGGCCATAAAAAACAAAAGCAAACAAACAGAAAAACAAGCAACCTATTAGAATGGCCAACATCCAGAACACTGACATCATCAATTGCTGATGAGGATGTGGAGCAAGAAGAATTCTCACTCATTGCTGGTGGGAATGTAAAATAATACAGCCACCATGGAAGACAGTTTGCAGGTTCTTACAAAACTAACCATACACTTACCATAGAATTCAGCAATCATACTCCTTGGTATTTACCCAAAGCAGTTGAAAACACGTCTACACAAAAACCTGGACATAGATGTTTATAGCAGCTTTATTCATACCTGCCATAACTGAGAAGCAATAGGCTGTTTCTCAGTAGTGAATGGATAAATAAACTGTGGCACATCCAGATAATGGACTATTCAGTGCTAAAAAGAAATGAGCTATCAAGCCATAAAAAGATATGGAAACATCTTAAGTGCATATTACTAACTAAAAGAAATCAATTTGAAAAAGCTACATAATGTATCATTCCAACCAGATGACATTCTGAAAAATGCAAAACTATAGAGACAGTAAAAAGATTAGTGGTTACCAGGGGTTGGGGAATGAAGGGATGAATAAGCAGAACACAAAGGATTTTTAAGGCACTGTATGACTAGGGCACTAGAGTGGTGGATGTATGTCATTATGCAGTTGACAAAACCCACAGAATGTACAACACCAAGAATGAACCCTAATGTAAACCATGGACTCTAGGTGAAAATGATGTGTCAGTGTAGGCTAATTGATTGTAACAAATGTATCTCTCTGGTAAGGATGCTGATAAGGGAAGAGACTGTGCTTGTTTCAGGGCAGGAGGTAAATGGAAAATCTCTGTACCTTACCTTATGTTCAATATTGTTTTAAACCTAAAACTGCTCTAAAAAATAAAGTCTGTTAACCAAAAAAATAAATAAATAAGATATAACAACCACAGAAAACAGGCAGTCCACAAGTCCTGCGTTCCCATTTATAAAGCGTTTAGTAAATTCTCTTACAGGAGATATTAAATAAATTTAAGCTATTGTTTTTACATTTATGCTGTTCCAAAAAGCTTCTCTGAGGAAGCACCTGATCTTTTACCAGCACCAAGGGAAAAGGAAGAAAACACAAGGAGAGAAAAACATAAAAACTCAAAAGATTATCTTGCCACACAGACTTGTCCTGGTATGGTACTGACTGGGATGATAACCAGAATGTGATCTCCTTAAGGTATTTTTTTTTACTTACTGTAACATAAGGTCAAATATACATCATCTCCAAGCAATTCATCAAAACTCTCACATCTGCCTATGGACTGAGAGAGGGCAATATGGACACAATGTGGAGAGGCTTGATAATAAGGAAATAATACTAGCCACCACAACATCTTTAGGGAGCAGGCTGGGAGTCAACACTACTTTCTTCTCACTACCAGAAGAAAAGAGCTGAATACAAAAAGAAAAGGTGAGTGAATATAACTTTGATTATCACCTACTCCAGGTAATAAAGAGCCATACAGCTGGGGACCAAATCTCACCCAAAGAGGTGGGGGCAATGAGTCCTTCTTGAAACAAATGTCTATTCCAATACAAAACTAGCAGATAGTGAATCTGACTTCTCCTATTTGATCAATTGAAAAGCAAATCCTATTTTCCTGGCCTAGGAAATCAAGTATGTGGGGTTATATATTACACACTTACTCATCAGGTGCACTTTGAAAATATTGACATGGTCAATACTTACTCAGAGTTGGCAGTTCTAGGCACAAAGTTCATGTTCTGTCTCTTTAACCCTTGGCTTTGTAAAATTTACTTTTAAGTTACTATTAATTATATGGCTTGTATTACAAATAACATTCAAATAATATATTTAGTTTGTAATTCAAGATGCCTTTATGTGTGCAATCCATATCCCAAAACTGGCCTACATATTAAGAGCAAGTAGAAATTATGAAAATAAAATTCATGTTCAGATTATTACCAAAATATAATCAAATTTAACACACTGAATAACTTAAGATTGTTTTAATCATCTTTTAAATGCCCAAATTAAACCTTTCTGCCTATTCATTCCTTTATTTTATCAACAAAGTATTCTGCAGGTACTTATGGTATAACAATGGTGAAAATATCTGCTCTCTCCCTTTCCAGCATCATGCAAATTTTTAGTATTTGGGACATTAAATTTTTAACATAAGTTCTGTCTTACAGCAGATGTGGGAATCAATTTTGTGCCATAAACTCACGGGCTCAAAGTTTATCATCAAGTCAGCCTAGAGATGGATGTTCTTAGTAGTACTTAGACACTTTCCTTTTCACCTAACTTCTATAATAACTGGTTTTTTGAACCCCAAATATAATAATTGGTTCATGGGTGTTCCCATAATGGCTCAGTGGTTAACAAACCCGACTAGTATCCATGAGGATGCAAGTGCGATCCCTGGCCTCACTTAGTGGGTTAAGGATCTGGTTTTGCTGTGGCTGTGGCGTAGGATAGCAGCTGCAGCTCCAACTGGACCCCTAGCCTGAGAACTTCCACATGCCACGAGCATAGTCTTAAAAAGACAAGGAAAAAAAAAAAAAAAAACTGGTTCTTCACCTTTGCTTCAGACACCTAAAAGGTATTGATTCTCTGCTGGGAATTCTTTCCTCCTGTCCTGTCCACTTCACTATCTAAGATTTCTGGTTCATGGGGAACTCAGCTTCATGCTTCCCACTAAGATCTTCTACTTCACCTGTTCAGGGCTGTAGAGCTTTTTCTTCTTTGGGCCCTATCATTTCCTATTTGATACATCCGCTCTCACCTAAGCCTCAGCTCTGAGAAGCTGCAGGATATAGGTCAGATGTTAGCATAAGTCTTAAAAATTTCCACAGCCAGGTAAACAAGGCCTATATTGATCTGTTTAAATTTACATCATCAGGAATAAATATTGAAGTAAAATGCTTCAACATTCATAATATTGAAAGAATGAAAATGTCTTTGAATTTTCTCAAATTTGCAAGACATAAACTTTCACATAAACTAGCCCAAATTATAGTCAATTCTCAATTAGCTTAACTGCATATGGTCTTCATTTAATTCATCTAAGAAAACTGTCAAAATTGTTAATGATGCCTATAATATCTATATTATTTTATTTCCTTCCAATAATAGCCATCACTTACCCTCCTCAGTTTCAAGTGATGCACTGATCTATTTATATTCCCCAAGTGAAGCCCTAAAATAACATAGGCAGTAACAAATTAGAATGGAGGTTAGACATAACTTTGGAACACAACAGAAAACTTTTTCTTTCTAAACCATCCAACTGAGTGTTATATGGACATCCTTCTACACTAAGATGTAGAAAGTCAGATTCCTTCCTCTTAGTGGTTTCTCTTGATCATGTGTACCCATCTAGGAGATAAGGAAAGAAAGCAAAACTACAAAAAAGAAATATCTATTCTTAACCACCTTGGCCTGAGGGTGATACACATTACTTCTACACACACATTTCATTAGCAAGAATAAGTTAAATGTCCAAGCTAAATTCAAGAAGCCCAAGAGGTACAGCCTAGAAGTATACTAGAAGAAGCACAGAAGTGAGTACAAACCACCGTCCCATCACATTCAAAACATAAGGTAAAAGAAAAAGAAGTAAGGGGCATTTGCAGTGCTGGGAAAGGGGTGACGAATTTAAACAACTTATTCCAGAGTAGGATTCACTGCACAGGTAACAAATGAGCAGAGGCTTGAAGGGAACTACAGGTGGATCCATACATGTATCTGAAGGAAGAGCATTTCAGGAAGAACAAAGTCAGTTCAAAGGCTGTTATGTGGAACTGAGCTTGATAGGCTCAAGAAAAAGATGGTTATCAAAGTTAGAGCAGAACATTGCAGGGAAGGCCTGAGAACTAAAGGGGGCCAGTAGATTTTTATAAGTTGCTACAGTCTAAATGTTTGTATCAAAATTCATATGTTGAAACCCTAACCTCACTCTAATGATGTTTGGAGGTGGGGTCTTTGGGAGGTGATTAGGTTTAGATGAAGTCATGAAAGTAGAGCCCCTATGATGGAACTAGTGCTTTTGTGTTAGGTAGGAGAGGACAGGGACTCAGACCTGGGTGATTCAAAACAGACAGTTTGTTGTTACCAGAAACAGGAGGCCTGCAATCAGACAATGAAGATACATGCAGGTACCAAAAAATAGTCTTCCAAGCACTTCCCTACAACTTTTTCCTACACAAATAAGGCATCCCTGCCCATAACAAATCAGAGGATCAAAACGTGCCCCTCACATAGAGACCAAAACAACACAACACACGGTGCAGGGGGGTTGGGACAGGAAATTAGTGGGCATGAGGCAAGAGAATAGGGCCCGCAAACAGGTCTGCAACATAGGGATATAAGGAAAGACCCAGCAGTAACCAGGGCCAGTCCCTACCCCAGGGCGGCCAGCTTTCTCTGAGGGCATAAATAAAACTTGCTGTACACTGCCACCTAACTCTCAATTGTGACGACCTCTGAGGCAACCAGCAGGAGTATTTTTCGCTAGGTGCAACGGGGTGACAGAGCAGAATGGCTCTTTAAAAGAATCCAGATCAGAGTTGTGACACTGTGGGGTCGGTTTGAGGGGAAATTCCCTTCTACCCAAAAGTACTCCAGTCCTGAGCTGATGACTCCTGCCTGGAGAGACCGCCTGCCTCCATCCCTGTGCAGCAAGACCACTGGGTCTACCCCTGTGCTGCAGCACCTCCTGGCCGGAACAACCTCCAGCCAAACCGCCTGCCTCCATCCTTGCATGACAAAGCCTGCAGGCTCTATCCCATCGCCACTACAGTGCTTCTCAGGCTGTACCTCCAAATCCTTGTTGTGTACAAGCAAGGATCTAGAGAGATAGCACAGAGCAGATGAACCTGACACTTATACATAGCGGGAAAGACACCAGAGCAGCTTTTCTCTGCCATGAGAGGATATAGCAAGAAGGCAGCAGTCTGAAAGCTTGGAAGAGAGCCCACATCAAGAGCCATATTTGCCGGCACCATAATCTTGGATTTCTTGGCCTCCAGATATATGAGAAATAAACATCTGCTGTTTAAACCAAGTCTATGGTATTTTGTTATAGTAGCCAAACTAATACAAAATATGTTGTGAGGACTTCTGACTCTGAAAACAGAAGGCCCTTTGTGGGTTTTCAGAAGAAGGGTGATATGATCTGGGTTATATTTTAACAAGATTCAGACTGTTATTTACACACTGAAGTAGGGCAGGTATAGCACATGAGAGATGAGTTAGGAAACTATTGCCGCAACCCCAGTGAGGGAAGCTGGTAGGTTGGACCCAGTTAGGAGCAAAGGAGGTTGTGAGCAGTGGCAAAATTCTGGATTTAATTTTAAAGTAGAGTCAATACATATTCTGACAGACTGGCTAAAAGCTAATAGTGAATGAAGGGTCAAAGATGACTAAAGGTTTTGGAGCTGAGCAATGAGAAAGAGGCAGTTGTCATTAACTGATAGGAGAGATGGTGAATGAAGCAAATTTGGGGGAGGACGAGAGTAGAAATCCTTTTCTGGACATGTTTATTTTGAAATATCTATTCTAAATGAAGTTGTCCAATAGCTGGATATATTATTTTGGAATGGGGGAGCAGTGTGGGTCAAAAATATAAATTTGGGAATTGTCAACACATGGATGAGATTTAAACTCCAAGGCAGATAAGACTGCCAACATAACAAGGAGAGAAAGAGAGGAGGTCCAAGGTCTGAGCCCTGGGTCAAAGTAACATTAAAAGGTCAAGATAAACAAGATATAGCAAAAAGAAGATAGTGAAGACAAAGTAGTAATGCAGAAAAAAGTCTAGGAAAGTGGGGTATCCTGGGAGCTAAGTGAAGAAATACTTGTTAGGAAAAAAAGGCAGAAAAAAGGAATTATCAACTGTGTAAAATTCTGCTAACAAGTCGAGAAAGATGAGGACTGAAAAATGAATTTAGTGGCCTCATAGTCTTTGTTGGCTTTGATGAGAACAATTTGGTGTGAAGCAGAGTGTCAAAAGCTTGAGAATAAGAGAGGTGGGGACTAGAAGTACAGATAACTCTTTTAAGGACTTCTGCTGCAAAGTGAAACAAAGAAACCAGGCTAAAATGGAGTTTTGTTAAGAGGTAAATTTTTATTTTAAGATGAGTTAATACCACCTTGTTTTCAATAGGTATAAATGGTAAGCTGCTTGTAACTCAAATATAATCATAAACAGAATCCGATTTATACATTTCTTTAGAAGCTAGTGATAATGACACAATTTTCAGTTCTATTCTTGGTCAAAAACATAATTATTTTGGTTTCCCTTCCATGATTAATATACAAAAATGCTTATTTGGTCCTGCTAACAATTTCTTACTTTTTAGACACATTCTATGAACTAACACCCTCTCCCAGTTCAACTTAAAGTTAGCGCAACTGCCTTGTTGGGAAAAATGTGAATGGTGTGTACTTAACCTTCTTTTCTTTCCTACTAAAACATGACACACACATGTGCCTTTCTCTTTTCAATGTAAATCATCAAATTGTTTATCTCTTCCAGTTCTTTTGCTGAAAAGCAAGAAAAGATGTATCTTCCCAAAATTAGAAGAAATGAACACCTGTCTACAAGAGATGAATCTAAATCTAAAATCTCAGGTCACCCTTTACAGGACATCAGTCTCACCATTAGCATCTCTTCTTGCAAATTTAAGATAACGGAGGACCATTTGCTTCTTTAGGAGCAAGATGATCCTCAAAAAAAACTTGGCTGTTTCATAGTCTTCCACCCTTAAGAGTTCATGCGGCAACATTTCAATGTACTGTTGTCAAGCTTCCACTGAACAGCATAGGGTTGAAGTATTCAAGATCTGATATTAGTAGAACCAGGGGGAAAGGCTAGAAATCTATTAATATTTACATGTTTTCCTACAGCAAGCAAAGTTTAACTTTCTGAGTGATCTCTTGGATCTAGCAGAGTTTAGAGACTGGAAATACAGAATACAAACTTTTATATAGCCCTTTAAATAAACATCAAACACATAAAATAACTCTTCTGGTAAGAAAGAGTATTTGAGGTGCTACTCAATACTACTTTTTATTATTTCAGTAAGTGGTCACAAAGTTGAAACAGAACAGGAAGTAATACAGTGCTTTCAACTGATCAGACATTTAAAGAGCCTATAATGTGCCAGGTTCTGTGCTACGAATACGAGGATGAAAAAAGATATTTTTCTCGCCTTTGAAGAGCTCTCATTCTAAAAGGAGAGACAAAAATTTAGACAATGAAAATATAATGTGTAAAGTGCTATAATAAAATATTAGAGATAGGCACAAAAAGATATAGAAGCATAGAATGATTAATTTTACTAGTTTCAGTAGGGAGACAGAACTACATCTAAGGGCCATGAACAGTTACCAGAGAGAAGTCCTTTACTTTAGCTTTTCCTACAGCTTCACTGCAGGCTGAATAAAGTCTCCCCTACTTGTTGTCATTCACTATTTCCCATGCAACTTTCTTACTACTATTTCCCTGGTACCTTGATGCTAGGAAAACAGTTGAGCTAGAACAAGCATTCCAGTCACCAGAAAGGGTGTGACGGTCTGCAGTCCTTTATAAGACTGCATCACAGCCTAACTTCTCCCTCTGCCTAGTCAGCTTCCTTTACTTCTCCTCCCCAGGTGTTGATCCCAATATACTTCACTTCCTATATGCTAATCTCTAGCTCACAGTTTGCATCCCTGTAAACCCAATCTCCAACCTCTATCTTTAAGCACAGTAGGATCCAGGTGTTCAAAGAATGTCAGCAATCTGTGTCTCTCTCAGCTCTGCATTAAATTCATTTTTAACAAGTTACTCCTCTGTAGTAGAAAGAGGACTCTATGTCATTTCACCAAAAGTCTTTTTTCTAAAATCAGTTCTATAAAAATAAATTTATCTAATGACAACTGTGTAAACAATTGCTAGGAAAAAAGTAAGCATTTGGCCATCTGAGAAAATAGTACAAGAAAGCTGAAAATACCTAAAAGTAGAGAGACTATGACATAAAAAAAATGATTCAAAAGAAATGAAAAGTTATTCTGTTTTCTCACAATAAACAATTAGATACCTGAACTTGAAAATATTTTGCTAAGAGACTGGACTTAAAACAATGAAATTATTCAAAGCAATGTTAGGATGACCAGAAGCAATAATTATTATTAGTGTAATAAACTATATGATTACTGTGTCACATTTGTCATAAATGAGATAAAAAATAGAAAAATTTAAAGGATCAAAATAGAAATTGGCTAAACTCCCAAAAAATAATACAATTAAAGTATAAAGTTAACTAGAAAACAAGGAGAAAATCACACCAAATATTAAATTTTACTACCACTTTTTAGAAACAATATAAGACTTAAATGCAACGTGGAAAATTAGCATACAAATATTAACAATGCTAAAATGTTGTTGATATTTAAAAAATCAAAATAATTGAGTAAAGAAAAAAATTTTAATTTTTTATTATGCTTGATTTACAATGTTCTGTCAATTTCTGCTATACAGCAAAGTGACCCAGTTATACATACATATATATATATACACACACACACACACACACATACATTGTTTTTCCACATTATCTTCCACCATGAAAAATTTTTTTAAATTCTCATGAAATGCTATTGGTTATTGATGAAAAAAATACTGTTTTCTAAACGTGAAATGTATATATTTTAAGAAAAATAAATCTTTTATCCTTAGAGTTCACCAACTATAACATTCTTGAAAATATTCACATAAAGAAGAATAAAAACCAAGTATCTTCAAAAGCTTCTAAAAGTACTCCCAAATATAAGCTATGGAATATTACTCAGCCATAAAAAGTGAACTAACACCATCTGCAGCAATATGGATGGTCCTAGAGATTATCATACTAAGGGAAGTAAGCCAGATGAAGACAAATATATGATATCACTTATATACGGAATCTAGAAAAAAATGATATGAATCAACTTATATACAAAATAGAAATAGACCCATAGACACAGAGAACAAATTTATGGTTACCAGAAGGGAAAGGCATGAAGAGGGGAAAATTAGGAAGAGGACTTCCTAATATCAAAATCCGCAATTAGACAGAACTGCCAACCCCATTACAGTCAGTAACAGGTTGGGGAACTGCAGGCTCATCACAGCGTTAGACCCCTCTCACAGAAGCATAGCTCAGAGCAGAGGTAACTCATACTTGCTACAGGCAGCCAGATCGTAAGGAGGACAAGGTAAATGCTCTCAATTTTCCCTTTCAATCACCCAAATGGATAAAGTCACATCTCTACTGAACAGTGTATGAGAGGACAGAGAAAGGACACATATATTATTAAAGCCTCTCTACATGGAAGGAAACAAGAGGATGGGAATAAGAAAGATCTTCCTGAACATGTGTTTTTCTTTAGTCACATTTTGCTGCTCAGGTGCAGGTGCAAAGTACGTAGGCAGTGAGTTAGCTGGTTTCAACCAGAGACACAGCCTAATTAATACTACAGAAAGCAGAGGTGGGGAAGGAGGAAGGCGGGAGGGTGTTGAGAGTGTCTAGAAGGAATTAACTATAGAAAAGTATAACAGAATATAAATTGGATAATGAGAAAACTGTGTCCATTAAGGCAGTAATAGAGTACAGTAAATAGAGTAGATCCAAATGTAATCAAAGAATATTTGAGACAGGGAATCAGTAAGTGACTTGGAAATATAAAACAGTTGATTTGGTAGGGAATGATGGCTCACTAAAGATGCCCACATCCTAATTCCCTGAACCTCTGAATATATTATCTCATAATGGAAAAAGGGACTGTGGAGATGAGATTAAGCTAAAGATCTTAAAGTGGATAATCTCTTGGACTATCCAGGTAGGCTCAATATAATCATAAGGATTCTTATAAGGGGAAGCCAGAAGAATCAGAGACGGAGAAAGGAGATGTGATGATAGAAACCGAGGGCCAAAGTCAGAAAGAGATTTGAAGATGTTATTTTTCTGGCTTTGAAGAGGAAGGAAGGGGTCACGAGCCAAGAAAAATAGCTGGCCTCTAGAAGCTGGAGGAAGTAAGGAAAGATATTCCCCCAAAAGTCTCCAAAAGGAATACTGTTCCGCATATACTTTGGTTTAGCTTGTAAGACCCATTTTACACCTTTTACCTCAAGAACTGTAATATAAAACAATTGTGTTGTTTGGGTAATCAAGAACACATAACTGGGAGGCTTTACCAAAAAAGTTCATGGAACCTCAGGCTTCCTTTTTAAATTCCAAAAAGTAGATTATGGTTGAAGCAGAGGCAGTGAAGCTGTGGAACTTTTACCAATCTGCTGTGGAGTTATTTGGGGTCAGTGAAGAAAGAGGCATATAAGAGAAATCGGCATTATTATAGAAGGCTTTTCTTAGGTCTACACACTTATTATTTCCATGAATTCAGGTATCTTAGCAATAATATAATTCTTTTTAGATATAACCTCCATCAAAGAAAGAATTTATAAGAAAAATTGAATAGGTTAAAGGGATTAAAACAGTGAAACTGAAAAAGACAAAAAACTGCAAATGAGCAACAGTACAGGTTGAAAAAGCTTTCACAAACACAGAATGAGAACTGCTTTTTACAACCTTCAAGTGTCAAACTCAAACCTTTGATAGAAAAATCCCATCACAGTAGAGAAAAAATACATTCATCAAATTTATTCTAAAAGTTAATTGTTTCTTTACACCCATTTTCCCCAGGCAGGAGGATAGTGCAAATTTTTAGGTTTTTTGCACATAGATTTTAGTTACTGTTGAAAGAATGTTGTTAGTACTTTATTCTATGTGGTACAAAAAATTACACAGAAAATGCTCACTCTTTAGGGCAGAGGTCCTTTGTACAGCTTCAGAGTGCCCATGAAATCAGTGAAAATTTATTTAATTATGTCAGTGAATATATAAGGTGAGAGTCCTTGGTTTACTTCAAAGCCTCAAAAATGATTCCTTATGTTTTAAAATGTGAAAAACGATTGGCTAAAATCCAATATGGCTGTGGCAGAGTAGGTTAATGATTCAGCTTGGCTCTGTGGCATTGCCAGTTGGATCCCTGGCCTGGCACAGTGGGTTATAAGTATCTAGCATTGCTGCAGCTATGGGTTAGGCTGGTTGCAGCTGCAGCTCAGATTCAATCCCTGGCCCAGGAACTTCCATAAGCCATGGGTGTGGCCAATAAAGGAAGGAAGGAAGGGAGAGTGGGGGGGGAAATAAATAAATAAAGACTTTCATTCTCAGATTAGCATATACAGAGCAATGTGAGATTAGTTATTGCCAGTGAGCAGGGGCAGAGAGGGATAAATTATCATAGTAGGGAGGATTTTTAGGGCAGTGATACTATTCTGTATGATGTTCTAATAGTGGATATAAGTCACTATACATTAACCAAAATCAATTACTGCACAAAACAAAGAGTGATCCCTAATACGAACTATGGATTTTAGTTAGTAATAATGTATCAATTATGACTCATCAATTATAACAAATGGGGCACAAAAACACAAGATGTCAATAATAGGGGAAACTGTTGGGGCCAGCAAAGTGTATGGGGACTCTCTATAGTTTCCATTTAAATTTTTTTATAAACCTAAAACTGTTTTTAGAAATAAATCTGTTGACTATTTCTAAAAAGATGATGTCGATGACTGTGCATAAAACAAACTGGAGTACAGCTAGAACTGAAGTAGGGACCCAATTAGGAGACTTCTGTAATCAAGTCAAGAGATGGTGGTATATTGGACTACAGTAGATATAAATTAAAAGATCAGAATCAAAATATATTTAGGGATTGATAAGAGAATTGGTGATGATTTGAATAGGGCTAAAGAGGGAAAAGCATGTACCAATAAATAGCATCAATTTGGGGCTGTTTAACAGAAAATCAGCAAAGTGCCCAAGTCCAGATTTTGAGGGATGAATACTTTTTGAAGCCACCAGGATGGGTTTGTGGCAGGAAAAGATTTAACGTAGCTAGAAGATTCAACAGTACATTTTATGAAAGAAAGTAATGGAGTAATATTTTACATCTTAGAATCATTTTAATATTCCCATCCTGTCTTAGTCAACTCAGACTGCTATAATAAAAGACCATGAATTGGGTGGCTTAAACAAGAGACATTTACTTATCAAATTCTAGAGACTAAGAAGTAAAAAATCAAGTTGCTGGAAAATTTGGTTCCTAGTGAGAGCACTCTTTCTGGCTTGTAGAAGGCTGCTTTCTCACTGAGTTTTTGACACGGCAAAGAGAAAGAGCTCTGGTCCCTCTTCTTCTTACAAGACACTAATACCATCATGAGGCCTTCATCCTCATGACCTCATCTAAACATAATTACTTCCTAAAGGCCCCACCTCCAAATACAAACACATTCGGGGCTAGGGCATCAGTGCATAAATTCTGAGGGGACACAAACACTATAACACACCTCTAGCCCTAGGCCAGAACTGATTTATTTTATGAAATAAATTTAACTTCATATAACTTAAGTACAAGATTTTACATGCAAAAAAAATATTTGGGATTTGAAAGCAATCATTTTAAATAATTTAAATATTTAAGATTTTGAAGTAAAACTTCTTTTCTCAAAGGAAGTCCAATAACAATAGATGGTGTTTTACAATACAATATTTTCAAGTTCACCCTGTCCTTTCTTCCACTAAAACCAGATAACTTCCTAAGCAAGGATTCCTGCATCTAAAACAAGTTTTATTCTCCAACTACCATCAATGTAGTCTGAAAACTTTTAGCAAGAACTGCCAGAAGTCTGAAATTATAATGTATCACATTAGGAGGAAATAAAGTAACCAAGGTACAGATAATTTTGGGCTTTACAGCCTGTAGCCAACACCTTAAATTTCATCTGAAATCAGAAATCACAGAACACGAATATAATATCCAATGGAAACATTATCACAGCTTGATTATGAAGTAATATGATGCATTTCTCATGTTGCTTTCATTAAAATAGCATCATATCTACAAAATTTTTGAATAGACCATCTCTGGAGAGAATAGTCCAAAATTATCATCTTATTAAAATGTAACTCCTGCTTTGGTTGCTTTCTCTTGTTTATTCTTTAAAGTTCCAAACAATGGTATGTGGCCAGGCAAACAGACTATCCCCAACAGAGCTGGGCCTTAATGGTACAAACAGTCTATTTTTCAGGCTTCTTCTTCGAAATATAAACTCTTCACCTACTACCTATCTAACCTAATCCTGGAGCATCAGCTTCCAAGTTAGGTCTGAGATAAACACTTTAGATTTTAGGACTAGCCCAGCCTCATTCACTTTAAGTCAGCCTTTTTTTTAAATCTTCTCCTTCCTGTCACATAGCCTCAGAGAGTTCTGTACTTGAATGTCATGACTTGTCATGACCTAAGCTTGTGTTCACTGACAGGAGATTGTGAGAAAATGAGCTGGGAGAAATAGATGTAACCAAAGGAAAGGCAAAAAGAAAGCTATAATTTTTAAGTGGAAGAAGAGGATATTCAGGAGTTTCCCTGAACCTCTCATTTTCCCAAAATTATCTGCATTGCCTGACAGCTGTTCTTGATCTCCTTTCATTTAAGAGTCACAGAATCAAGATGATTTTAGAACCAGGGCACAGTTAAGGTTCTGAAAGGTCACTCGTCTTCTCCATAAAGGAAGAGGAAAAAGTGTGCACTTCCCTCATTCCCAGAGTAACTCACTATAAATGATGATTTTTATGGCAAACTGGAATTTTCATCATTCTTTCTTGTATAAATATATGAATGTATGAGGCTTCTACACACTAATATGGGTCACCAAGGTAGCTTATAGATTTTCCTTCCCTTGAGATCTTTAAAGAAGATAAATATCAAACTATCTTTTAAAGAGGGCATGAAGTTCTTTCCACATGTTGAAGAATGAATTAAAAAACCTTTGCTATCCCTACCATCTTATGAGTAAAGAATAAAAACAAAAGATTAGCTATACTCGCAATATAAAACAATCCTTTTTAAACACTCTTTATTTCCAATGTGGTAACTTCTCTTTTCTAAACATAACTCTCTACCACCCTGACATTAAATGTCAAAGTAGCACCAATTCCGTCCAGTTAAGCTACAAAATTCATTGACTACTTGTGAAGAATATCAATTTAGGGTAATGAGCCACAGAAGACCAATATCAAGAATAAATAAGAAGATATAATTGTCTTTCATAACTGAGTAATGCCCTAGCCTATAATGTCCAGAAATTACTGCAGAGTGAATCAAATGTTTATTAAAAGTACTATGATATCTGATGTCTTCGGAGTATACAAAGAATCTAAGGGAAAGATAATTTCTCTTTAGAATTTCAACTACTGGAGTTCCTGTCATGGCTCAGTGGAAACGAATCTGACTAGCATCCATAAGGATGCAGTTTCGGTTCCTGGCCTCACTCAGTGGGTTAGGGATCCGGCATTGCTTCTGTGAGCTGTGGTGTAGGTCGCAGATGTAGCTCTGATCTGACATTGCAGTGGCTGTGGTATAGGCCAGTGGCTATAGCTCTGACTGGACCCTTAGCCTGGGAACCTACATGTGCTATGGATGTGGCCCTAAAAAGATACAAAAATAAAATAAAATATAAATAGGATTCCAAGTACTAAGAATTGGTCTTTTTTATTATTATTACTCAATGAATTTAATTACATTTATAGTTGTTCAACAATCATCACGACCAAATTTTATAGCATTTCCATACCAAACCCTCAGTATATCTCCCCACCCCCCAAACTGTCTCCTCCAGAGACCGTAAGTTTTTCAGTGTCTGTGAGTCAGCACCTGTTCTGCAAAGAAGTTCAGTCTGTCCTTTTTTTAGATTCCAAATGTCAGTGAAAGCATTTGATTTTGGTGTCTCATTGTATGGCTGACTTCACTTAGTGAAGTGCTAATTTCTAGGTCCATCCATATTGCTGCATGCAAATGCCACTATTTCATTCCTTTTAATGGCTGAGTAATATTCCATTGTGTGTATGTACCACTTCTTCTGGATCCACTCCTCTGTCAATGGACATTGAGGCTTTTTCCATGTCTTGGCTATTGCAAATAGTGCTGCAGTGAACATCGGACTACATGTGTCTTTGCGAATCATGGTTTTCTTTGGATAGATGCCCAGGAGTGGGATTGCTGGATCAAATGGTAGTTCTGTGTTTAGTTTTCTGAGGCTTCTCCATACTGTTTTCCACAGTGGTTGCACCAATTTACATTCCCACCAACAGTGTACTAGGGTTCCTTTTTCTCCACACCCTCTTCAGCACTTATTGTTTGTAGACTTTTTGATGATGGCCATTCTGGCTGGTGTAAGGTGGTTTTGATTTGCATGGTGGTTTTGATTTGCATTTCTCTAATCATGAGTGATGTTGAACATCTTTTCATATTTTTTTGGCCATCTGTATGTGTTCTTTGGAGAACTGTCTGTTTAGATCTCTGCCCATTTTTTGATGGGGTTGTTTGTTTTTTTGGTATTGTAGCTGCAGAAGTTGTTTATAAATTTTGGAGATTAATCCCTTGTCAGTTGATTCACTTGCAAATACTTTCTCCCATTCTGTGGGTTGTCTTTTCATTTTGTTTAGGTTTCCTTTGCTGTGCAGAAATGTTTAAGTTTGATTAGGTCCCATTTGTTTTTGTTTTTATTGCCATTACTCTAAGAGATGGATCTGAGAAGACGTTGCTGTCGTTTATGTCAGAGAGTGTTTGGCCGATGTTTTCCTCTAAGAGTTTTAAAGTGTCTGGTCTTATATTTGGGTCTTTAATCCATTTTGAGTTTATTTTTGCATATGGTGTTAGGAAGTGTTCTAATTTCATTCTTTTACATGTGGCTGTCCAGTTTTCCCAGCACGACTTATTGAACAAGCTGTCTTTTCTCCATTGTATAAAGAATTGCTTGGTCTTAACAACAGGCTGACCAACACCTGGTCCACAGTAACTGAATACTGAGTGAATAAACAAGAGCTAAAATATTTATTTCTTCTGCCCCTTCAGTCATTTTGAAATGACTAGTTACTGCCCCTCACAATACTGTCAGACTTCTCTCCTTCAGGCATGAAATCTGGATTAATATATCTTTGTTTTCTTTTTTATTCAAAGTATAATTGCCTATGTCTAGAATCCTACTGGCTTATTATATTTACACAGTTGGGTTTACTTTATCTTTTGTTAATTCTTGAGACTGGTATATATCTTTTTCTGTCTTTTTAGGGCACCCATGGCATATGGAGGTTTCCAGGCTAGGGGTTGAATCTACACCACAGCCACAGCAACACCAGATCGAAGCTGTGTCTGCAACCTACACCACAGCTCATGGCAACATCGGATCCTTAACCCACAAAGCAAGGCCAGGGATCGAACCTGTGTCCTTCTGGATCCTAGTCATATTCATTTCCACTGAGCCATAGTGGGAACTCAGAGACTGGTATAAATCTTAATGTATCCTTCCAATCATTGTTGAAATGCATTTTTTAGAGTTCAGCAAGAGTATTAATTTTCTTCTCTATATTACCATCTTTCCCATCTCAACTAGAAATTAGAAGGCTGGAGTATTAGCTGGATTAGCTCCAAAACTTCAATTATAATTTCTAGTATTCACACATGAATCCATGATATGCAATGATTATTACTTTATCACCCAAATAATTCTTCACAACAATTTGCAGAGGTATAAACAGAGATGCTGTTACTATTAGATATGTAGGACTATAATCTAGGTATTTATCTAAATGTGCAAGTTTCAAGAATCTGATTCCAGAGTTCCTGTCGTGGCGCAGTGGTTAACAAATCCAACTAGGAACCATGAGGTTGCGGGTTCGGTCCCTGCCCTTGCTCAGTGGGTTAACGATCCGGCGTTGCCATGAGCTGTGGTGTAGGTTGCAGACGCGGCTCGGATCCTGCGTTGCTGTGGCTCTGGCGAAGGCTGGCAGCTACAGCTCCGATTCGACCCCTAGCGTGGGAACCTCCATATGCCGTGGGAGCAGCCCAAAGAAATAGCAAAAAGACAAAAAAAAAAATACATTTAAAAAAAAAAAAGAATCTGATTCCTAAATACATAGCAATATAAAGAATCATATTACTAGATATTCCCTTAATTCAGTTCTTGTGGAAGATGGGCACCAAAAAGACAGGAAGAAGGCAATTTTTAGGGGCTTCCTGTGGCTCTAAGATTTTTATGATTAAAAAATGAGTAATGCTGCAAGCTTTGGGACATTTCTTAGTCAATAACATTGTACAACAATAAAAATACTTCCCTTGACGCAACATCTCCTGTGAGATTTAATTTCGAAAGTTTATTTTATTTTTAAAAGCTAACATGAAATCATCAAAGAGATTACTTCTTAAAACCATTCTTTCAGACATACCCGTGAAACTAAACGTCCAACAATCATTTATTTTTATTTCTTCTCACTTATAACTAATAGGGAATACAATTCTCAATTTCTTCTAAGATTGTCACAAAAGATATTATTTTGAAAAAATTCTAATCTCATCTAAATGTCCAACTAAGACAATGCAACGAAACTTTACAAAAACAATTGCTCCCTGAGAGGCACCTTGCTTGTTCCCTCTGTTAATCAATCTATTAATATTTAAAGTTACTTTCAGCTAAGTTGTTTTGTTTAGTTGGGTTTCTTTCTTAAAATTTGCAAAGGACCAAATAATTTCTTAGTCTGTCTACAGATGTTTCCCAAAATTACATTATCTAAAATAGAAAATAATTCTAAGACCCAAATTAACACATTAAAAACTCTGTGTTTTGTATTTAGAAGACATTTTATGGCATTTTTGTCTTTCTCAAATTTTTCCAAAGCCTTTTGGTCTAACAATTAATTTCCTCTCCCTAATCAAAAGTAATCCATGTTAACAGATAAAGTATAAAACTCAGGATCTATATTTCTCTAAAATGGTAATCTATGACTTAAAAAAAACCTAGATTCAGTCGTTTCAACAGGAGCAACTGTAATTACATCCCACTTTTAACACTGCTTTCACTGATTTGATTCTATTTAAGCTTTTCAAGAACCAACATAGTGACAACTTTGTTCATTTGGAAGAAATCAAGAAAAGTAAGAATTATACTCAGATGAACATATACTGATGTCATGTTCACTGAAATGCTCTGGAAGCTTTGAATGTTTCCTGAAATGTTAAATATTTTATGGTCACAAAGGCACTTCTTTTCAGGAGCTTCTCATTCTAAGAACTGGGTTTGTTTATTTCTACAATGCCTTTGCACCCTCTTATGGTCATTTTAGGATTTGCTTTATTGGGAGTAATTTATTCAAGGCTATTCAAAGGTTTCTTCATTCTGCCAATTTGAATTTTTATTAGAATAATGATATTTACACACTTTACACCTTTAAATCTGTAATTTTATAATCACAAATATTAACTGAAGCTCACATTTCTTCACACTGTTGACAAAAGACGAGTATACAGAGTTGAGGTTACCAGGACAATAATTCGGAAACACTCCATACATTCTGACACATTAACAAACTAATAAAAATTTAAGATTCTGCATCCTAGGCACAAAGCAATTCAACATTAAGGCCATCATTAAGTATCCCAGTTCTTATTTTCTTATACTGACATGATGAAATCAACTTAAAATCTGTTTGCCCTGTTTATAGAAAACATGAATATGACTTCGAACTTAGTGCAATATCCTAAAAAGAACAACATAAATGTGGCTGTCCTTCAGTAAGAAGTATCAATAACAAGAGTAAATACAAACAAGTAAACACACTTTATAGCCCAATTGATTCATGTTTTCTTGAAAACACTTAAATTCCTTTATCCTAGAGACCTCGAAAAAACTAAGGACCAATTGTTACCTTTCTACTAGATTTACTTTGATAACCATAATTAAAACAAAGACTGCTTATTCCTTTCCTGACTTAAAATCTCCTTCTATTCGTTATAGTTTCATGTTTAGAAACATTTAGGAAAAAAGTGAAAAGTATTAATACCAAGCTTTATTTCTGAGATCATACTGCTGCCAGTGATAAGGACACCTGCTTTGTGGTGAAACGAAACAACTGTTCTAACTGTACACATGGCAGACGAACTACTCTTCAAAGTGTTTATGACAAGAGTTGTTACACTGTCATATTCTTTTTCCAAGGTAACAGCTACACACTTTAAGATATTTTCCAACTTGAAGAGAAGTATAACTTGAGCACTCCGGATTTTAAATTCCAAACTTATATTCATATTTTTGTAAAAAAAATGTCAGAACCTACACATATATCTATAAATCAATAAATTTGGTTTCAAAATACAACTACTGTTATTAAGGCATAAAACAGTACTAACCAAAAGTGCAAGAAATCCTATAACTGAATAACATTTGAGGAAACAGAAAATATATCTTTGCCAGGCTGAAGTTAGATACCATATGGGATGATGCTCCAAATATTTAAAGCTTCTATCAATTCCCAAATTATAAATAAAATTTATAAATAGAATTCTGGGTGGTCCATCTAAAAATGTAATTATCTTTCACAGTAGATAACAGCACTTACAAACTCTTCAAGGTATCAATCCATAGTTTTCCTCTGTGTAATTCAATCACTGTACCAGATGTACTGACAGTAAATACATACTTCAGAACATTAAGCTTACTGCCAGTTGTAAAAGTATTCTTTATCTACGAATATAATTTCAAAGACTCTAAAACCCACACATCATCTCTCTTATAATGCAACCATGTATGTCACTTAAAAAATAAACATTAAAAAATACAAAATCGGGAGTTCCCGTTGTGGCGCAGTGGTTAACAAATCCAACTAGGAACCATGAGGTTGGGGGTTCGATCCCTGCCCTTGCTCAGTGGGTTAACGATCCGGCGTTGCCGTGAACTGTGGTGTAGGTTGCAGACTCGGCTCGGATCCTGCATTGCTGTGGCTCTGGCGTAGGCTGGTGGCTACAGCTCCTATTAGACCCCTAGCCTGGGAACCTCCATATGCCGTGGCAGCGGCCCAAGAAATGGCAAAAAAAGACAAAAAAAAATACAAAATTGGAAAGTGTACACTGTCATACCTCTTCTGTGCAATCTTTCACCATAACAATCATTGACAACTGGAATCTACTTTATCTTTTTAAGAAAACTGAATATGCTTTGTTAATGGGCATTAAAAATACTTGTCTTCAAATGTACTCTGTTCTACAAAGTCTGATAATTTAATTCTAGGTTCAAAGATATGAAACAATTAAATTCACTAGCATCAACAACCACTTAGGAAACTAGTAATGAAGGTTGTTTGAAAGCAGAGTAAGCCAGAGGTCCTAAACTACTTAATATAAAATTCCAGGCCCTTCAAAATCAGCCACAGGATGCTACTCTTCAATTCTTCAGCATTACAGCTTTTCACATTTCAATGATTACACCTTTATCTCCTTTTATGAGAAATAATTCCCCCTCTTGAAACTTTAATTCAAAACAGATACATTCATCCCAATGTTCACAGAAGGACTATTTACAATAGCCAAGACATGGAAGCAATCTAAATGTCTACTGACAGATGAATGGATAAAAAGGATGTGGTACACATTTATGTGTGTGTGTGTGTGGTGTGTACAAAATGGAACATTACTCAACCATAAAAAAGAATGAAATAATGCCATTTGCAGCAACGTGGATGGACCTAGAGACTATCATATTAAGTGAAGTAAGCCTGACAAATATCAAATGATATTACTTATAGTGGAATCTCAAATATGACACAAATGAACTTATTTGCAAAACAGAAACAGACTCACCATCATAGAAAACTTATAGCTACCAAAGGGGAAACAAGGGAGGGAACAAATGAGGAATTGGGGATTATCAGATAGAAATTACTATTACTACATATAAAACAGATAACATAACAAGCTTCTACTGTAAAGCATAGGGAACTATATTCAGTATCACCTATAATGGAAAAGAATATAAAAAGGAACACACACACACATATATATATACACATAAATATATATAACTGAATCCCTTTGCTGTACCAAGAAACTAACACAACATTGTAAATCAATAAAATAATATTATTAAATAAAAATAAATACATAAATAAGAAATAATTCCTTCTCTTACTGTAGAACATCATTATATATTGGGATTTATCATATGGTAATGACATTTATTTGAATGTCTGTCTCTGTCAGTCAACCACCATACGAATTCCTTGAAGACAAGAAGTGACTTCATTGACTGATTCATTTTTTATACTCCCAGTACCTGAAAACTAGTAGGTGATGAAGCAACATAACACTTTTGGAGTCTAAACATCATTATGGAAAATTGTATTTTATCCTAAACTCAATCACTTAACTTTGCAGTTTCCTTATTTTTAAGTGAAGAATAAAATACATATCAGGATTGTTGGGAAAGAGAAAGATCTATAAAGTAACAAACCCAGAAAAATAGCTATATAGTGACTTACACAGTGCCTGTTATACGTGCTTAGTAAATGCTAATTTAATTGATCTTTCCTTAGAGCTCTTTCCACTTACAGATTTACTTAAAATATTTCCAGATTTCAGAGCTCCCACTGTGGCTCAGTGGGTTAAGAACCGGACATACTATCTGTGAGGATATGGATTCAATCCCTGGCCTCGCTCAGTGGGTTAAGGATCTGGTGTTGCCACAAGCTGTGGTGTAGGTCACAGATGCAGCTCTGATCCCACTTTGCTGTGGCTGCTGCAGAAGCCAATAGCTACAGCTCCAATTTGACCCCTACTCTGGGAACTTCCACATGCTGCAGGTGGGGGTCTAAAAAAAATAAAAGACTATACTACAAAGCAACATTCATCAAAACCATATGATACTGGCACAAATACAGAAATATAGAGTAGTGGAACAGGATAGAAAGCCCAGAATTAGACCCACACACCGACAGCCAACTAATCTATGACCAAGGAGGCAAGAATACACAATGGAGAAAGGACAGCTTGTTCAATAAGTCGTGCTGGGAAAACTGGACAGCCACATGTAAAAGAATGAAATTAGAACACTTCCTAACACCATATGCAAAAATAAACTCAAAATGGATTAAAGACCCAAATATAAGACCAGACACTTTAAAACTCTTAGTGGAAAACATCGGCCAAACACTCTCTGACATAAACGACAGCAACGTCTTCTCAGATCCATCTCTTAGAGTAATGGCAATAAAAACAAAAACAAATGGGACCTAATCAAACTTAAACATTTCTGCACAGCAAAGGAAACCTAAACAAAATGAAAAGACAACCCACAGAATGGGAGAAAGTATTTGCAAGTGAATCAACTGACAAGGGATTAATCTCCAAAATTTATAAACAACTTCTGCAGCTACAATACCAAAAAAACAAACAACCCCATCAAAAAATGGGCAGAGATCTAAACAGACAGTTCTCCAAAGAACACATACAGATGGCCAAAAAAATATGAAAAGATGTTCAACATCACTCATGATTAGAGAAATGCAAATCAAAACCACCATGCAAATCAAAACCACCTTACACCAGCCAGAATGGCCATCATCAAAAAGTCTACAAACAATAAGTGCTGAAGAGGGTGTGGAGAAAAAGGAACCCTAGTACACTGTTGGTGGGAATGTAAATTGGTGCAACCACTGTGGAAAACAGTATGGAGAAGCCTCAGAAAACTAAACACAGAACTACCATTTGATCCAGCAATCCCACTCCTGGGCATCTATCCAAAGAAAACCATGATTCGCAAAGACACATGTAGTCCGATGTTCACTGCAGCACTATTTGCAATAGCCAAGACATGGAAAAAGCCTCAATGTCCATTGACAGAGGAGTGGATCCAGAAGAAGTGGTACATACACACAATGGAATATTACTCAGCCATTAAAAGGAATGAAATAGTGGCATTTGCATGCAGCAATATGGATGGACCTAGAAATTAGCACTTCACTAAGTGAAGTCAGCCATACAATGAGACACCAAAATCAAATGCTTTCACTGACATTTGGAATCTAAAAAAAGGACAGACTGAACTTCTTTGCAGAACAGGTGCTGACTCACAGACACTGAAAAACTTACGGTCTCTGGAGGAGACAGTTTGGGGGGTGGGGGGATGTGCTTGGGTTATGGGATGGAAATCCTATGAAATTGGATTGTTATGATCATTATACAACTACAGATGTGATAAATTCATTTGAGTAAAAAAAAGTTAAAATAAAAAAATTAAACTAGTACATGTTCCTTTTTACTCTTTCTTATATATCAGAATTTAAATAGCTGTAAAAATACATAATTTTACTGTGTATTCATGCAATCCAGGCATTTGAGGGCAGTAAGTTCAATTTTTTTTCCAGAAATAAAATATCCTAAGAAATGGGAACTAAAGTTCAGGGCACTCAGCTTTATTGTCTCTTCTATTTCTTAACAAAAGAGAAAAATGCTTCAATATTTATAAGACTAAGAATAATGGATGTGCATAACTTTGCCTTAACATATATTTCTGCCTTTTAAGCCCAATTTAAACTCAGTGAAAAGCCTAGAACATAGGCTTAATTTTGCAAGGGGCGGGGGGGGAAGATGCTTTAACTGCAGTGCACATTCAATAGACAAAATCCAAAGAAAGCAGTCCTGCCTGAAACGTTTACAAATCAATTCATTATATTGATTTGGAATGAGTTGTGCTGTAATTTTAAACACAGATTACCACAGGCCAAACTTGATAAAATTCTATTTTTAAGGCACTTTCACTTGGCTATGCACGACCTGAGGATTTCCAAGAAAAAAAGCTACTGTATATAAATACTAGCTTTTAAAAGAGTAATTCTTAAGAGTTAATCGTAATGAAATTTCAAGAGTACAAAAATTGTGTGTTTGAAATATCTAATAACTTCAATAAATCACTGATATTTTATTAAGAACAAGCAATGTGTTTCCATTTCAAAATGATTTATCCCACACATAATATATTGAATGTTTCCATCTCACTTCCTAGTTCTAATGTAATGCTGGAAGAAAAAAAAAATTTTTTTTTCTATCCTTTTAGGGCCGCACCTATGGCACATGGAGGTTTCCAGGCTAGGGGTCTAATTGGAGTTGTAGCCACCAGCCACAGCAACGCCAGATCCGAGCTGTGTCTGCAACCTACACCATAGCTCATGGCAACCCCAAATCCTTAACCCACTGAGCGAGGCCAGGGATCGAACCCGCAACCTCATGGTTCCCAGTTGGATTCATTTCCTCTGAACCACAACAGGAACTCCTGGAAGAAAAATTTTTAATTTGATTCTTTTTTTTTTTTTCCGTTGGTCTTTTTAGGGCTGCACCTGTGGCATATGGAAGTTTCCAGGCTAGGGATCGAATCAGAGCTGTAACTGCTGGCCTAAGCCACAACCACAGCAACGCAGGATCCAAGCCACATCTGCAACCTACACCAGAGCTCACGGCAACGCTGGATTCCTAACCCATTGAGCAAGGCCAGGGATCGAACCTGAGTCCTCATGGATGCTAGCTGGGTTGGTTAACCACAGAGCCATGACAGCAACTCCCTGGTTCTAATTTTTTTTTTTTTTCATGGAAAAGGCTGCTTCTTGGGAAACCAATGATTATGCCTAAGAGTCCTTTTGTCCTACTCAAATCTCCTGATGACTTACTCGTTGTCTTAATGCAAATTAAATATGCTGTCATTTTTTTCTCATTTGTCTTAAAATGTAGTGATAATAATAGCTGTCACTATAGAGGGTATAGCTCAAAAAGCACTGAAACTAAAGTTCAGAAAGACTCATCTCATTTTAATCATACATCAAGCAAATGGGGACATGAAGTCAACTATTCAGTTAATTAAGTGGCTAAAATAAGTGCTTCTTGGAGGGGCAAAATCATTTTCTTCTTAATAAAATAAAGGACCTAGTGAACCGCCCCCACTCTCCCGCTCTCTTAAACTGAGGGTACCAAATACAAACTGCAGCTACTTAAAAGGACTTTTTAAATAGCCTGCTTATCTTTATCTTAGTGTTTTTCAAAATGTAGTCTGAACACCACAAATTAGAATCACCCAGACATCATCCGTCAGATTCCTCTGGGCATCACATCTGGCCATGCATGCCTCTGCAAAAAAGTGCAGGAGTTGGGAAGAATCTAAGTAAATAAAATAATTAGCAAATGAGTCATTCCTGAGTCTTTCTAAGAAGTAAGAACCAACATAACAAGATCTCTGAACACCATTAAGTCTCCTTCAGTGAAATCTCTCTTGGGCTTCAGTTTCTTCCCCTGAGCAATGATCCCATTCGACTACATGATTTCTCAATTCTATTCTAATTTTAAGTGTTCTAAAATCTTACTAAGTTAGATTACGAGAAAAATAAACTAAATTTCTGTTAGCTAATGTCTAGATGACACACAGATATATAAACATATAAATGTTTAAGCAATATGGAAGTTATTCATACACACATTATAGATCTATTAAAATCCAAGAAACAGTAAACAGTTTTGAATATATCATTCTCAAAACTCTTCGCTGTTTCTAGTAAAATGACACAAAAACAGTGAAAAACCAAACAGAATACCTCAATGAAAACAAAAATTACTTTTCTTTACAGGTTCCTTTTCTTTAAAATCAAAGAAGACAAATGTAACAGAATGATAGTCTATGAAACATACTATAATCAAAGAAGATATTTTAAATTATTTTCACAAATTTCCAGAGCAATTTGAGCTTTCTAACATTTTTTACCCTGTTGAACCAGAGTACTTTAGCTCTATAAAATCTTTCTTGAAGTTTTCCACAAAATTTCAAAATAACTACAGTTTCTTCAATAGAAATAAGAGGTGTTACTGTGACATTTTTTCCTGAGAACTTTAACAGGATTCAAATTATCTAATCTTTGTACTGTAAATAAACTTTTTTCTTGTTTCTAAAAGCAAAAATCAAGGAAAAAATAACCTGGCTTTTCTCATTTATTTGGTCCCACAATCAAAACAAAATTTAGTCTCAAAATTATTTTTAAACACATTAATCCTTATAATTTTAAGTGATTCCTAAAATATTTCTTGAAATAAAATTAATTGGCAATAAATGCAGGTCTCTATTTAAAGATCCCTTACTAGTTGTATTACCCCCCTAGATCTGAAAGATACATTCCAAGCTGATGATACCAAAAGTTACAACCTTTGCTATTACTGCCACCTGCTGTTGACTCTAAATCATTTTCCAGCACATAAAATTGAAATAAAAATAAATGGAATAGCATGGACAAATTGGTCTGGAAAACGAGCATCAAAACAGCTTTTAAAGGCAATGTGTGTGCTAGCCACTAATAAAGCTTCTTCTGACAATCAAGTTATATCTACAATGTAATAAGCCTCTTATTATAAAAGAGGATCATAATAGTTAAAAAGGCGTCTGAACACTTTTTGGTCACATTTGATTTAGGTATATTTATTTTTAAATTTTTATTACAGTGTATTTGACATGTTCCATTATCTTCAAGTGTACAACATAGTGATTCAATATTTATATATAGTACGAACTGATCACTGTAGATCTAGTAACCACCTGTGAAACTGAAATATATTTTATTTTGTGTGTGTGTGTGTGTGTGTGTGTGTGTGTGTGTGTGTGTTTAGGGCTGCACCCAGAGCACACGAAAGTCTGATTAGGGGTCTAATCAGAGCTGCAGCTGCTGGCCTACACCACAGCCACAGCAATGCCAGATTCGAGCCACGCCTGCAACCTACACCACAGCTCACGGCAATGCTGGATCCTTAACCCACTGAGTGAGGCTTGGGATTGAACCCACATCCTCATGGATCCTAGCGGAATTCATTACCAGTGAGCCATACGGGAACTCCTGAGGTCTATCTTCTACCAAAGCAATAACTATGTGACAAACATAGAATACAGTACAAAAAAATGAAAGTAATAAAGTTCTTCCAGAAAGAATTTAATGATTTCCTTTCAACTGAGTAATTACATCTAACAAATGAAGGAATAAGCATACATGTACAAAGATCTAAGCAACTGTGGCAAAAATTGGTGAATCTAGTTGAAGAATATATAGTATATCACTTTTCTATCCTTTCTTCCTTTCTTAGGTTTACAAAGTTTCTAAGTGAAAAGTTAGAGAAAAAAATATAATGTTGTCAGGGATTACTCCCTTTCTCTTGTTCTGTGTTTTCTTCTCTCCTTTTAAAAATTTATACATGGAGTTCCCATCGTGGCGCAGTGGTTAACGAATCCGACTAGGAACCATGAGGTTGTGGGTTCGATCCCTGCCCTTGCTCAGTGGGTTAAGGATCTGGTGTTGCCGTGAGCTGTGGTGTAGGTCACAGACGCGGCTCGGATCCAGCATTGCTGTGGCTCTGGTGTATGCTGGCAGCTATAGCTCTGATTAGACCCCTAGCCTGGGAACCTCCATATGCCACGGGAGCGGCCCAAGAAATGGCAAAAAGACAAAAATAAAAATTAAAAAAATTAAAAAAAAATAAAAATCTATACATACTTTTTATTTTATTTTTGTACATGGGTATTTCTCTCTGCTTTTCCAAGCATTAAAAATATAATATTTTTAATCTGTTTTACCACTGCAGCTTAAACTTTATGGAATTTAAGGAAACAATGAACTTATATTAAAAAATGTAATACGTATTTTAAAGTCTGAGAAAGGCTGAAATACTTTTTTGTTTAAAGAATATTGAATCTTTTCTTCCCCTTATTCTAGAGAAACATGATTTACAGCTACCTTGGTCTTAAGGGAGATGGCGAGTCATACAACTGGAGCAGTGACCTAACACTGCCTCTTGGGTAAAACAGGAACAAAGTGTATAAAAGAAAAAGAGTATACCAATACTTTTTTCTTTTACAGTTTAACAGCTTCAAAACTGTCATGTTAGTTGATTTTAAAGCTTTATCAGTGTACTTCCATTTTCCCTATCAAATATTTAAAAAAACAAAACAGAACTAATTTAAAACATATGCATGAGGTTTTTATTATTAAAAATTAAGAAAATTCATTTTAAAGCTGCTTATTTTTTACCGAGAAATCTAACATTTGCACAATAGACAGCTATTGGGTTGTCTGTTGAACTCTCTGTGGATATTCCCAGACGTTTGACTCATCCATAGCAATTTAAAAACCATGACCCAAAAGTTCCCACTGTGGCTTAGAGGGTTACGATACAGACTAGTATCCATGAGGATGTGGGTTCAATTCCTAGCCTTGCTCAGTGGGTTGAAGATTTGGCATTGTCATGAGCAGTTGTGTGGGTTGCAGAGGTGGCTCCAATCTGGCATTGCTGCGGCTGTGGCATAGGCCGGCAGCTGTATTATTTATTCAAAATATTGACTCATCTTTATAAATTCCCTCGCTAATGACTCTACCTATGTAAGAATATAATTTCTGCCACCACAGTCTTAGGCTTGGCCATGCAACTTGCTTTGGCCAATGCAAAGTAAGTCCAAGGAACTTGATTCTGCTTGAAGAATGAGAAATTTTAATCTGTGAATTAGATTGTGTCCTTGGTAATGAAAAGATAAAGTTGGAAAAGTTAAGATCAAGAACAAATAAAAGGACAGTAGCTATAACACTAAAAATAATAGCTATTACATCCAGAATAGATCTTTGATACAGCAGAGTACTCCACAAGAATTCACCTCAAATTGTATATGTAGCACATATTTATTGTATCTTCTTATGAATGAATATGTAAAAATGACAATGTAAAAGAAAAAGTTCCAAGCAATGACCTGTGCAAATGTATAACAACTGTGCAAATACCAGTGAAAGAAACACACCTTAGATCGAGATGTGAATGCTAATGATAATTTCTTGCATGCTATTACTTGTATAAAGAAGAAATGTCATTTAAACAGAGAAATTTGAACTCGTGATTTGAGAAACCATTTACTAGCTGGAAAAAAGTATTTTTCCAAATTTAAATTATATTCAAAATCTTCAAGAAAGAATTGAATCACAAGATTCAGTTTAATTTAAATAATTTAAATTTGACATATTCAAATAACTCAGAGCTTTTAAATTTAAAGAAAATAACCCTATTCCCAAAGCAGAGAAAGGTGACAAAAATCCATTACTTTCAGGAGAAAAGAGTTAACCTTTCCAAGGAGACTATTTGACTCTTTAGAAAAACTAATTTGCCAAAAGTGAGCCAGGATTTTATGACTGGGTCCACTATGAAAAAGCAGGTCTTATGCATTTTATTCCAATTTTTTAAATGAGAAAATTCAGACAGGTTAAATATAGAAAAAGACCCCCTATACGTTTATATCTAAATTTGCTGAAACAGAAGTTTTCAACAGAATAAAAGTTGGTTTTATCAATGTGTCACAGAAAAATGATTACTCAAAACAAACTTTCCTTGGCACTGTAAACTTCATAAAATAAACAGCAACTAGGAAATTACTACATTTTAGCTTTCGAGAAGGCTAGTCAGGATCACGTACTTTTTTTTTCAGAATATATCTGTTGATTTTCTAACAATATCAGTAAGCCCAAGAGAGCATCTACACACATTTCCAAGTTTCAGTAACAGTCAAAGTATTAAATAACTAATCCAGTATAATGCACTATTCCAAAACAGAGTCTTTGGCCAATATACCTCTTCAAAGAGATATTGTAATTGCTTCACTCCACTTTCAATGAACGATCTATAATGAAAGTTGCTTTTTAGGCTTAACCTAGAGCTGTGCCCTGTGGGAAATGATAGGTTTTTGTAAAATGTGTTACAGTTTACTAATAAGGATGCAGAAGAAGCACAACTGATGAACCAGCAAATCTGCTCTGACTTATTTGGTCTTTGCTGAATGAATTTGAATATCATCAAAATACATTATCCTTATCCATAACCTGCTTCCTATAATTCATTATATTCCCACACTCATTTCAAAAAGAACTTTAGGCACTTCAGTATTTCACATACCTGTGCTAGTCCTATGACATTACTTAAAAAAACACTGTTTTCTAAACGACAGAAATGAAGCTTTCGATAGAAAAAAATGTTATCAGGTGACTATTTAGGACCTGGAGAAAAACAGAGAGCATTTACATAGAAATATTTATATTTTATACCAATACATTATAAACAGAATTTCTCCCCTAAAATAATGTAAAA
The DNA here is from genome assembly GCF_016906955.1 of Phacochoerus africanus. NCBI lineage: Eukaryota > Metazoa > Chordata > Mammalia > Artiodactyla > Suidae > Phacochoerus > Phacochoerus africanus. Next base: position 109,057,084 of record NC_062547.1, on the reverse strand, counting down.
TTACTTTCCCTGAATACTTGAAATAATGTAGATTAAAATTCTCATTTTACCAGTAATAGAATGTCTTATCTTAAACACACCTGTTAATTCTTCCCTCTGTCCCTCCCCCACTCTCCCTCTCTTCCTTCCTTTCTTCTCTCTTTCCTTCCAGATTCACTCACAAATTCACTTAACTTACACTGAGAGTATATCACATGCCGGCATTTCCACCGCCTCTAAGGGCGCAAAGATGAAGAAAACAGTTGTTGCCCCAAAGGAGCTCCTAATCTTTTTTGAGTGTTTAAAAAAAATAAAAAGAACTATCTATACTATAAAACATTATGAAAAAGGTTTATTCAGAGTGCTCTGAAGCCAGACAAGGGGATATAATTTATAATTAGGTTGCCATGAGATGGCATAAGAACTTAGTTTTGACAATCAGGTAGGAATTACTCAAGAAGAGGCTGTATGAGTGAAGGGACTGTGAGGCAGGTGTTTCTAACAGAAAAAATAGAAAGAACTGACATGACACTGCCTCTGTAATTATTTACGTATGGGTCTAGCATATGTAGCAAATAGGGGAATAGTGGATTTCTCCAAAGTTGGGTATATAAGACAAATACAAGAGTACAGGAAGAAAAAATTAGAACTTCTTTTAACAATTATTCTTACCACCTCATTTTTTCAAAATTCTGGTTTTTTTAACATATGTACTGTACACAATACTTTAGAGTATGAAATCCTACACATATGTATGATTTATAAAGAGATAAATATATATATACCAGATAAATTTCCCCCCCAAAAAAATGTAATTAATGGTATTGCAATTAAATAAGAAGAACCTCATATTCTATATTGTCCTGAAAGTGATGCATAGTAAAAAACAGTACTTTAAACAAATGAAGAAAACTAGATTTTAAAAGATCACTGTTTTAGGTGTATCCTAGGAGGTAAATTAGAAGAGATTTGAGACATGAAAAGCAATTGTGAAGCCTCTGTAGTAATCCCAATGAGAAGATTTTAAACAATAAGGGTAGCACAGTGAGAATGCCAAGGAGGAGGAAGAAGCTGCTTATAAGGAAAAAAAAAAAAAGATTATGAACTATAAATCAGATTGACTTACATCATTCATTAAATTTTGGTGCTTCCCAATTACAGGAAAATAATTTATACATTCTTCCTAAAGTAGGCTTACACATCAAGTTATAACATGCTATTATCTTATTCGAGGTCATTAAAACTCAAAGACAAAATTATATTCTCATTTCATGACTAGGGCCAATATTTGAAAAGCAATATAATCACTGTCCTAGATATATCACTCCAGTTTTTCTCATGTAAGCTAAATTAAAATCTTGGTTACAAAAGATGGAGGGAAGGAAGGGAGGTCAGGGTTGGCAAGGGTGAGGGTAAAAGACACTGGCTGACATTAAGCTGAGATACTAAGATCAGGGACTGATTATCCTATTAGTGCCAGAATAAAGATGGCATTGTGTTTCTTTTTTCTTTTCTTTCTTTCTTTTTTTTTTTTTTTCCCGTCTTTTTAGGGCTGCACTCACAGCACACGGACGTTTCCAGACTAGGGGTTTAATCAGAGCTGTAGCTGCTGGCCTACACCACAGCCACAGCAACACCAGACCAAGCCTTGTCTGTGACCTACACCACAGCTCCTGGCAATGCTGGATCCTTGACGCACTGAGTGAGACCAGGGATTGAACCTGCATCCTCATGGATACTTTTCCACTGAGCCACGACGGGAACTCTAGCATTGTGTTTCTGTTTTCCCTCTCTGTTTGACCAGATTCCACTGGGCAGGGACTTTTAAATAAATCTGCATCCAAATATATCACAGATTTCATTTGATAAGAAAAGAAGAAACCAAGCAAAAGAGAATGAATGAATTTTAACAGTTATGTTTTATCCATTACAGTTTAAAGTTGTATTAACAAAATTAGCTTTATTTGAGTAATTGATCTTCATTAAGTACTATTCTCCATCAACATTTTAAGAACTTAGGAATTCCTATTGTGGCTCAGTGGTAATGAACCCAACTAGTATCCATGAAGATGCAGGTTTGATCCCTGGCCTCGCTCAGTGGGTTAAGAATCTGGAATTGCAGTGAGCTGTAGCGTAGGTTGCAGACGCAGCTTGGATCCCCAGAACCCACGTTGCAGACCCACCTAAGAAGTTATCACATCGATGGCCCTGTTGCCAGTAAAGTTCCCTGTGATTTAAATTGGAAACATTTCCACTCACGGCAGATAATTTTTTAACTAGGACACAATGGAAAATTATAAGATTATCACCAATGGCATTTTGTAATAGTTCCTTATCCTGGATTTCTATCTATTTCGCATGGCCTTCAGTGACATAGCTTCTCTCTTAAATTACTAAAGCTTTCCCATGATTTGTCAATCATACTCATATTGGAACTGGCTAGACTAGATAGTGGCAATAAGTGGATTTTCCAGGATTTTTCAGAAGAAATTAAAATATATAAAGTAATTTCATATGAATGCTAAAAATCACCAATTAATATTGAAAGTCAGTTTTCTTTCTTAAAAATATATAAATGCTTTTTGGAATAAAAATTCTGGAAGTTTACTAAATTAAAATTGACAGTTCAATTCAGAGAATAAAAACAAATGACATCCTACAGATTCAAAAACTGTTTACTAATCATTTTAAATTTCATTCCTCTTTTTAATGTATTCTGAGAATATTGAAGCAATCAGCATTAACTTATTGTAAGGACAGCTTAGGAGGCAACAGAAATCCTCTTTGGGAGACTGAAATCAGAAAAGGTGGGAACAGCTGACAGAGCACTACTGGGACACTTTGTTTATAGAAATAACAGGTAAGGTGCCCTCTAATCAGAGTAAAGTCATCCCAGTTTTTCATTCCAAAATTCCAGATTTACTTCCAAACTAACCCTATGTGGGGCTGAAAAACAGAATATATCCACCTCCAGCAGTAAATTAACTGACATGTGAACATATAACATGTGGCTTTAAATATAGCACTAAATTACCCATCTTCCATAGAGATAGAATGGACTCTGATTCACAGAGCAGGTAACAAACCTAGGGCTCTCAATCATGGCTGAAGGAATTTACGTGCACTGCAGACATTCACTCTCTGTAGAAGGTCATCGCTTCACAGCCTGGGAAATAATCCCTGCCAGCCGATTTGCAAAGTGCCTGAGGCATCACTCCTGAGAGGCATAACTCCTCTTCTTTCAAGGCTAGAGGTCAGAGCCATGATCACAGCTCAGTCAAATTTAAAGGAAAAAGTATCTGGGGTCAAAAATATCCTAAGGAAAAATAGAAGACTAAAACTAAAAAAAATATATTGTGTTCCCCTGGGCTTTAGTATGATGATGGAAAAACCTGTTGCAGAATATTAAACTTAGATTTTTTTCATCTGATAGCTTCAAAATAACTAAACTAAACTGAATACAGAATCTGATGAATGAATGTCATGCTGCAATCAGTTTTGAGGACATTTTTAAATGCTACAAATCCATTTAAATCCTCATCAGCCTAGACATTCTAAAAAGTAAAATAAAATCAAGTTTAAGTGACTTAAACATGAAATGTGAGCAGCGGCTCAATGATTAAATTATTGCATCAATTAACTTGAGTACACAGAAAGAAGGCTGCTCTTTCAAGCAATGTTAATTCTGCCTCTGATCAGACAAGACTCCTCCTCACATCATGGTTGCTGCTTCATAAAACACAACTCATGCAGCAAAAAGGGAAAGATGATCTGTAAATAAGAAAAGACTACTGTATGAGAATTCTTTACAAAATACATAAACTAAATTGATGTTTATGTGAAAAATACAGTCATTTCCATATACTTCTAACAATGGAAAACTCTAAAAATTGTTTTTGAAAATCATAAGACAGATGAAATCACCATTAAACTCAACGAGAGTGACTTGGTACCCATAAAAATCATAAATGAGCACATTTAAAGATTAAAGCCATTTTTGGATGTACACATCACAAAGGGTAAAGTGTTTTATTTTGGTCATCTCTGCCAACTGCTATTACATGCTGTCATTTTCAGTAAGAGAAATGTATTTGCAAAAGCAGAGTGAGCACAAGAGGCCTTAAATCAGACAAGCTGGGGACCGCTGATGGAGCACTGACTGCACACTGCCTACCACGGCCCTTGAATATCAGGATTTTATGCTGTGTTTTTCTGACTTATCTGACACATAGTGGATTCTTAAATACCTCCTTAAAATTTGGACTACTAACCTACTTTTACCTCTAAGTTTGCTCCTGCTCTTTTAAGGGTCTAAGTTCTTCCCAGAAAAGGAGGAAAGGAAGAAGCCCTGACAAACATATTCTGTCCTTCCATTGTTCCTGGCCCTTTAAAACCCAGTTCAGAAGTCACCTCATCACTGTTTTCTGTATTATTCAGAACAGATTTGTTATGGTAAGGTAGCTACTTAACTTCGAAATCTCAGGGGCTCACACCAAAAAAAAAAATTTATTGCTTGCTTATACAAAGTCCACTGCAAATCTGGCAGCTCTCCATACACAGTAGCTCCCTCCCTACTATTAATGCCAGTCCTATCTCCTAGTGAATTAGGCATCTTAACAAGCCACACCCATGTTTCCAAGTTTCTTCTTTCTTTTTTTTCTGCTTTTTGGGGCTTATGGAAGTTCCCATGCTAGGGGTTGAATCTGAGCCACAGCAACACAGGATACAAGCCACATCTACATGCCAATCAAAATTTCAGGCACTGAACTGCAATAACAATGATTCTAACATACACAACAAAAAACAGCATGTTCTAAAATGAGTGACAATGGTGATTTATTTAATGATGGTTAATGATTTTTCTCAAGTTATGCAAAGGAAGCTATATACCATACAATAGAAGTTATGAATTGAAAGGGGGAAGAAAATCCTTGCCATAGTTTAGTTTTGTCCAGAAGCAAACCCTGTGCAAGGATTCACATGCAATTGGTTATCTAGGAGGAAACAATGATAGGTGAGGGAGGAAATGGGACAGGGAAAGAAAGTCAGGCAAAGAAAGAAAGTCAGGTTATTAATTAAGTGTAAACTGTGGGTAAAAAGAACCAAATCCCACTGGAGGAATCCCAGTCTAGATAGTGTAGTCAGTGTATTCAAAGAGTGAGAAAGGCTGAGGTATTTATACATTCACTACATCAGTCATTAGCTGAAAGGGTTGCTCCCAGGCAGTACTACTTATCTGGCATTGCTGATTTGTGGAGCAGGATGACAAGGAGGGCTCTGGTGGCCAGAAATAGCCCTCAGGCAAAGAAATACAGTTGCTCAAAATTGGAAGAAGGGCAAGCATACACTGAAGTGGCAAGAACAAATGAATGCTGGTGGTAAAAAAATAATCATATGGACAGAAATGTCCTAGAAGAACCACAAGAAGAGGGACTTGAGCTAGGATTTCAGAAACGGGTTGGATTGGGTTAAGGAATAACATTTAAGTTAGGAAAAGTGGCATGAGCAAAAGTACTGAGGTAAGAAAGAATAAGAGGTATCCTATGTCAGTTATAAGCCAGTTTCAAAGGATCAGAGAGATATTTTACACAGAATATTCTTGGGAAAATATGGCAAATATATATATATTGGGTCTATATTAGGGATGGTATCTAATGTTAGGCTAAAGAATTCTTTTTCTCTTAAGTTTTGAGTAACCTTTAAGTTTCTGCATGGAAAAACAATAAAATGAAAATATTGTGGCATTAATATCTTTGTTGGCACCATTACTGTCCTTGGACTATGAATCCCTATTGGATAGGATCTGTATATATTCAAATTCCCTAAAAAAGGTTTACATTCAGGAATTCCCATTGCAGCTCAGTGGAAATGAATATGACAAGTATCCATGAGGATGCAGGTTGGGTCCCTGGCCTTGCTAAGTGGGTCAAGGATCCCGTGTTGCAGCGAGCTGTGGTATAGGCCACAGATGTGACCTGGATCCCATGCTGCTGTGGCTGTGGCTTAGGTCAGCAGCTGTAGCTCTGATTCAACCCCTAGTCTGGGAACTTCCATATGCTGCAGGAGCAGCCATAAAAAAGCAAAAAAAAAAGTAAAAATGCAGAAAAATAGTAAGCACCCCATTAGCAATGAGCACCCAAAGTACAAAGGCTATGGTATCTAAATACCATTTCCTACTAAAAGGAACCACTGCTCCTTGGAGAAAGGGCTGATCCCAAGTCTGTGCAGAATATTTACAACATGAGTCTAAAATATTTTGTTATGCCATAAAGGAAGTAAATTATCAAATGCTATAGTGGCCTCATCAGTAGAAGTCAGGAGCCCATTTTAGGGAGTTCCCACTGGCCAAAGAAAAAATTTGAGCATTAAAATGAATATTATATAAATATATTAAAATGTTAACACCCATGAATCCATTAATATATATGAAAGATATGAAGAAACTAACTCATTCTGAAAACTAGGGATAAAAAGGGGAAAAACACACATTTATCCTACTCTTCCTATAAAAACTGTAGAAATAAATGAGGTATAGTTTTATTATAAAAGAATTTTTGTTAGTAAATGAAGAAGAATGAATGATCAAATAAGAATACTACCATTTTGCAACTCCTAGTGAAATACTGGACATAGGTTGTAATCACCAATGGCTACTAAAACTATTAGATGAGAAGGAAAATTTGTTATAATAAATTTGATCAAGTTGACAACATCTGAACCCAGTAACTAATCATAAAATGACAGAAAGATAACCAGATAGTGTATGGCTCTTCAGGTAATACAATAGGAAGTAAACAATAATAGCTATGAAGTCTTTTCAGGGAAAAAACAAAAAAATTCTTAATTTGAATAATCCTGAATATTTAACTACTAGTCACAAAAAAAAAAAAAGAGGAAAGGACATCATAGATTATAGGTATCCAATAGGTGTCCAAAAACTTGCAAAATTCTACAGAATCACTATTTTTTAACAAACTCCAATGAAAAAATTAAAGGGGAACCTACAGATTGAAAAAAATCAAATGTAATGTAGAAACAGTGTTTAGGTCTTGATTTGAGCAAATCAACTGTAAATCAGAATAAAGCTTAAGACAATTAAATTTGATATTGAATGCTTTATGATATTACAGTATTGTTAAAATATTAGGTGTATTAATCATGTTGCAGTTATGTTCATTTTAAAAGCCCTTTTATATTTGATATTCATAATTCCAGAAAGCTTATTCTTAAATATATATCGATAAAATAGTATGGTACCTGGAGCTTTCTTCAAAAAACTCCGAAAGACTAGGAGGAAGACTATATTAACCACTGTCTAGTCTACACTAGTTGATTAATACAGGTGAGTTCATTAATATATTTTAAGATATGTTTGAATACAAAGATTGGGTATTCCAAATTAACCATACTTAGTGTTTCTGACCTCCTTCTCATCGCCGAAATCATTAAAGAATGAAGACAACTAGTCACGGAAAGAAGCACAGAACAAAGTTGGAAAAAATACTTATGAAAGTACAATGTCGGCAGGTACATAATAATGTCACTTCGAAAATACGGAATTTATTTCCAACGCTTAAAATGAGGCCAAGAAGCAGTGGCCAACCTTTAAACTCCTTAACTGTCACTGAATGCCAAGGGTGCAGTTTAGTAAATAAAAAAATCCCTAGTCTGACGGGTAGAAGACCACCAACACCGAACTTTCTAACTGGGGACTCTGTAGGTGTGGGGGCATAAAAGCGCGGAAAATTAAATAATAAAAAACAGCAACAATAATAATTGCGTTGTGAGTACTTGCTGTCGATTTCGCATTGTTCTAAGGGTTTTGCATACATTATCCTATTCAAAGTTCATAACAACCCAAGGAAGTGTGGGCAATTTTTAAATACCTTTTAAAGGACTCCTGAAAGAGGTAGGCATCCGCACATATTATCATTTCTCAGATGAGGAGACTGAGGTTCAGACACCAACAACTTGTTTAAGGTCATATACTGGAATGACTTGGTCCGGCCAATATTCTCTACTTAACACTGAAGAATGCTTTGAATACTTCAACGCGTTGACCTATATCCACGATTAGCCTGGTGGGTGTGAAATTTTGAAGAATTTGAAACCGTTTCCACAGACCTATAGTTTTTCACCGCTCTACACACCTCGGTCTCATTCTGATAAAAAACCAAATCAAAACAGCCCTTCACTCACCGCCAGGAAGCGGGTCCTCCCAACTGGGAGCTCCAGCCCCAGGGTTCCCCACCGCCACCACCCCGGAGCCTCGCGCCTTCTCGAATCTTGCAGTCTGCGACCTGCAAACTACATCTCCCATAAAGTCGTGCGGGGAAACCGGTGGCGGAGGGAGGGGTCGCCGGAAGTTCCAGAAGCTCCATCCGGCGCCAGGGAGAGTGTGTGTTTTCCCGGTCTTTCGACATCAAGTTTTTTTCTACCCTGGTCTCATTTGGGTTAGTAACAGCTTCGGCGAGTTACCCACTTCCAGTGCCCCTTCCGGAGCCGGTAACCAGTTCCCCGGTGCGCTTGGATCTCCGCGCTGTCTGGCCGGCTCTGCTGGATGGTGTGGCGCAGCCGCGCGCTGGGGGTGCGGGTGCAGGCGCCACGGACTTTGCAGCCCAGGCTCACAGGAGGCGGCTGGAGACACAGCCGATCCTGCGCAGTCTTTGAGGTGGGAAAAAAGAAGGGCTTTTCCTGGAGTTCTCTTGTGACGGGTTGTCACTGCAGTGGCTTAGGTTGCTGTTGTGGCGCGGGTTCGATCCCTGGCCCAGGAACTTCCACGTACTGGGCGCAACAAAGTGCTGCTTCTTTGTGGTTTCATTTTATTTTTTTAAAAAATGTAATATCACAGTAGTGGCAAGAAGATAAAGTCTCAAGGCATTCGACTGTCTAGGAGAGATTGGAGAGACCATGCATGGGTGGTGCTTGGTCACGCTTGGTCGATTAGATGGCCTCTTGAATGCCCAAGGACTAATAGTAGGTTATGTCAGGACAAAGCGGTATTTGAGGACTGCTCCGTCTCTTGAGCCATAATGAGCCCAGGTTACGCATTGGTAAATGTGGATGTTGATTTGGTTAAAATCTAAGACCTTTAAAACCTAAGATTCTTTAAAATGACTTCTCAGAATAATCCATGTTCTTATCAGAAAGCAAGGGCAGCATTTAGCTCACTGAATCACTCATCCTGCCTTCAATTCCTTACCTTCAGGAGAACCAATGAGAAATGAAAAAAGTAAATCAAGTAGTAGAGCTGGACTTTAGACTGTTGTGTGCTCTTCTGGAATGAGTAAAGGTTCTATTTCTCAATGGCTTTTCTGCTGAGGAAGTGTTGTGTTTTCCACTTCTTTTTCTCCTGCAAATACTATATGTATAAGCATTGCACTGGGGTACTTTAGTGAATAATATAATGTTTTTAGAGGCCAGTTTTCCCTCACCCTGGAGTGAGTGTCCTGTGGAAAAGGTGAGGAAGTGACCATGACTTAAATATTTCTTAAAGTGAACCTAACTGAAGAACCTATATGATATGATTTCATTTCCACAGCTGAAGGATGAGGCATCTTCAAAGAGAAATCATACATGAGTCAGTATACAGCAGTGCAAAATAAAGTCCTGAAAAGTTGTAGCTTTTATTGTTCATAATATTTTTAAAGCATTTAGAAATCTTAATATGAACAGTGAGGTAAATTCTAAAGTAAATTAAAAGAAATAAAAAATTGTTTTCTTTACTCCAAATTAATTTGTGTATAGGTTTTCAATATTTTGTTTCCATTCCTGTAAGTAGTTCTGACTTATCTATAGGTAGCAGAAAGATATAAACAGGAAAGGTGAAAAGACACAAAATAAGAAAGTTAATCTCTAGCCCATTTTTTTTCTTTAACTTTTGTCATGCTACTCCTACTACAAAATTGATCAACCATATTGCAGTGTCAGAACCCTAGAGACAACTGCTGTCAAAAATTATGGATTATAACCTTTCTTTTTTTTAGCCTCAGTATCTTGGGCTCAGAATAGTAGAAGCCTAATTAGAATTCCCAAATCTTTTCTTAATAGCTTTTCATGGGAAAAAAAATCGTACCTTAAAACAGTACTTTGAGAAGTTTATAGACAACTGAAATATGAACCATTTCCTCAAAAAAAAAAATCACCTCACTTTATGCCCTACGAATTTAATACACGATTGGGCAACATTAATTAAAAAACGTAGAGTAATTATTTTGTATACTTCTCCTTACTAAAGCAACAGTGGCAAAGCAGACAAAGGTAATGATTTAAAAAGCTTCTGCAATTCAAGGATAGACAAAGAGTCTCATAGAAGAATGTCCAAAAATAGAACCAAAATGTACGTTAATCTGATTTATGACAAGAATAATAATGCAAGGCAATGGGACAGAGATGGTAATTTCAACAATGATGCTTAGTCAAATGGATTACCTATTGGGATAAAAAAAATGTATCCTGACCCCTACCTCATACCAGAATCAAAAATCAATCCCTGATGTATTGCAGAATTAATTGTGCAAGGTAAAACAATAAATTGTTTTCATGTGAAACTCAGCTTTTGAATAATTAGCTATAGGATGATAATTTCCCTTAGAGGACAGACCTGTTTCTGGTACCAAAGAATCTAAGAGAAGACTACTCATCGTCTGTTAAAAACATCTGCCTTTATTTCCGTCTACTTTAACTCCCCTCAAGCCCTGATCCACACTGAAGTTCCTATGATCTACCTCAAATACCCCTTTGTCTTTGTAGTATCTGTTACCTGACTCCTTCTCAATGATTTTGCACCCTTCGACTATATTACCAAAGTTCTTTATACATTATTTAATACACTCCCACGTGTTGAGTTATATTTAAAATTCTCAACAGATAACAATTTTGAAATGTATGCTATGATGAGAGCTGACTACTAATTAACTTTTAAAACTTTTTTAAGGACTATATTGTTTTAGGAATTCCCTCATGGCTCTGAGGGTTAAGGATCCAGCATTGTCACTGCTGTGGCTCTGATTACAGCTGTGAAACAGGTTTGATTCCTGGCCTAGGAGCTTCTATATATGGAGGGTGCAGCCAGAAAAAAAGAAGTACATTGTTTGAGAAACCATAACTAATGTTTTAATTATATTAGCATTCTAGTAATGTTGAATCTTTGAGAAAAAAATAAAAAACAATTTCAAATGAGTTTTTTTTCCTGTTTTTAAGGAAGAAATGTCTTTTGTAAAAAGGAGTCCAAACCAAGAAATAATTTCCCAATTTCACCATTCAGCAGCAGAAGGGGATATTGCCAGATTAACATTAATACTCAGTCATTCTCCATCTCTTCTCAATGAAACTTCTGAAAATGGATGGACTGCTTTAATGTATGCTGCAAGGAATGGGCACCCAGATGCTGTCCAATTTCTACTCGAGAAAGGGTAAACATTTTAGGCTACTGGTTTAATTTCTGGATACATATTTTCTTTTAAATTTTTCTTATAGTCATATTTTTAACATTGGGCTTGTAAATAACTCATTGAATAGTCTTATTATATAGTAACAGCATAATTTCTAATTAAAAACTTAATTTTTATTGGGGAATTAGTTCTTCATATTTAATAGCAAAGAAACTTATGAGTTAATCTAATTTTTTCTCCAAAAAAGTAAATCTACCCATTATGACCACTAAAAACTCCTTGTAAAAATGTATTATCTCCTTATAGCACATAAAACTTACACTTATTTTATAACCTTCCAGAAATTTTAAATACCTGCTATCTCTAACTTTTAATCATTTATGATTATTTCTTTTAACCTTTCCATGAGTATGCTATGTGCTAAATGAAAAAATACATGTAATTATTAGAGGGGCTATCATGTACATCTGAAAATATTTTATTATAATAAATACTAAAGAAAATATTTCTCTCCTATTTTTTGCTTCCATCCATAGGTGTGACAGATCGATTGTAAATAAATCAAGACAGACTGCACTGGATATTGCTAAATTTTGGGGTTATAAGCATATAGCTAACTTACTAGCTAATGCTAAAGGTGGGAAGAAGCCTTGGTTCCTAACCAGTGAAGTGGAAGAATGTGAAAATTATTTTAGCAGGACACTACTAGACCGGAAAAGTGAAAAAAGAAATAATTCTAACTGGTTATTAGCAAAAGAAAGCCATCCAGCCACAGTTTATATCCTTTTCTCAGATTTAAATCCCTTGGTTACTCTAGGTGGCAATAAAGAAAGTTCCCAACAGCCAGAAGTCAGGCTTTGTCAGCTCAACTACACGGATATAAAGAATTATTTGGCTCAGCCTGAGAAGATCACCTTGATTTTCCTTGGAGTAGAACTCGAAATGAGAAAAGAGTTATTTAATTATGCTGGGGAAGTCTCAAGAGAAGAAGAAGATGGGTTGGTTGCCTGGTTTGCTTTAGGTATAGATCCTGTTGCTGCTGAAGAATTTAAGCAAAGACATGAAAATTGTTATTTTCTTCATCCTCCAATGCCAGCTCTTCTGCAATTGAAAGAAAAAGAAGCTGGTAAGAAGAACACTGTTTACCTGTATTGGTAACAAACTGGCTTTTGGAACTGGATTAGAAGTGCATGTGTCCACAATTTCTAAGAGGCACACTTTTTCTAGAAACTTCTAAAGGTTTTACCTTAGGGGACTACATTTCTGGGCAGTTATAGCAGTTTCAATCAGTTAGGATTAGTTTCCCCAGAATTAACCCTAGTGCATACTGGTGTCATTTGATTTTTTCGGTGAATGATTATTGACCACCTTCTATACATTGAGCACAACGCAAAGACCTTGACTGTTTCGCTTTGTTGTGTGCTTCTGGTTATGCCAGTTCATGTAGGGTCTTATATACCATGGTAAGAAATGAGGGGGTTTATTATAAACTCCATTTAAATGTTATAACTTGGCCTACATTTAAAAAAACAAAACTCATTTTGGCTTCTTTGTAGATCATGTATTGTAGGTAATTAAGTGTGGAAGTCAGGAGTCTTGCTAAGAGGAGATTAGAGATTTCAACAGCCTAAATAAGAGAGTACAGTAGCTTGGATTAGTCAGGTAGGGAGAAAGGGAGAGTTTGAGATGTTCTGGAGGTAGAACTGATAGGGCTTAATCATTAGGTTTAGACTCCTATTAGTAAGAGAGAGATGATAGTAACCTTGACTATAGCCTGAGTTGTTGGGTGATAACAGGAGAGATGGAGGAAAAGAGGTACATTCAAGATAAGTTCTGGAGAGAAAATCAGCAGTGCTTGCTAATGGGATAGGTGTGGGTATATAATAAGGAAGGAAAAGGTCAAAAATGGCTGCTAGGTTTGAGACTTTGGTGATTTGGTAGATAATTATACCATTTCTTGATTAAATAATGTATTGTGATGGGTAGAGCAAGGGTAGCAGGACAGACTTGAAGTATGTAAATCAAGATCTTAGTTTGGGGCATGTTAAGTTTCAGAAAAGGATAACAGATTCTGAAGAAAGAGGAGAAGAACCGAAACATTACCCATATGGGAGTCATCAACACAAAGGCAGTATTTAAATCCTGGGTAACTAGTGAGATTACATAGAGAGTTGAGAGCAGGCACGAAAGAGAACCTCAGAATTGTATCTGAATCCCCCTAAATTTAGAGGTCAGATAGAAGGAGAGGAACCATAAAAGATGATACTGACAATGTGGCTATAACATAAGAAAAAAGGAAGGTAGGCTCATAGAAACCAAGAGAGGAAAGGATTTCTTGGAAGTAGTAGTCAAATCTGTTGAATGCTGCTGAGAATTTGAGTAGGAAGAAGACAAAGATTTTTTTTTTTAAGGATATTGGTTTGATTACATGAATATGTTGATGAATTTGAGAAGAGAAGTATCAGAGGAGTAGAAGGAATAGAAGGTGTAGCATGGTAGACTGAAGAGTTAATGGGAAGTGAGGGAGGGGTCACTGGCCTGTGTCCACCTTCCCGTAAGTGATGTTGTAGGCTCTCCCAGAGACTGCTTAGACACTCTTCCCCAAATCTGGAATGGTATGTTTTATCCTCCACATCTATGGGAAAAAATTACACTTTTTAGAAGAAGAAGATATTTTCTTTTTGAAGCTGTATATTTAAATTTCTTTTTTTCTTTTTAGGGCCGCTCCTATGGCATATGGAAGTTCCCACACTAGGGGTCAAATGAGAATTGCAGCTGCTGGCCTATACCACAGCCACAACAACATGAGATCTGAGCCGCATCTGCAGTCTACACCAGAGCTCACAGCAATGCCGGATCCTTAACCTGCACTAGGCCAGGGATCAAAATCACCTTCTCATTGATACTAGTTGGGTTCTTAACCCACTGAGCCACAATGGGAAATCCTGTAAATTTAATTTTAAGATCAAAAGGATCTTTTTTTTTTTAACTAGTAAGGAAACAGACCCTTTTACTCAACTGCTCTGTAACCTTACACAGATACTTAACCTCTGTCTGCCTCGGTTTCCTCCTCCTAAAAATGAGGATAATTAAAAGTATACCTATGTTATAGGGTTGCTCTAAACATTAAATAAGATGATATATGTAAAGATTTTTGTATGGCATTTGGCACATACTGAGTACTCAGTAAATGTTAGCTTTTCTTATTGTGATGATACTGAAATAATGGAGATACCATAAGGTAAATTATATATTACAGTATAACATAGCAGGCAAATATTTAATCTGGCCACGTTCATTGAATTTTAGTGTTACATTTGTTATTTAAGGTGTATTAGTTCCATTCCCCCAGTTTAAAAGATTGTTATTGCTGGTTATGATTATTTTTTTATTTCAAAATCCTTAGACCAAATAATGCATTTTAGGGGAGAGCAGGTTTGAGCAGGTTTAAGAAAGAGCAGGCATTTGAAATATAGCATTTCTACTCTTATTGCCCCAATTGTAATATTTTTGGTAACACCATATTAATTCTTTTTTGAAGTATCAGGGTAAAGGCTGTGGACAAAGTATATATTCTAAGATTCTATTACACATTTTTGTCATATAGTTAATCTTTAAAGTTGTAAATAATTTTTTTTAATATTCTGTGTAGTTTCTAGTTATAAACAGGATAAGTTCCATAGTGACAGGGACCAGTCTTGTCATAGTCACCAAGGAAAGCATAGGTGGGCCTAGAGTTTCCTAGTAATATTTCCTTTATGGTTCAAATCTAGGTTAGGAACTATCTTCATAGTTTATTTTGATAAATGTCACTACTTTAAAGTCACTATACACTGGAATCATGTATACCCAAAATTTACACATCACCTCTAGTAACAGTGTAAGCTAATACAGTGTATATGGATGTTAGTACATGTATCTTATATGAGAGTTGTATTTTATTAGTCCAAATTGTCACTTGTAAAATTAAATCTTTAAAATACAGGTCATAAAAATAGGAATACTAAAATCCTTGACTGCACAGCTATTCAGAAAATACAGTGTACTTCTTCATTATGACTTAAGAATGTTTTACCTATATATTAATTTCTTTACAGTTTGTCACAGAATTAAAACTTTTTCTTTGCTTGTCTTATAGGGGTTGTAGCTCAAGCAAGATCTGTTCTTGCCTGGCACAGTCGATATAAGTTCTGCCCAACCTGCGGAAGCGCAACTAAAGTTGAAGAAGGTGGCTACAAAAGAGTATGCTTAAAAGAAGACTGTCCTAGCCACCATGGTATTCACAATACCTCATACCCAAGAGTTGGTAAGCCTTTTCTTTTACAGTGAAATCTAAACCGTATGGAAATCTTAGGGAATAAGACATTCTGGAAAGACAAGATTTTGAGCTGCTGAGTTTACTTTTTTATTAAAAGCATGTTTAATTTAACCATTGACTATAAGTATTACAGTATTACATCCTTTGACTTTTAAGTAAAAGGACATTGTACATAACTATCCACTTAACTCTGAGTCAATCAGTATGAATTTGATGTCTAGAGATACATGATTTTAAAAGCCTACTCTCTGGGTCCACTTGGTCAAGAGAAAAAAGAAGCCCTGATAGTCCAGTGCCTGTATATGGCATCATCAAAGCAGTACAGCCTGGCGCTAGCTTCCCATTACTGCTAGGATCTGCTAATCCTTTCTCTCCTGCAAAATTGCTGCTTTCATTTGGCTGTGGCTTTGGAAATCTGATAAACCAGCCCTTTAAAACTGTGTGAAAAAAAGACTTAGCAACACCTGATAAGGGTAAACTGTTTTCCCTGCTTAGGAGCCTTTTATATTTGATTACTGGTTCTCATTCATGATCTAGTAAGGCAAATTCACAAATTAGTGACTTTGGGAGAGATGAACTATGATTTAAATTAATGTTTACTTTTTTAATGGCTTAAACTTATCATGGAGCCATACTAACTTTTAAAAACATTTTGTTAAGGATTGGGATGGAAGGAAGAGGGAAATGTACTACATTTACCATGGTAAAATTTGAATTTTCTCCATACCACTCTATTACCTACTCAATCTTTTTTCTAATTAAAAAATAAGAATAAGCCAAGCATACCATAAATACGTAAGAAATGTTGCTGTATGTTGCTATTAAGATGAGAGAGAAGACAAAAATGATTTTTCTTTAGCTTCCATACATATGGTATTCAATTTCCCTGAAATACTCTGTCTTCAGGCAGAAAGAAGCCATATCTTGTAAGTAGGTAAAAGTCTTGTTCTTATAGGAGGTACATGTTTTTATTATCCTACTAGGCAGTGACTCTTCATGATGAGTCTTAATTATTTTCTCCTGTCATTCATACATCTGACTTTATTTTTCAACAGATCCAGTAGTAATCATGCAAGTTATTCATCCAGATGGGACCAAATGTCTTTTAGGCAGGCAGAAAAGATTTCCCCCTGGCATGTTTACCTGTCTTGCTGGATTTATTGAACCTGGTAAGCCTTTTCTTAATAATTTTACAGTACCTTTCAATAACTTATAATTCCCAAGTAAAAACTGTGACATTTTGAGAAATAATCTTTGATAAATCATTTTACAAAACTAGGATATTTTTAAATTTTTTTTTCTTTTTTGTCCACCCCCACGGCATATGGAGGTTCTAGGGATTGAATCCAGAGCTGCAGCAATGCCAGATCTTTAACCCACTGTACCAGGCTGGGGATCCAACCAGCATCTTCACAGAGACAAGCCAGGTCATTAACCCACTGTGCCACAGAGGGAACTCCTTTTTGTGTATTTCAAATGGCATAATTTTTGTTTTTATTAGAATAATTTTGTCTGATTTAAAAATTCATTATTTGCTCTTTCCTGTAGCTTTCATATATTGCTCTTACCCTCATATATGCATGATTTATACCTCACTTCCTTTTGTACTAGATTCAGTTTTCACC
The DNA here is from genome assembly GCF_016906955.1 of Phacochoerus africanus. Taxonomy (NCBI): domain Eukaryota; kingdom Metazoa; phylum Chordata; class Mammalia; order Artiodactyla; family Suidae; genus Phacochoerus; species Phacochoerus africanus. The sequence goes on along the minus strand of NC_062547.1, from coordinate 109,039,769 downwards.
TTTTCAAAGAGGGCTTCCCTGGTAGCCCCAAGTACATTAGTTAGCCCCATACCCCACATTCATAGTCCCTGTCGTTCAGCCCAGTTTTTCCCTATGGCAACTGATCACCGCCTAACATGGTATATATGTATTTATCTATATACCTACCTCTTTATTTATTATTTGCTGGTAACAAAAAGTAAATTCTGTAACAGCAACGACTTTATTTATTGCTGTATCCCAAACCCTTAGAGCATATGCCTTATATGTCATAGGAGTTCAGTAAATAAATATTTGTGGAGTAAATGAATGAATATATCCATTTAACACATGTTTAATCTCAACTTCTAATATTAACCTACATTGATAGATAATACTACTGCTAAACATACATAGTGCCATACTCTGTTCCTAAGGCTTTCCATTTATTAAATCATATAATCCTCATACAACCTTATAAATTAGGTACTATTTCAGCAGTTTTATAGATGGGGGTGCTAAGGCACAGGGGCTGAATAACTTGCCCAAGATCAAACAGCCAGTAAATGATAGAGTAGAGATTCAAACCCGGGCAGTTTGGCTCTGAGTCCACAGTCTTAATAACTATGCTGCCTTTAGTAGTTCTAGATCTTTTTTTTTAATTGCTGTGTAGCCTTCCAGTTATGAATATTCTGCAATTCATTTATCCATTCTAGTATTGGACATTTAGTTTATTTCAAAGCTCTTGCTATTACAAACAACACTGCAGTGAATATTCTTAAACTATTCCATGTACACATTTACAAACAGTAATATCAGAATAATAATAGGGTATGTATCTGCGAGTAGGACTGCTCACTCATAGAATTTGAGCATCTTACCCTTTTCCACATAGAGCCTAATTGTTCTCTGAAGTGTTCCTGCCAATTTACACTCCCTCTGGAAGTACATGAAATGTTCTTTTATTCCATATATTCACCAAGTTAGGAATTTCAGGATTTTTATTTGCCATTCTAATGGATAAGAAATGGTATGTCATTGTAGTTTTAATTTTTATTGCACTGTTGATGGAGTATCTTTTTCAAATGTGTATTAGGCATCCACTATTTTTTCTCTGAAATTTACATGTTTATGTTCTTTGCCTGTTTTTGTTTTGGTTTTTTATCTTTCTTTTACAGATTTTAGGATTTTTAAAATATGTATTATATGCTCGTCTTTATTTAGTTATAGTCTTGCACATATCTTATGCTAGTCTATGAGTTGTCTTTTCACTGTATTTTTAATGAATAACTTTAACTTTAATATAAGAAATTACCAATCTATTTGAAATAGAAAGCTATATTTAAATAGCAAAATAGGAGTTTCTGTCGTGGCTCAGTGGTTAACTGAGGTTGAGGGTTTGATCCCTGGCCTTGCTCAGTGGGTTAAGGATCTGGCATTGCCCTGAGCTGTGGTATAGGTCGCAGACGCGGCTCGGATCTGGCATTGCTATGGCTCTGGCATAGGCGGGCAGCCACAGCTCCGATTAAACTCCTAGCCTGGGAACCTCCATATGCCGTGGGAGTAGCCCTAGAAAAGGCAAAAAGACAAAAATAAATAAATAATAAATAAATAAATAGCAAAATATTTTTAAACTTCCACATAAACTTAGAAACTATTCCCTTTATTCTAATTCTCAATTTCAACAAATCAGATTCCACATAAACTTAGAAACTATTCCCTTTATTCTAATTCTCAATTTCAACAAATCAGAAATATAAGGCAAATTTGTAGGTATCACTTATTTTATCTTAGTTGGGTCAACAGTTATCTAGAGAAAAATTACCATTAGAAAGAAAAAAATGTTCCCTCATCTTATGGTATTTGGGATCCAAGCCACGTCTGCGACCTACACCACAGTTCACAGCAACATCGGATCCCCGACCCACTGAGTGAGGCCAGGGATCAAACCTGCATCCTCATGGATACTGGTCAGATTTATTTCCACTGCATCACAACAGGAACTCTCGGTTTTTAACTCTTTGGAAAAGAGTTATCTGCAATAATTATTTGACAACATAAAAAAAATCTCAAAATTTTAATGAGAAAAAGGTTAGATACATAAATAGTATAATCTATAAAATGCATAGTGTTTAGCTAATAGTAAGTACATGCTGGATAGTTATATATGTTATAATTCTTAAAATGACAAATTCAGACCTTTAAGAAATGAAAAGTTTCCTGGTGTTTTGATTCTGCATGTGGTCATATACTTTAGAAAATAATGTTTTTTTGAATTCAAATCTAGTTTCAGGTTTCTACTTTCTGATTCTTGGAATTGGATTTCTGTCCAAAGTGATTTCCAAATGTTTGAACCATTCAGAGCACAAAATGTCCAAGGTGTGTTCATCAGCTCCTTGTTCTTTTGCCCCATTTGATTAGGGGAGACAATAGAAGATGCTGTTCGGAGAGAAGTAGAAGAGGAAAGTGGAGTCAAAGTTGGCCATGTTCAGTATGTCTCTTGTCAACCATGGCCAATGCCCTCCTCCTTAATGATTGGTTGCTTAGCTGTGGCAGTGTCTACAGAAATTAAAGTTGACAAGAATGAAATAGAGGATGCCCGCTGGTTCACTAGAGAACAGGTAAAGTTCAATTTAATTTCCTTCTTCTATTGATTGTTCTCTGACTGTATTGGTTTGGGCATGTAGCAAGGATACATGTTTTTAGCAAGTTGAATGAACGGCTATGGCCCCCCTCATCATTCAGGTATTACAGTGTAATTTATAGCATTAAAACAAGTAGCTCAAAAAAAAATCAGTAAAAATGCTTAAAAGTTTTGAAAAATTTTTGTTCATTTTAAATGTACTTAACAAGACTGACAGAATTGTATAGCAAAGCTACACTCACAGAACTTTTTAAAACTCATCCTTCAGTAATATAATGAAAGATAAATTACTTGTCTGTGTTTTGTATAACCCAAAGTCTTTGTATAGGAAAGAGATAGGTACACTGTAATGGTGAAGACTTGAAATCCTTTTGAGTTTGTCTACACACAATTTTATGTTCAACCTCAAAAAGTAGAAATTAGATTTTTTTTTCAGGATTTTACAGAAATGATAAAAGAGAACTTTTTTCAAAAGTCAGTTTTCACTTTAAAAATAAGTATGTAGCAAATGCTTTGCTTTTTCACAACCTTATTTTAGTCTGGTAAAATGCCTTTCTGGAATATTTTAAATATTGATCACTAACTCATTGAAGCAACTAAGAATACTGTATTAAATTTTGCATGATGAATGTGGATATTGTTGCTTTCTACTGCTGTTATTTACTGTAAAAGTCATTGCATTTTAGTTGAATTGTATATATATATAAAAGGGTATTTAAGTATGACAGTTTTGAAATCCTAATACATTTTATCATGGTGTATTTCAGGTTGTGGATGTTCTGACCAAAGGGAAGCAACAGGCATTCTTTGTGCCACCAAGCCGAGCTATTGCACATCAATTAATCAAACACTGGATTGGAATGAACCCCAATCTCTAAATCAGATAATTAAACTTTGACTATGTCTAATTGATTTCTAATCCCACTTATTCCTCGTGAGATTGTAAATGTTTAGTGCTCTTTAGAATGTCACAACACAGATACCATATTGGGTTTTTAAACTGTACCTTCTATCTTAACTACAAAATTTATATTTTTATAAATTACAACATTGCCTCAGATTTTGTAAAATCTGACCATTCTCTGAACATTTTTTTTTGGTTGTGCTCCACAATTTTATCTCACAAAACCATATTTCTAATACGAGAAAGCATACTGTAAAGAAATATGTTAAAAAAAATGTAAATCTAAACTCCAGCACCTCATGCAGGCATTAGACCATTCACTAAAATTCTTTTTTTTTTTTTTTTTTTGAGAATGAGATAAAATATTTTACTGAATTTTGAGCTTGATTTTTGGTATTTTTGACATCATAAAGGTCCTTTTGGTTGTCAGTAGCTGATTTTTACTCATCTTCTCATTGTAATCCACTTTTTCTCCTTTTTCCACTGTTCTCTCAGTGCTCCGTTACAGTGTTGCTACTAATCTGTTTTGATCAATATTAAGAATTTTCTTTTTTAACACTTTTCTTAGTCATCAGTATAACCATACCCTAGGAAAGGAGAACTTCAGTAAGAGCATGTCATTGTGTCTGGTACCCCCTTCTTAAACATAAAATTAATTAACATAATCTATTTGTTAACTGTACAAAGTTGTTCTTAAGATAAATCAGGATTCTCTGCTTTTTCACTGAAATTAAACATATTTGAAAAAATACTTTACAAAGGTCAGGTATTAAATAAAATCCCAGAGAGATTTACTTATTTAATAAAAACAATGCCTTATGTCATTTTGTAATAAGGCATGTGTCTTCATTTGCAGAAAATTATATAATCATTATTAATAACTACTAAACTCAAATACAAATCCTAGTTTGGACCTTATTTCAACATATTCTGTGAAGCATTTATATAATAACTATATCTTAGAAATGAATCAGTAAAATTTTAGAGAAAGTAAATTGTAATTGTTCAAAACTTTGCAACATAGAACTGTTGTTCCTGACAAGGCTGTTTTGAAATTGTTTAAAAGTTAATTTATAAATGTATAAATTTATGTACTTTGGCTCTTTACTATTATTTGTTAGAACTGGAAGAGACCTTAAGGACAATATATGTAGTTCAATGCCCTTTTTTCAATAGATAAGGAAAAGGAAATCCTGAAAGGTGAATTTAATTAATTTATCTATTAAAGATGAATCAATTAATTAATTGGTGAAAGTTACACAGTGACAGTTACTTATAATTGCTGATACGATTAATTGTAATTAAATAACAAAACAGTGTTTACTGTAGAAACTAGTATAGGATTCTCCCTCTAATAGGAAGTAGAAAGTATTACCGAAAGTATATGCAAAATAGGAGTTCCCCCTGTGGTACAGTGGATTAAGAATCTGACTACAGCTGCTGGGGTCTCTGAAGAGAGACCATCCCCAGCCAGCACAGCCGGTTAAAGGATCTGGCATTGTCACACACAACTATGACATAGGTCACATCTGCAGCTCAGATTCAGTTCCTGGTTTGGGAACTTTCATATGCCATGTGTGCAGCTTAAAAAAAAAAAAAAAAAAAGAGCATATGCAATATAAATTAAAACAGGGTGATATGAAGAATAAATTTACTTTACCAAATACTGCTAATTAAAATTTTAGATACTAAAATTCATTTAATAAGTTAATTTTTGTGGACAAAACTTTATTTTACTAATGAACAATAATTTTCTTAGTAATTGATGAAGGCTTATTGATGTCAGGACTTTAGACAAAATTAAATCTTACATAGGACATTTAGATACATAATCAGATTTGAACTGCATATGTATACAGAAAATGAAGTGCCTTGATTATTATGAAATATAATGACTCAATGTCCAATTTTATCCCAGATGTAATTTTAATACTTACAGACTCTTAAGATTACATCAGAAAATTACAGGTTTTCACAATATTAGGTTGGTCAAGTAAAATGTAAACTTTCAACAAAATGTTGTTATAAATTTAGTTTTGGATGTTTAATCCTGTACTCAGGGAAAATCAATATCTAAGTAAATTATTGTTTTAATAATTATTCTTAAATTGCTAAGAATAGTTACATGTAAATATAAGGAATAGCCAAGAAATGGTAGAGGTTCAAGAGCCATGACTGTATTCTAATGAAAATGAAGGTAATAATACATTAAAATATTTATCTGTTTTCTCTGTTGTGTGTTATGTGTGGTTTTTTAATATGTTTTAATAAGTATCTTCCAAAAAATGGAAAAAGCCAAATCCAGTCATCTTCTCCTGTTTAGAATTAATGATGTGTAAACAAAATATACAAAAGTCTTTTTAAAAGTTGCCATATTTGGAAGGCTTAAAGTTTTTGTTTAAATATTTTTTAACTTTCTAATCTTACAGTTTGGGGTCATATATATTTGTATATATACAGACACATGAAGTCATATGTATGTTTTTTATATATACACACAGACTTAATATATACACAAATATATAGAGTTCAATAATTTTTATCTTTAGATTTAAAGTTATATATCTAGTATAATGTCTATTTTTATTACTTGCCTACTATTACCAGTCTTTGCATTTTTAATTTTTCACTTGTTTACTATTTATGGAAGGACTAGAAGAATTAGAAGCACTCATATTTTATTTAGTTGGAAAAAAAAATGAGTAACTTTTTCAAAGATAAGGTTAGAAACAGATGAAGACAAAAGAATGGAGCAACAGAGGGTGAGACCATGAGAAGGAATGAGAAAGTTTAAGTTCGTTAATAAGCCAAATAAATTTAATTTAATCTCACATAACCATAGACATCTGGTCCTAGAACAGTGTTGCTAATATGTATGTAGAAAAATACTAGATAGGGAAATCAATCAACATCACACACCACATTAACAACAGAAAAGTCAAAAACCACATGATCATCTCAATAGATGCATAAAAAGTATTTGACAAAAGTCCAACACCCATTCATGATAAAATCTCACCAAAATGGATATAGAAGGAACATACCTTAACATGATAAAAGCCATTTATGACAAACCCACAGCAAATATAATACTCAATGGAGAAAAGCTGAAAGCCTTCCCACTAAAATCTGGAATAAGACAAGGGTACCTACTCTCACCACTGTTATTCAACATAGTATTGGAAGTTCTAGCCACAGCAATCACAAACAAAAGAAATAAAAGGCATCCAAGTTGGAAGAGAAGAGGTAAAATTAACACTGTATGGAGATGACATGATACTATATATAGAAAACCCTAAGGACTCAACCCAAAAACTACTTGAACCCATCAATGAATTCAGCAAAATAGCAAGATATAAGTAACATTCAGAAATCAGTTGCATTTCTGTATACTAACAATGAAATAATAGAAAAAGAATATAAAAATACAATACCTTTTACAATTGTACCCAAAAAAATCATATACCTGGGAATAAACCTGACCAAGGAGGTGAAAGACTTATATTCTGAGAACTATAAAACATTAATCAAAGAAATCAAAGAAGATGTAAAGAAAGGGAAAGATATTCCATGTTCATGGATTGGAAAAATCAATATTGTAAAAATGGCCATACTACCCAAAGCAATCTACAGATTCAATGCAATCCCTATTAAATTACCCATGACATTTTTCACAGAACTAGAACAAACAATCCAAAAATTTATACGGAAACATAAAAGACCCAGAATTGCCAAAGCAATCCTGAAGAACAAAAACCAACCAGGAGTCATAACTCTCCCAGACTTCAAGGCAATATTGCAAAATCAAAACAGATATACAGACCAATAGAACAAAATAGAGAACCCAGAAATAAACTCAGACACCTACAGTCAATTAATCCTCGACAAAGGAAGCAAGAATATAAACTGGGAAAAAAGACAGTCTTTTCAGCAAGTCGTGCTGGGAACTTAGTTTCATGTAAGTCAATGAAACTGGGACACACCTTCACACCATGCACAAAAATAAACTCAAAATCGCTTAAAGACTTAAATGTAAGGCAAAACATCATCAAACTCTTGGAAGAGAACATAGGCAAAACATTCTCTGACATCAACCCTACAAATGTTATCTCAGGTCAGTCTCCCAAAGCATCAGAAATACAAGCATGGAGTTCCTGTGGTGGTGCAGTGGTTAACGAATCCAACTAGGAACCATGAGGCTGTGGGTTCGATCCCTGGCCTTGCTCAGTGGGTTAAGGATCTGGTGTTGCTGTGAGCTGTGGTGTAGGTTGCAGATGTGGTTCGGATCCCGAGTTGCTGTGGCTCTGGCAGAGGCCGGTGGCTACAGCTCAAATTAAACCCCTAGCCTTATATAACTCAACAGCAAAAAAGCCAATAATCCAATGGAAAAATGGGCAAAAGACCTGAATAGACATTTCTCCAAAGAAGATATAGAGATGGACAACAAGTACATGAAAAAAGGTTCAACATCACTGATGATTAGAGAAATGCAAACCAAAACTACTATGAGGTACCCACCTCCCGACAGTCAGAATGGCCACCATTAAGTTCACAAATAGCAAATGCTAGAGAGTGTGTGGAGAAAAGGGAACCCTCCTGCACTGTTGGTGAGAATGTAAATTCGTACAACCACTGTGGAAAACGGTATGGAGGTACCTCAGAAAACTATACATAGAACTACCATATGACCCAGCAACCCCACTCTTGGTATCCAGACAACTTTCCTTGAAAAAGACATGCACCCGCATTTCATTGCAGCACTATTCACAATAGCCAAGACATGGAAACAAGCTAATTGTCCATCAATAGATGAATGGATTAAGAAGATGTATATATACACAATGGAATACTACTCAGCCATCAAAAAGAACAAAATAATGCCATTTGCAGCAATGTGGATGGAACTAGAGACTCTCATACTAAATGAAGTAAGTCAGAAAGAGAAAGAGAAATACCGTATGGTATCACTTATTTCTGCAAATGAACTTTTCCACAGAGAAGAAAATCATGGAGAACAGACTCGTGATTGCCAAGGGGGAGGATGTGGGATAGACTGGGAATCTGGGGTTAATAGATGCAAACTATTGCCTTTGGAATGGATAAGCAATGAGATCCTGCTGTATAGCACTGGGAACTATATCTAGTAACTTATGACGGAGCGTGATAATGTGAGAAAAAGCAATGTATAAATGTATGTGTGACTGGGTCACCTTTTCTGTACAGCAGAAAATTTGACAGAACACTAAACCAGCTATAATGGGAAAAAAATTATAAAAAAATACTAGATGAAACAGTTCTATAAAACAAATCCATTATTTAGAATAGAATTTTCACAATGCAAATGTAACTAGGAATAAGAACCAGTTGTTAGGTTCTGAGTGAGTGTGTGTGTGTGCACATGTGTTTGTGTGCCCACGCACATGAATAATTTAGGTGTGGTGGGTAATAAGTGTTTTGTGTGCTGCACTTAAAGGGGCCAGTTTTCTCTAGCAGAAGAAAATAACTAGGAAAAAGTAATCCAAAGTGCAAAAATAAGGAGTGTCTGTCTACGAATGTAAAAATCTGGGTCTTGGAAGCAAACCAGAAGCACTAGCAGAGGGGTTGGAAAGGGAAGGCCAAAGAGTTTGACTTCAGTGCAGAGTGCTTCTCGATAAGAGGGCCACATACTTAGGAGCTTTGATACCAGAAGAGAGGCACAGAGACAGGATGTATTTTGAGGAGACAGGAATAATAATGTTGCCAAGAGCCTGCATCTTGGTAAAGAATCATCAGTCAGGAGAGAAATGGAAAGGAATTGCTTGTGAAAATAAACCTAGTCCTAGAAATGATTTATCTTTCCCTACACTACACCTTGTCCTTTTTCTTCCTCAGACACTCTGGTAGGATTCAAAACAGCTTCTGAAAGGAGGAACTTAGTTTATTCTTACATACAATAGATTTTCAAATAATTCCCCTTATTTGCCCAAAGTAGAAACTGTCAAAAGGAAAGTTATTTGAGTAATAAGATGACATGGAAAAGAATGGGTAATCAGCAGCTTGAATTCTTCTATTTGGGAAATATTTTTCAACCATAAAATGAACATTTCGTCATGTCAGTTGAGATAACAGACAAATTTTATTTTCATTGAAGGATATCCACATATAATTGTACTCAATGGTGAAAGTAGCACTTTTTGTTTTGTTTTATTTTGTGCTTTCAGCATATGGAAGTTTCCAGGCTAGGAATCAAATCTAAACTGCAGCTGCCGGCCTACACCACAGCCACAGCAACATGGGATCCAAACTGCATCTGCAAACTATATCACAGCTCATGGCAACACTGGATCCTAAACCTACTTAGTGAGGCCAGCTATCAATCCCATGTGCTCATGGATACTAGTCAGGTTTGTTACCACTGAGCCACAACGGCAACTCCCAAAGTAGCACTTTTAGCTTATCTTTATTCCTTCAAGAATACTACATTTCTCTTATTGCTAAGCAGACAACACCATATATTGGACAATAGATATTTCTCCTTTTCACAATTCCCATTATAATGATGCTCTATAAAATAATGAGGGTGGCTGTGGAATTTTAAAACAAATCTTAAGTTTAAAAAAATAAAGTTTTAAAAACAAGGGGTGTGTGTTTGTAACTGAGTCACTTTGCTGTATAGCAGAATTGGCACAACATTGTACATTACAGTTAGGAAAAAAACATTTAAAAAGCCTTTTTCCTGGAGTTCTCACTGTGGCACAATGAATCAGCAGTGTCTCTGAGCACCAGGACGCAGGTTTGATTCCCACCCCCAGCACAGGGGTTAAAGGATCCATCGTTGCAACAGTGTAGGTCATACCTGTGAATAGGATCTCATCCCTGACTGGGGACCTCCATATGCTGTGGGGCAGGCAAAAAACTTTTAAAAAAACTTTTCCTGGAGTTCCCGTCGTGGCGCAGTGGTTAACGAATCCGACTAGGAACCATGAGGTTGCAGGTTCGGTCCCTGCCCTTGCTCAGTGGGTTAACGATCCGGCGTGGCCGTGAGTTGTGGTGTAGGTTGCAGAGGCGGCTTGGATCCCGCGTTGCTGTGGCTCTGGCGTAGGCCGGTGGCTACAGCTCCGATTCAACCCCTAGCCTGGGAACCTCCATATGCCGCGGGAGCGGCCCAAGAAATAGCAACAACAACAACAACAAAAAGACAAAAAAAAAAATTTTCCTAAAGAATACATTTTTCTTTCTAATTGAAAGTCTGATAAGAAACAAACTACAGCATAAATAATGAAAAAAATATCTTGGTTTTCCATTTCTTGGCTCATGGAAACTATATCAGACCAATACTTTGTCTCATCCCTGGTGGATTAAGAGCATTCTTCTAACCACTTAACTTGTGAGGTAATTTTGTTTTTAGTAATATGGAAGTCCCACTCAGCAATAAAACTGAAAATGGTACTCATATTTTAGAAAAAGTGGACAAGTGTCCTAGTTTATTTTGCTTACTTTTTATCCTGGCCATTTTACTCTAGACTGAAATGGTACTCTGTTTGAAGCAGTGTGATGTTTGGAACACCCTCTGTAGAGTAACTTATAAATATTTATTACCTCTTTAGATAGCAGTGAGCTGAAGTTATTTCCATCAGTGGGGTTAAAAAAGATTTAAAATGCCATTTATCCATTGGCTTTGCTGCTAGGAGTTACATGTTACTTTGCTTTTTGGTTGAGTTTACTTGTGTTTGTGAAACAAGTTTAGATACTCTAGTGCTAAACAGTTTGGGAGGATTTGGAACTCCAAAGAAAAGATGCCTGAACAACGTGTGCAAATTCAAACCCCAGGGGCCCTACTGGTACTGAACATTATCTGCTCTGCATTGTCATGGTGAGGGTTTCAGTGGGAATCTAGCCTTGAGTGGGAGCCAGTGGGAACTCCGTTTGTTCTGGGCACTGTTAAGATGACAGAAGAAAATATAGACATATCTGTGTGAACCTCAAAGTTTCCATGTAGAGGCATTTAATAATGATTATTTTTGAAAAATACTTATAAAAATTACTAGATTTGTCATACTGACCTTTTATTTCCCAGCCATCTTTTACATCCTCCTGAATAATAAGCATATTTTTCATTCCATTATGATGATATATTTATCACATAAATGCTTTGTTTTGTTTTACACCATGAAAAAGGCACATATTTCTCCTTCACTATATTTACCAGTAGAAATAAATTGTAAATCTAATTTAAATTCAGATTTCTGGACTTTGTAAAAGTTATTTTTGGCCTGTTCTTTCCAATACATTTCTAGGAATTACTTATGGATCCCTATTTACAACAATTTCCTAAGAAAACAACTCTTTGGTTAGTGTATTCTCATGATACTAATATTACAGAGGACTTTTATATATAAAATACTGACAATTATTTCATTTTACCCTCAACTCTATGAATACATATTAATATCATTTTCCCCATTTTACAGCTGGCTTAGAAAGGTTAAATATCCCAAAGTTACATTGTTAATAAATAAGAGAGCCAAAGATTGAATCCAAGTATTTCACTCCAAATCCTTTCATTTTCCCATTTACTAGAGAATTATCTTAATAATTGCATTGGCAAAAGCACATCCAGTCTTTATTTCCTCTTTCATTATTCAAATTTTGATCATTTTTCAGATTGGGCCTTCTACTCTTGTCACTCTGTGCATTTCTGCAGGACATTCACGACTGATATGGTTCCCAAATTTTTTATCTCAACTGTCTATCAGACATACCTACTTGGGCTTCTCAGAGCCTCCCAAATACTACATATATAAAATTAACTATCTTTTCTCCCAAGCATGTTCCTGCTTCTGTATCCCTATTTCAATAGCCTTACAATTACTCATCATGGAACTTTGGGTATTGTTGTCCTGAATTTGTCTACTTTACCCCTCACCCTACCCTACTCTACAGCCAATCTCCAGACACTATCTATTTTACTTCTCTCCATACTTCAGATTTTACTCCCTATCAATTCTTCACACTACAACTAAGGAGATTTTGTTAAGAGCAATCTTTTCTAGCTTTCCCTTACTTAAACTTCTTGAAAAAGTCTCCCCTTTGGACAAAGCATAGAGTCCTATTTTCTTAGCATAGAAATTTATCTCTGCAGTTGCAATTCTCATCACTTCCCTTCTTCCAGCCTTATATATACCATAATTTACGTTCTTGCAAAAAGCCACAAGACAAACCTAAATTTTCATTAGGCATTAGTAAACATTCATTAAAGATCACCTGAATAATTATGATCAATGTCATACACTACTACTTTAAACAGAAATGTTTCATTTATTTAAAGATTCTAAGGAAATCAAAAAGGAAATTAAAAAATTCCTTGAGATAAAGATTCTAGAAAGCTTTCATTTATTTAAATATTCTAGACTATGTAGTAATTAGTATATTTCATAGAATTTCAAAAATTCTAAATCAGGGATTATATTTTCTATCCCAGTTTTACCAATAAGCACATTGAGCCTAAGAGAATTCAGATGACTTTGCCAAGGTCAACATAGGATATGAAAATGTGACTGAAATTTAAATCTTCTTAATCAAAATCTACAACCTTCACCATACCATATACTACACTGCTTCTGCCCCTGCATCTGCCATACAAAGATAAATGAATTACTTGGAAATTCACTCCACCCATGTAAAGAGTCCAACTAGAACATTTTCATTTTCATTTTTGTTTGAGTTTCTTTTACTTCATCTGCACTGTGTTGTGTTGAGTGCCACAAGTGTGTTTCACATGTGCCCCTATCCAATCTCTAAAGCCACAAAAGTACACAGGGCAGCACTGTTCACTAAAAGTATATTTGAAAATAGACTGTTAGGAATGCTTAAGACTGATAATAATAGACTGATTAAAGGATGGTTCCTGACACTGCATAAGCTTAAGTATGCTAATCAGATTTTGGATTTAGACAACCCAGATAAATCCCAAGTAGAACAAGACAAGGTACTCAAATCTTTACTTCATATTCTTGCCTTTCAAAATATTTATTGCATTTTTATCTCTGTCTCTAGAGCTGAGGAATTTATGAAGGCTTTGCCGAGGTGAGTTGATTATATGTTCTTTTTACTTCTCTTTTCTTTTTTTGTTTTTTTGCCATTTTGAATGAAGTTTTCCCTATTTAAATTCTTGCTATCCTAAATTAGTTGCTTAGCAAAGGATGAAAGCAAAAGGAAAATTATTTGAGCATTTTGTATGAAGACAATTCAACATATTTCTTTCCAGTCACAAAAAAAAAAATCCAACAGCTGTTGGTAACCTATTTGTTACCAAATAGAGAAGATGGTTACACCTTCCCCCCAAAATTCTAAATAATCAATGTGTTTAGGCCTCTTTTATTTACACACATTTGAATAGCCACCATCCATATCCTAATTTGGTTATTTGAAATAAATTGTGCATTTGGAAAGCAAGGAAAATGTAATTGAGAAGCTAAGCTGCTAAACATAATTGCAATTCATTCTGAATTCAATGAGGGCCACTTTCATTTCAAAGCATCTCTGGTTCTTGTTTTGAATTCCTATATTCTGCTTTGTTTCATCTGGAGTATTAAATTTACTAATCACAAAAAATGATTTTCTCATCTGGTTTGGATAGTAGAATTTTTCTTGATTAATTTTGTACTTAATTTTTCTATTGTATAAATGTTTATATTTAATTGTTTTGAAATAAATATACCAATTACCCGAAACATTGTGATTTGACATTAAGAAAGACATTAAAGATCAAAATTTTTTCTATAACAACAATAGCATCTACTCTGAGATTTAGACCAATTTCACAGGCAAACATTGTGGCTGCTATCTTTTGCATAAGAAATTCCAAATTACTTTGCAAAATAATGTATTTGAAACTTCACTGTCAGGTGTTCTTTAGGTAATATGTTCCAAGATTTTGATGGTAATGTATATTTACAGTTGAAGGTTCTTCTCTGGATCAGGAATTCAACCAGTTCTTCTTACCTTCCTCACTTACTCAGAATTTAAGTATTAGGTTTTCATCTTTTCTTCTCTCAGAATTTAAACATTAGTTTTTTTATTCTAGTGTCAGATTACCATAATGTTGACTAAGTATCCTAAAATTATTTATTTGTAAAAGTAAACTAAAAAATAGTTTTATTACTGTCATTTTATTATTATTACTTTCATTTATTCCCTCACTTGGGAGCAGTTCATTTTTTCCTTAAATGTTATGTGAACTCTAACTTTTCAAAGAAACCTGAGTAACCATGAGATGAAATCACAGTCAGGACATTCATAAAATAGTCTTGGTGTCTTCTTTTCAGGGGTAAAATCATCCCATAACCAAGTTTTCAAATAAGTTTTTAAAATGACACATCAGAAATTTTAACTACGATGGGTGAAATTCTCAACTGTCTCATCACCTATGAGGCCTCTTTCATCGACGGTACCTGATTATTTTTGCAAAAAGCAAAATAAAAATTCTGAATGTGATCTGACTTATGAAGATAAGAACTGACTGCACAAAATGCACTGATACTTTACTCTTATCTCATGAGAATGTCTGGATCTCAGTGAATTTGAGAGATGGGATGGAATGTTAGCACTGATTATCTGCCCAATATAAACCCAATCATAAAGTGATTAAATTAACCTGGCAGATTAATTCTAAACACAATTTCTCATTCCCTTATCATCAGCCAGACTGCAATTTACACATTTTTTATGGCAGTGCTGAAACTATGGCTTAGTCAGTAGATCAAGCTATTTAAAAGGAAGGTCAACAAAAAAATGTCAAGCATAGAACATTCTAAAATAAATGCCTTTTTATTGTTTTCAAAAAATGCATTAGTTTAGATGAAGCCTCAGAAATGTATTTACTGAATAAGTAAAATGAGCATAGAAAATGTTGATTCTAAAATTATTGGAGAAAGTATATCCTCTAAATATTTTGATTAAAACTTCTATGAAGACCTTATATCTTCTATACAGTAATATTCTCCCCCACCCCCTTTTTCTTAGGCCCTCATGTGCATCATATGGAAGTTCTCAGGCTAGGGGTGGAATCACAGCTACAGCTGCTGGCCATGGCTATGGCCACAGCCACAGCAATGCAGGATACAAGCTGCGCCTTCGACCTACACCACAGCTCACAGCAATGCCAGATACTTAACCTACTGAGTGAGGACAGGGGTCAAACACTCATCCTCATGGATACCAGTAGGATTCATTACTGCTGAGCAAAAATGGGAACTCCTTTTAGTCATATTCTTATTAAATTGCTTTTTCAGAGGTAACACACGTAATTTCTAAACCATTGATGAGGCTTAATGTTGCCTAAAGTACCTTAAATATTGCTAAAAATAAAAAGTTGTCTCTTAGTAAATAGCTGATGATGATAGCATTTCCAGTGAAACACTTTTCTTTCCTCCTTGTAAATCTATTCTAGGTTGTATCTGATAACCCCAAGCTCCCAATCCCTCCCACTCCTTCCCTCTCCCATTGGGCAGCCACAAGTCTATTTTCCAAGTCCATGATTTTCTTTTCTGTGGAGATTTTCATTTGTGCTGGATATTAGATTCCAGTTATAAGTGATATCATATGGTATTTATCTTAGTCTTTCTGACTCATTTCACTCAGTATGAGATTCTCTAGCTCCATCCATGTTGCTGCAAATGACATTATGTCATTCTTTTTTATGGCTGAGTAGTATTCCATTGTGTATATATAGACCACATCTTCCAAATCCAATCATCTGTTGATGGACATTTAGGTTGTTTCCATGTCCTGGCTATTGTGAATAGTGGTGCAATGAACATGCGGGTGCACGTGTCTCTTTTAAGGAGAGTTTTGTCCGGATAGATGCCCAAGAGTGGGATTGCGGGGTCATATGGAAGTTCTATGGATAGATTTCTAAGGTATCTCCAAACTGTTCTCCATAGTGGCTGTACCAGTTTACATTCCCACCAACAGTGCAGGAGGGTTCCCTTTTCTCCACAGCCCCTCCAGCACTTGTTATTTGTGGATTTATTAATGATGGCCATTCTGACTGGTGTGAGGTGGCATCTCATGGTAGTTTTGATCCAGTGAAACATTTGAAAGAACATTGTTCATTACTTTTTTCCGAAGGACTTAAAGAAATAGAATTAACCTGCAGCCATTTTTATTTTACTTGAAATTCTTACTCTTTAGAATTTAACAATGTGTTTACATATGGGTTTACCCTGGTTCTCGGGTGGAAAGGAATGAAGATATTTTACATTGTAAAATAAATGTAATGTATTCCTTACATTTTCTGTTTTAAGAAATTAAAAACACTCTAGTGCCACAGACTCAATGAGATTTGCCCCTGAGGAGTAAGACACAACTTGACTGAAAGAATCCTAGGGATTTCACGTTGTGGGGAAACTATACACTGAGGTTTCTGTGTGGAGATTAAGACATAGTTAGTATACTTAAACACTACTTCAAACTGAGTTTTAAGGCTGAGTGCTTCTGAATTGAGAGGGTGTTACTTAAACCCATCAAAAATTGGTAATTCAGCAATTATTAAGTCTTCAGAGAAACACAGCTCATCAGGAATATAGTTACTGAAGTAGTATGAATAAGTGAAAAAGGAGATAGCAATCCTCTTTAGAAAGCTCAAAGGCATTCTTCATTTAATCAATAGGTAGGGGAATGTCTTTAGCAGAAAAAATAGAAAAATAATCCCTGAAACTATTCAATTAGCCTTTGGTGCCTATTCTTTTTTTTTTTCCCCTCTTTTAGGGCCACACCTGCAGCATATGGAGGTTCCCAGGCTAGGAGTCGAGTCAGAGTTACAGCTGCTGGCCTGTGCCACAGCCACAGCAACGCAGGATCCGAGCCTCGACTGCAAACTACTCCACAGCTCATGACAATGCTGGATCCTTAACCCACTGAGTGACGCCAGGGATTGAACCTGTAACCTCATGGCTCTTAGTCGGATTCGTTTCTGCTGAGCCACAAGGGGAACTCCTGGTGCTTAGTCTTTTGCTAACTTTTTCAAAGTATCTAATGATAATTTTAAGTACACATGTGCTTTATTTTTCTTTGTTCTTAATATTAATGGAAACACACCTGTTTAGTAAACATTTTATTATTTTAAATATGTGTTCAAATGAAGTTGTTACCTTTTGTCTGGTGCAGACAGTATAATTAGCCAAAAAGGAATAATGTGAAATGTCACATGGGACTGAGTAAATGGAAATGAGTTTCTTAAAATAGATTCTGGAAGTCCCTGTGCTGGTCAAGGTCAGAGTACAAAAAAAACTGTAATTATAGATTTCTCAAATCTAGCAATTGAAAAACATTTAGAGTAGGTAAAGTTCTAATCGTAGTTGAATAGGGTGATTCTTCTTTGTGCCACTGAATTTAATTCATGCATCATTTTATATGTAGGATTAGTTAAACTTGTACTCTAACAGTCATTCTAAAGCCAAAAAGAAAATGAAGCAAAAAAAATATGTATTTCCAGGGATGTCTAGAATAATATTGTCATGATAATAGCACACAGAGTATAACTACACCTTCTAAAGTGGAGGACACATAACAATGCTGACATGAAAAATGGTACAGGGTGCTACAAGATTTAAAAAAAATTTTTTTTGGTTATTTGTTTTTGTTTTAATGTGTATTAGCTACAACCCAGAATTTCACATACTAATATGTCACATGTCACATTTCACATGTCTAACATGAAGCTAAAGTTAAAAACTTAATCAAAAATTATTAAGCAAATAACACAGAGATATTTCACGGCAGTAGTAAAAATCAAAAAGGTATTTTTGATTTCAATAACCAAGTTATTGAAGTTGGTAAACAACGGAACAGGTTGTACTCATACATTCATCCAACAAATATTTATTAACTATTATGTTTTTCCACATATATGGGATAGGAATACATTAAAGGATAAGATCTTGTGGGTCCTATATTTTGGTTCACACCTCTAGTGATTCCTCAGGAGATTAGGATAATCTAAGGCTGTTTACATAGGGCGTCATCTACCTATGCTGGGCCCAAGAGTAAATTTCCTCTGAAGCTCTGTTGGCTCCAGTCAGGTTAACTATAGAGCAGCCAAGAGTCTGGTTCAATCCCAGGAAGATATTCTCACTAATGGTGCTTCATAAGAAGAAGATGAGAGGACTTTCCATCGTGGCTCAGAAGAAACGAATCTGACTAGTATCCATGAGGACACAGGTTCGATCCCTGGCCTTGCTCAGTGGGTTAAGGATCTGGTGGTACCATGAGCTGTGGTGTAAGTCACAGATGCAGCTTGGATCTGGCGTTGCTGTGGCTATGACATAGGCTGGCAGCTACAGCTCTGATTCAACCCTTCACCTGGCAACCTCCCTATGCTGCAGGTACAGCCCTAAAAAGACCAAAAAAAAAAAAAAGATGAGCTTATGGGTACTCCATCATAACTGGGAAAATCAACGTCTAGTTGCCTTATTCACCGTGCTAAGCGCCCTCCTTCTGAACACATCCACTTCACTGTATTCCCCTGTGTACTTGCCAACCACTTCAGCTCTTACAGGCAAAGTTAAACCAAAAATATAGAAACATTTGACTCTGAGAAACCAAATAACACAGGGGAGACAAGCAATTAAAATGACATCTTCTTACTCTGGTAGCCCTGGCCCACTAATCTGACTTGCTAGATTTTTATCACAAATCATGGTTAACACAAGATGAAAGTAGGATATTGGGGATTAAAACCTATGATTGATTTAGGTCACCATTTGGATAGAGCCACTTTACACTGCGCTGAGAAATATTTAAAAAGTGATCTCTCAAGGTGTTTTCTTCGTAGAAGCTTGTTGATATAGAAAGAAAGAAAAATAATTTGTGCTTAAATCAAAAAGGAAACATTTTAAAAATTAAGCCTTAGTGTATACCAATTGGGAGAAGAGAAAAATGAAGTGGAACGAAAAGAAATAATTCATTGCAAGTTTCCTCAGGAGTGCCCTAGTTTAAATCTTTAGGTTATTAAAAATTTTATTTTTCTTTTGTCTTTTGTCTTTTTAAGGCTGCACCAGTGGCATATGGAAGTTCCCAGGCTAAGGGTCGAATTGGAACTGCAGCTGCCAGCCTATACCACAGCTATAGCAACGCAGGATCCAAGCTGCATCTGCAACCCACCATAGCTCACAGCAATAATAGATCCTTAAGTCACTCAGTGGGGCCAGGGATTGAATGCTCATGGATACTAGTTGGGTTCATTACCACTGAGCCACAATGGGAACTTCAAGATTTTCTGAATTTAGGTTCTATTGTACCTATCCAATTGTATCTGCTCCAATGGCATGTCTGAATCAGAAGTACTTGGTATGTGTGTAATGTCATTGCGAGGGTGGGTGAGTGTTTATTAAAAATACATATTGTGGAGTTCCCATCACAGCTCAGGGGAAATGAATCTGAGTAGTATCCATGAGGATGCAGGTTCAATCCCTGACCTTGTTCAGTGGCCTATGGATCCGGCATTGCCATGAGCTGTGGTGTAGGTCGAAGACTTGGCCTGGATACAGCGTTGCTATGGCTCTGGTGTAGGATGGCAGCCACAGTTCCAATTCGACCCCTAGCCTGGGAACTTCCGTATGTCTCAGGTGGCCCTAAAAAGCCAAATATATATATCAGCTAGGCTCTACCTCAGAATCCAACTTTCTAAAGAGGCCCCAAATCTACATTTTTTAGGAGGTTACTCAGTTGACCCTTAAGCTCTCTTTAATTTGAGAATTCTTGTTCTAAACTCTAAACTTGAAGTTTACATTTTATTTACACTAAGTCCAGCTCAGAACCTTGAACCCATGGCCCGCGTGCAAAGTTCTTCAGTCTACCTCTATGGGAAGTACACTGGATTTCCCCAATTGTAGTCCAATTTCTTTTACCAGAATCATTCTATAAGGAAGTAAGATAGGAAAGAGAAAGTTCCTAAAGAGTGTCAGGAAGAGCCTCTACATTTAACACAATAAATCAATAAAAATCTTTCAAAAATCTTAAGTAAAAATATTTACTTTTAGAGTCTTGCCATCGTGAGGAGAGAAGTGAAGCAGCATCTCAACACTATGTTTCCTTCAGCAGTTCACTGCATCTCTCCCTTTCCTCTGATGAGAAATGAAGGAGTTGAGTAAATACTTCACACCTATCTCTTCTCCAAGGGTAGACACTTTTTTTTTGTCTTTTGTCTTTTTAGAGCCACACCCAGGGCATATGGAGGTTGCCAGGCTAGGGGTCAAATCAGAGCTACAGCTACCAGCCTACACCACAGCCCCAGCAATGTGGGATCCAAGCTGTGTCCTCAGCCTACACCACAGCTCACGGCAATGCTAGATCCTTAACCCACTAAGCAAGGCCAGGAATCGAACCCACATCCTCATGGATACTAATCATGTTCATTAACCACTGAACCATGACAGTAACTCCATGATAGACTTTTGAAAGTGTAGGGGATTTTCATTTTTAGTTCATCCTTCCCTTCCTTTATGGTATTACTTAATGCATCAAACTTTATTAAACACTGAGCTCAATTTTCTTTTGGTTCACTAATATAAATTTTTCCTTACCCAGTTTTTAAAACATTAACAATAAGAGTAATAATAATAGTAATAAACTCCATGCTCTGCAATGCTTTTTTCTAACTGCATTTTACTGCAGAAATTCTGATTTAACTTGTACAGGGTGAGTTTCTTGCTCTCCAACGACTGCCCTCATCCACTAAGTTATATTTGATCAATTATGGGTCAAACAGGGTGATGGCATTCCAACAAAGCTTATGTTTAAAGATAATTATTTTGGTATTGAGGGTTTTTTAATATCTATTCTTTTGAACTCAGGACTTTAACATATTTATGCACCAAAGATCACCGAGTCTCTTTTGCATATAGACATAAATACTATGAGCTTCAACAACCTACTCCATGTATGGTGCCTGGGGAAAGGAAAAGTTGGTTTTATCGAAAGTGGGATTTAGAGGTTTCTAATAGTTTTTAATATTTTCTCCACATGAATGAATATAGATATACATTTACTCATCAATGCTTTTCTGCAGGGGGAAGAAAGCAAAGGTGTGAAGAACAACTATTACTCAGTAATAGCACTAAGAGACACCCTTAAATGATCTTAAGATGTTTAGTTTCAAGACATGAGGAAACTACAGCATTTATTAAGGATTACTTCCCAGCAATCAAGTTTGTAAAGTTTCATTTTGGTAGACCCATAGAAGTTGAGTGCAAGTCTGAATTAATATATGGACATTACTGGAACAGCTGTTTTCCAATATAACTCCTCTTTTATCCTTATACATATATATTTTTTAAATTTAAGAACAAAAGAATATACTCTAAAATCCAGGCTATTCAAAATCAGGAATGATAGTAGAAGACAAGTTTGTATACTTTCAACATACTTTCAAAAGTAAATGAAATTTTAGGAGTTCCCGTCGTGGCACAGTGGTTAAAGAATCCGACTAGGAACCATGGGGTTGCGGGTTCGGTCCCTGCCCTTGCTCAGTGGGTTAACGATCCGGCGTTGCCGTGAGCTGTGGTGTAGGTTACAGACGTGGCTCGGATCCCGCGTTGCTGTGGCTCTGGCGTAGGCCAATGGCTGCAGCTCCAATTCGACCCCTAGCCTGGGAACATCCCTATGCCAAGGGAGCGGCCCAAAGCAAATTAAAAAAAAAAAAAAAAGAGAGAGAGAAAAAGAAAAAAAAAGTAAATGAAACTTTAGAATTTTTTTCTTTAAATTTTTTGTGTGTGTGTGTCTTTTTTTGTTGTTGTTGTTGTTGCTATTTCTTGGGCCGCTCCCGCGGCATATGGAGGTTCCCAGGCTAGGGGTTGAATCGGAGCTGTAGCCACCGGCCTACGCCAGAGCCACAGCAACGCGGGATCCGAGCCGCGTCTGCAACCTACACCACAGCTCACGGCCACGCCGGATCGTTAACCCACTGAGCAAGGGCAGGGACCGAACCTGCAACCTCATGGTTCCTAGTCGGATTCGTTAACCACTGCGCCACGACGGGAACTCCTCTTTAAATATTTTTAACTTCAAGCCTTCATAATTTGTTTTCCACATATAAGTTTCCTTTAAATATTTAGTAGAGGCAACGTACGCTTTTTGTTAAAACCAAAAAATGAAGTTATGATATACATTAAGATTTCTTTCAAATTCTACACAAAACTAGAGCATTAAAAAGATTACTCAATGGCATGTGAGAAGTTAAACATTTAACCTTCTAAATTTATTTCACAGTCTCCTTCTAGAATTTTAATAGTTATCATTATCTACCTTTTTATGGATCTTTCTTTTCTTATTGGCAATAGAACATTCCCTTTGAATGTTACAAGGAAAACTCTCCAGCTTTAGCAATATAATATAGAATTTTAAAGTAATGTGTCAAGAAAGTGGAACCAGTAAAAATTTTCTCACAATACCTTAAAAAAAAAACTTTACCACTAACAATTCTCTGAGAATAATGGTGTCACTTTGTAATTCTGCAGTAGAAAGATATTGTTCGTATTTCCTGTTTACATTTTTCCTCATTCTTCTGTGAAATATAGTAATGAGTCAAAGCCCAGTTTTTTAAAAAAATCTATAAAATCCAATATAACAGTCTCAAATGTGATAGGATTTGCCTGATATATAATAGCAATCATGGTAACTTTCCTGAGCTTTATTACCCATTTTGCCCAGAACAAATAAACATTTATGAAAAATATAAATCCAGGAAATCTGTAGTGGAAATCCCAAGGTCGAGTGGCGATAATATTTCACTTGTGGATAAAATTACATCTCATGAGTGTATGTAAAAAAACAAACAAACAAAAAAAACTAAAGTGCATAGAATTTTTTCAAAGTGATGAATAAGAGGCCATTAGAGTGTTTTAACTTGGGGTCAGGAGGAGAAAGGGATGACATAATTTTTATATTTTAAAAATCTGGCTGCTATGTAAATAATCAAGGAACTTTAATACAAAAGTAAGAAAACCAAATAAAATGCTTGTGCAGTCATCCAAATTTTTAAAGGCAAATATTATATATAAACATATTCATAATATGCATGTGATATACATTTAAAATATGGTATATACACATATATAATAGAATATATATATAATAAATCTTTATTAACATAAACAAATTAAGACAGAGTAAAAGGAAAGAATACATTTAGAAATGCAGGAGGGCACATTATTAAAAATGTAATTAGATGCAGATTGGAGCTCTCCATCTAAGTCATTTCTTCTTGCATGTGTATTAAGTACGCATTATGTATCATGCTTTGTGACAGATACTAGATGTTCAAGCTCAAAGTTTATGGCTGGATCAACTTTCCCCAAGCACTCACTTACAACTCTGATGTAGCGGATAGCCTCCCAATGTCAGGCACTGTTTAACTCTAATTATTTGTGTATTCTAATAGACATGTATATATATTCTAAAATAAGGTTAAGAATAATATATGCCATCTACTGGAAACATTTATAACATTTCCATTTATGTTTCCTCAAAACAACTCTACAAGGTGAAATTTGTTACCATTTTCATCTTAGAGGTGAAAGAAACAGCCTCACAGAGATTACATGCCCTGTAGAGTAAACAGCAGAGTCAGACCACAATCCAGGTCTTCTTCTAAACACAGTGCAGCAGACTACACTTTGTGTTCAAACTATATGGGATCAGAGAGAAATAATCAACAACCTAGTCAAGTGCTTTTGAAGCATATTTAAAATTAGAGAATCCAATATGAGTAAGACATGGGGCTAAAAAAAAGATATTAATTCCATGTTTGTAATCCTCTCCCCACCCCCACCCCTACATTGGCCTTCTAAGAAAGGATTATTGCTTGCTTAGTCAGCCACAGGAACTTAATTGTACTTACTGGGGAGAGATAAAATAAGGATAATTGGAAGACACCAAATGAGTGTAAACTGCTCTGTGTAAGAAAAGTAGCCTAAAGAAAAAGAATTTTCACAAAGTTATGAGACTGAGAGTTTATGGAAGGAAAAGTATTTGAAATCAACATGTCCTATGATGGACAGGACTTTGAGGTAAGAAATAAGTTAAGAAGAATTTAAATTTATTGCCAAAACTGGCCACAAAGAGGCCCCATTTTATTTGAGTTACAGATAAAACAGATAAAAAATGAGCTTCTTTGCTGAGGTGTCCAAAGGCACAGCCTGCCCAAATACACTCAAAACAAACTGCTTCAGTGGGAAGCAATTTCTCTTTGCATCTTTGCAGACAGTTTAATCCTCAAAAAGTAAAGCAATTGAATAGGGCTTAGCTCTAAGCACAGGCAGATGCTTACCTGGGATGTTAACAGGCTGCTTTTCCCCTAGATATCTCACCAATACTTTCTATTAGTTAAGCTATAAACAGGGAAAATAATCCTTTATTTCATAATGAAGGTAAATAATCAATTTTACCTTCTTCCAAGAGTTGATTCTTCTACAAAGAATATATAATATACATTAAATCTTATAATGTTTTCATATAACATAATGAAGGCAAACCATCTCTATCCCACTTAATTTAGCAGGATTACAAACTTGATGACATTGAATTAATTTTTAAAATTTGGCACTTCTAATAGGCTAAGAAAAGTTGGAATGTAAAATCATCAGTTACATAGAGTATGACTCTATAACTTCTATCTTAAATGTTTACATGCATGAAAAGAATACATTTTTGAGTGTTTGCATAATATATTATAATGCACTAAATAGTTGGGGTGGAATTAAACAGGAAAGGAGAGTGTAATGACGATAATAAAATGGTTCAAAGGCCAACACTATGGATACCAGAGAATGATACTATGTTATCAAGGTAGCAAATGAGTTGAGTTGGTAATTTCATCAGACCTAAATTCTGAATGGAAAATAATGTCAAATGTAATGCTTCCAAAGAACAGTGAAAGCTGCAGACCCTCAGCTTTCCAAAACAAGGAGGAAAAGAAGAAAAGTCTATACAAAATGGAAAATCTTGAATCCCACAGTATGTAAGTCCAATTCACTGGTTTTATAAGTACATATAAAATGAACAACCCAGGTTATATAGTTTGTTCTTTATCATAGGAATATCTACAAAAGTAGGAAGATAAATGCATATATTATAAAATTATCTAGAAATGTCAATTGTTATCATGTATACATTTCTGCATTGTCAATTATATAAATTACAAATGATAAAAATGTAAATAAAATATTTACATATTCAAACAAAGGCTATTAAAGCCTCTATTCTTAGTGCAGTATTATGGAACTCAGTCCTAGCTTTCTACATACAGAAACTGAAAGAGGCTATAAGCTATAAATTACAAAACTGAAAATGGCTATCATGAACTGTTCTTATAATGAGGGTGTTCTTTTAAAAATAACTTGTAATCTACAGTTCCGGAAGGCAAGCTATCAGTCTATAAACCACTGCTGTGTACATGCTATATTGTAAATAGAGACCTAGGTCTCTATGTTTTTTCCCCCTCAACTTCCACATTATAGCTATCAGATTGTAACCAGGTCTACTAGAAACTGTTTCAGTATCTGCTGTAAGAAAAGCCATTCCCTCAGAATAGAACCTATGTCTCAAATCAGACATCAGTGTACCTCTCCTGAAGGTGGAAGTTAGTAATTCTTTGATTTTGACAGCACCCCAAACTTTAAGCCACTGCTAGCTAAATTTTGGTAGGGTGTTTTTCTTCCTCTGCTTGAAGAATTTATTTATGTACTCTTTATATAAGTATATATGTATTTATATTAAAAATATATAAGTATATATAAAAATAACATTTAAATTAAGAACATTTAGGGAGTTCCTATTGTAGCTAAGTGATAATGAACCAAAAAAAATAACATTTAAATTAAGAACATTTAGGGTGTTGCTATTGTGCCTAAGTGATAATGAACCAAACTAGAATCCATGAGGAGGCAGGTTCAATCCCTGGCCCTACTTAGTGGGTTAAGGACTCAGCAATGCTGTGAGCTGTGGTGTAAGTTGCAGATACAGCTCAGATATGACATTGCGGTGGCTGTGGCAGAGGCTGGCAGCTGCAGCTCCAATTCATCCCCTAGCCTGGGAACTTCCATGTGCTGCAGGTACAGACCTAAAAATAAACAAATAATAAATTAAGAATACTTAAAATCATTATAAGTAATCCTTTGCAAATTTTTAGCTTAATCGACTTATTAAAAATATCTTTGTAGGAGTTCCCGTCGTGGCGCAGTGGTTAACGAATCCGACTAGGAACCATGAGGTTGCGGGTTCGGTCCCTGCCCTTGCTCAGTGGGTTAAGGATCCAGCGTTGCCGTGAGCTGTGGTGTAGGTTGCAGACGTGGCTCGGATCCCGCGTTGCTGTGGCTCTGGCGTAGGCCAGTGGCTACAGCTCCGATTCAACCCCTAGCCTGGGAACCTCCATATGCCGCGGGAGCGGCCCAAGAAATAGCAACAACAACAACAACAACAACAAAGACAAAAGACAAAAAAAAAAAAAACTTTGTGGACACCTGATTCATAGATTTCCATGATATTATTTGTTCTTAAATTTTAATAATGCTTTATTTTCTCCCGTATTTCTAAAATATTTCAAGTAATCAGTACAAAAATTATTGATGAGATGCTTTGCCTCTTTTTAGGAACTTATTTAATTTTTTAAAAAAATTATTTTAGTTGATTTACAATGTTCTGTCAGTTTCTGCTGTAGAGCAAAGTGGCCCAGTTATGCATGCATATGCATTCTTTTTCTCATATTATCTTCCATCATATTCTATACAAAGAGACTGGATATAGTTTCCTATGCTATACAACAGGATCTCATTGCTTAATCTCTCCAAATGCAATAGTTTGTATCTACTAACCCTAAACTTCCAGTCAATCCCTCTCCCTCCCCCTCCTCCTTGGCAACCACAAGTCTGCTCTCCATGTCTGTGAGTCTGTTTCCATTCTGTAGATAGGTTGATCTATGCCATATTTTAGATTCCACAACCTTGGATTTTATTTATTTTTATCTTTGTAATAATTATTTTTATTTTTTCCATTATAGGTGGTTTACAGTATTCTGTCATTTTTCTACTGTACAGCAAGGTGACCCAGTCACACATACATATATACATTCTTTTTTCTCACTTTATCATGCTCCATCATAAGTGACTAGATATAGTTCCCAGTGCTATACAGCAGGATCACATTGCTTATCCATTCCAAAGGCAATAGTTTACATCTATTAATCCCAAATTCCCAGTCCATCCCATTCCCCTCTCCTTGGGAATCCCAAGTCTGTTCTCCAAGTCCATGAGTTTCTTTTCTGTGGAAAGGTTCACTGTCCCAGATATTAGATTGCAGATATAGGTGATATCATATGGCATCTGTCTTTCTCTTTCTGACTTACTTCACTTAGTATGAGAGTCTCTAGTTCCATCCATGGCATTATTTTGTTCTTTATTATGGTCGAGTAGTATTCCATTGTGTATATGTACCATATCTTCTTAATCCATTCATCTGTCAATGGACATTTAGGTTGTTCCCATGTCTTGGCTATTGTGAATAGTGCTTCAATGAACACAGAGGTGCATGTATCTTTCTGAATCAACATTTTGTCCAGATAGATGCCCAGGAGTGGGATTGCTGGATCATGTGGTAATTCTATATTTAGTTTTCTGAAGAACCTCCATACTGTTTTCCATAGTGGTTGTACCAATTTACATTCCTACTCATAGTGTAGGAGGGTTCCCTTTTTTCCACACCCTCTGCAGCATTAGTTGTTTGCTGACTTATTAATGATAGCCATTCTGACTGGTGTGAGGTGGTACCTTGCAGTTTTTATTTACATTTCTCTAATTAGTGATGTTCAGCATTTATTTCATGTTCCTGTTGGCCATCCATTTATCTTCCTTAGAGAAATGTCTATTTAGGTCTTCTGCCCGTTTGTCAATTGGGTTGTTAGTTTTCTCTCTGTTGAGTTGTAGGAGTTGTTTGTATAGTTTGGAGATTAACCCTTGTTAGTTGCATCGTTTGCAACTGTTTTCTCCCATTCCATCAGTTCTATATTTTTATGGTTTTATTTTCTGTGCAAAAGCTTTTTGATTTTATTTGGTCCCACTGGTTTATTTTTGGTTTTATTTACATTGCCTTGAGAAACTGACTTATGAAAATGGTCACCCATACTGACCATTTGTATGCGTGATATCAGAGAATGTTTTGCCTATGTTCTCTTCCAGGAGTTTTATGGGGTCTTGTCTCATGTTTAAGTCTTTAAGCCATTTTGAGTGAATGTTGTGAGGATGTTTTGTAGTATCATTGATTTACATGCAGCTATCCAGTTTTCCTAGCATCACTTGCTGTCTTTTTCTCATCTTATATTCTCGCCTCCTGTGTGGGAAGATTAATTGGCCATAGGGTCTGGGTTTATTCCTGGGTTCTCCATTCTGTTTCTTGGTCTGGATGTCTGTTTTTATACCAGAACCACACAGTCTTGATTACTGTAGCTTTGTAATATCTTCTGAAGACTTGGAGAGTTATGCCTCCTGCTTGGTTTTTGTTCCTCAGGATTGCTTTGGCAATTCTAGGTCTTTATGGTTCCATATAAATTTTAGGATTATTTGTTTTAGTTCTGTGGGAAATGTCCTGGGTAATTCGATAGGTATTGCATTGAATCTGTAAATTGCTTTGGGTAGTATGGCCATTTTAATGGTATTAATTTTTCCAACCAGGAACATGGGATACTTTTCCATTTCTTTGAATCCTCTTTAGTTTCCTTGAATAATGTTTTATATTTCTCAATATATAGGTCTTTCACCTTCTTAGATTTATTCCTAGGTATTCAATTTTCGAGGGTGCAATTTTAAAAGGTATTGTATTTTTGTATTCCTTTTCTAATATTTTGCTGTTAGTATACAAAAATGCAATTGATTTCTGAATCATAATCTTGTATCCTGCTACTTTGCTGAATTCATTGATCAGTTCCACCAGTTTTTGTGTGGAGTCCTTTAGGGTTTTCTATATATAGTTTCATGTCATCTGCATAGTTACAATTTTACATCATTTCTTCTAATCTGCATACTTTTTATTTCTTTTATTTCTCTAATTGCTGTGGATAGAACTTTCTTTTTTCCTTTTTTGTTTTTTTCTTTTTAGGCCTGCACCCATGGCATATTGAACTTTCCAGGCTAGGGGTCGAATCAGAGCTACAGCTGCCATCCTACATCACAGCCACAGCAACACAGATCTGAGCCACATCTGTGACCTACACCACAGCTCACGGAATGCCAGATCCTTAACCCACCGAGTGAGGCCAGAGATTGAACCCTCAACCTCATGGTTCCTAGCCACCTTCATTTCCTCTGCGCCATGATGGGAACTCCAAGGACTTTCAATACTAATTGAATAAAAGTGGTGAGAGTGGGCATCCTTATCTTGTTTCAGATTTTGCGGGAAAGCTTCCAGCTTTTCTCACTTATATTGCCTGTGAGTTTGTCATAATAGCTTTGATTATGTTAAGGCATGTTCCCTCTGTACCCACAAATTGGTAAGAGTTTTTTTTTATCATGAATGGATGTTGGATTTTGTCAAGTGCTTTTTCTGCATCTATTGAGATGATCATGTGGTTTTGGACTTTTCTTTTGTTAATGTGGTGTATGACATTGATTGATTTGCATATGTTGAACCATCCTTGTTATCTGGGGATGAATCCCACTTGGTCATGGTATATGATCTTTTTTATATGTTGTTGGATTCAGTTGGCTAAAATTTTGTTGAGGCCTATAATTTTCTTTTTTGGTAGTATTTTGCCTGGTTTTGATATTAGGGTGATGGTGGCTTCATGGAATGTCTTTGAGAGCATCCCTTCTTCTTCAATCTTTTGTCAAAGTTTAAGAAGACAATGGGTATAAGTACTTCTTTGTATGTTTGGTAGAATTCACCTGTGAAGCCATCCGGTCCTGGACTTTTGTTTGTGGGGAGTGTTTTTGTTAAATATTCAATTTCATTTCAAGTGATTGGTCTGTTCAAACAACCTATTTCTTCTTGATTCAGTTTTGGCCTGTTGTATGTCTCTAGAAAGTTGTCCATTTCTTCTAGGTTGTCAGATCTGTTGGCATAAAATTGTTCATAGTATTGTCTTATGGATTTTGTATTTCTTCATTATCTGTTGAGATTTCTCCTTTTTCATTTCTTATTTTATTTGGGTTGTCTCTCCCTTCTTTGTGAGTCTGGCCAGAGGCTTGGCAATTTTGTTTACCCTTTCAAAGAACCAGCTCTTGGTTTGACTGATTTTTTGTCTATTGTTTTTTGAATCTCTATTTTATTGATTTCCTCTCTGATCTTTATATTTCCTTCCTTCTGCTAACATTAGGTTTTGTATATTCTTCTTTTTCTAATTCTTTTAGGTGGTAGGTTAAGTTGTTGATTTGACATTTTTCTTCTGTTTTGACAAAGGCCTGTATTGCTATGAACTTCCTTCTAAGAACTGCTTTTCTGGCATCTCATAGAACTTGAATAGTTGTTTTCTTTGTCATTTGTCTCTAGGCATTTTTTAATTTCATTTTGATTTCCTCATTCACCCACTGATTTTTTAGTAGCATATTTTTAGTCTCCATGTAGTCAGTTTTTCCTCGTTTTTCCCCCCTGTAGTTGATTTCTAGTTTCATGACATTGTGGTCAGAGAAAGTGCCTGAAATAATTTTATATTCTTAAATTTGTTGGGGTTAGTTTTGTGCCCCAGTATGTGATCAATCCTAGAGAATGTTCCGTGTGCACTTGAAAAGAATGTGTATTCTGATTTTTTTTGGATGTATTGTCCTGTAACCAATTAAATCTAACAGTTTTATAGTGTCATTTAGGATTTCTCTTGACTTAATTATTTTCTGCCTAGAGGATCTGTCCATTGATGTGAGTGGGGTGTTAAAATTTACTATTATTATATTCCCATCAATTTCTCCTTTTATGTTGGTTAGTATTTATTGTATTAGGGTGCACCTATATTAGGGGCATATATATTGACAAGTGTAATATCCTCTTCTTGAACTGATCTTTTTATCATTAAATAATGTCCTTCTTTGTCTTTATTTACGGCCTTTGTTTTAAAGTCTATTTTGTCTGACATGAGTATTGCAACTCTCTCTTTCCTGTCTTTTCCATTTGCATGAAATATCTTTCTCCATTCCCTCACTTTCAGTTTATATGTTTTTGCCCTAAGGGGAACCTCTTGAAACAGCATATTATAAGGTGTTTTTTTTTTTTTTTGTAGTCAAGTCTGCCACTCTATGTATTTTTTTTTGTCTTTTTGTTTTTTCTAGGGCCTCACCCATGGCATATGGAGATTCCCAGTCTAGGGGTCTAATCGGAGCTGAAGCTGCTGGCCTAAGCTAGAGCCACAGCAATGCGGGATCCGAGCTGTGTCTGTGACCTACACCACAGCTCACAGCAATGCTGGATCCTTAACCCGCTGAGCGAGGCCAGCAATTGAACCTGCAACCTCATGGTTCCTAGTCAGATTCATTAACCACTGAGCCACAACAGGAACTTCTCTGTGTCTTTTGACTTGGAGCATTCTTCAAATATATTTTCAATCCCCTTTTATTTTTCTTCTCTTTCTGGAACCCTATTATGTGTAGAATGGTCTGCTTTATATTATCCCATAGATCTCTTATACTGCTGTCACTTTTTTTGATTTATTTCATTTCCTGTCTGCTGTCCTGAGTGGGTGATTACCTTTATTCTATCTTCCAAGTCATGTATTCATTCCTCTGCATTATTCATTCTTCTGCTCTTCAAAGCGTTTAACTGAACTTGTGTCTCTGCAAATGAATTTTCTAATTTTTTTTTGCTCCTCCTTATAGTTTCTGTTTCATTTCTAAAGCAATCTGTATTACTGTTCAGACCTGCTCATAATTTCTCCAGTATTTCCAGTGTCTCCTTTTTGAACCCAGTGTCTGTTAAATTGCTGAGGTCTGTTGCATTGTTTGTTCCTTCAGGAGAATTCTCCTGTTCTTTTAAATGAGAATAGTCCCTGAGCTTCTTCATTTTGTTTATATTTTTCTTATTCTGTGAGTTTAGGGAAAACAACTATCTACTCTAGTCATTGAGGGCTATTTATATGCGAGAGTGTCCCTGGGTATTTTGTGAGGGTTTACTTTTCTTTCTTTTTTCATTTGTGTGTGTGTTTGTTAGGGCTTCTTTTGCTTTGGATGTTTGCTCTCTCTTTCTTCAGTGTGTGTAGGCTGTTATCGCCTTGATAGGAGGTATGCCAGTGTACGGCCTGTGCACAATTCCAAGAAGATGGAGGCAATGGGCATTGCCTATACTAGTGCCTAGCTGATGGGCCCCTGACAGTGGAAAGGACCCAAGGGGAGGTGGCACAGGGTGTTCCTGGTTGCAGGGCCCTGGGAAGTGGCAGTGACACTCATGGAAGTGTAGGTGGTGCCCAGAGTCTTTGGCAGTGGCAGCAGCAAGGCATTTGTATTCCCAGGGGAGTGAGAGCAACAATGGGTGGCACCTAGTTGCACTGCCCTCCTCTGAAGTGACCCCTGAGTTTACTGGGGCTACAGGTGGCACCTGTTCATGGACCCCTACTGGTGGTGGGCTGTGTCCACCTCTGAAGTATGAGATGGCTACAGTGGTTTTCCCTGGTGCCTGAGAGCCCACACAGTGTGCAGAGAAAGATATTCCTATGGCACTCCCACTCCTCCCCTTCTCACTCTCCCCAACAATGGTGGCTGGCTTCTCCTGCCCTCCCAGGCCTCCTCCCATGCTCTTTCAGCTATGGCACTCTGTTTCCCAGCCCATAATGCACTGTTCCCTAGCCCCTCAGGTTGTCTCCACACAGCCAGTTCTAGTCCTCTCCCTGGAACCGAACTCAGAAACCTAAATCTAGTGCCTAGTTCCCACCCAAGCAACTCAGGCTGTAGTGTCCTGGGCAGTGCTACCAATGGTCTGTGTGGCACACTCTCTGCATTGCCCTCCTCAGTCCAGCTGCTGTGCTTTTATCCAAGGCTCCGCCATTTCACTTCCAACCCAGCTGATCTCCCCATCTGTCAGGTGGCCTCCCAAGGTGAGGATTCCTTTTCTCTTTCACAGCTCCCTCTCAGGAGTGCTGTTCAGGTCCTCATTCCTTTTTTTCCTCTTCTTTCTCTTTTTCTCCCCCTTTTGTTCTACCCAGTTATGTGGAAGCTTTCTTGCCTTTTTTGGAAGTTTAAGGTCTTCTGTCAGCATTAACATAGAGGTTCTTTGCCAATCCTTCTATATGTAGATTTTTTTTTGTTGTTTTTGATGTGTTTGTGGGAAAAGGTGAGTACCATGTCTTACTCCTATGCCATCTTGATCCCATCTTCTTATATCATTATTTATTTTTTGCCCATTCTTTTTTCTATTTCTTTTAAAACACTCTTTCAGATGCAGCTTAAAACAATTTGAGATCTCTGTATTTTGTCCACTTTTTTTTTTTTTTTTATGACTGCACTCACAGCATATGGAAGTTCCCAGGCTAGGGGTGGAATTAGAGCTGCAGCTGCCAGCCTACACCACAGCCACAACAACACCAGATTTGAGCCATATCTGTGACCTACACCACAGCTCACGCAATGCTGGATCCTTAGCCCACTGAACAGGGCCAGGGATCAAACATGCTTCCTCCTGGTTACTAGTCAGATTTGTTTCCACTGAGCCACAATGGGAACTCCAGTCCACTGTTTTTCACACAAGATCTGGTACCTCATGCTCAAGTTCAAAAATCTCTCAAGCACAATATTCTAACATTAAAAAGCAGAGGAGTAAAGTTTACAAGGTGACAGTTCTTGGACCAAATATCTGATTACAGCAATGTGCTCTTTATCAAGAAGTCTCCTAAAATTTATTTGCATAAATTTGCTCTGAAGTTTTCATTTCCCCTAATTTGGAAGTCTCTGTTTTAGAGTAATGCTTAATTAGATTCTTACTTCCTAAAACTACCAGGTGATATTCTGCATTCTAAGTTAATTGCTTTAAAATGAGATATTAGAAATGAATTTTTGTGTAAAATACTAGAATACTAGAAATGAATGAAAAATGTCACTTTTAATATCTACAAAGGATGTATTTTTATTTTCATTCTAAAATTCAGAACATCTGCTCTCTAAATACATACAAAAACCTGTTTTAAAATTTTTTCTGGCTTCTTCTTTAGGTGAACCTCAGCCCACTAATGAAGCAAGCCGAAAAAATATAGATCTTAAAAGAGAAGTTAAAGCAGACACCTCAGGAGCTTTGCTTCATCAGACTAGGACATTAGGGAAATCTAGGGGAAAAGGAGATGAGAATACATGTGCTTCTATGAATAGAAACCAGGAACCCCCTTTTCTCCCTGAAGATAAGAAACAACCTCCAACTGACAGCAAAACAAGTAGGGAGAAGGAAAATGATGATCCTCCTTCATCCATTTCTCATCACCTAGAGAAAGTCTCAGCAGTGATCATGTTTAATGACTGTGAAGAATCATTATCAGGAAAAATTACACTGCAGGGTTTTCCAAACACATTAGAAGGCTTTAAACCAGCAAAAGGCAAAATTATTACAGAAGTGAAATGTGGGACTATCAGTGTACAAGTAGAAATCAAGAAGGGATTTTTCTGTAAAACAGGAATACAGTTCCAAACAAAAAAGAGATGTTCAAAGTGTCACCAGCATTATTCCATCAGATACATTCAGAGATGCTGCACCTCTAGAAGCTGCTCTTCTAAATATAAGAATATGTCGGTGGAAGAAATAAAATGTAAGACACCATCCAAATCTGGAAGAGACATTGCCAGAACTGAAAGCCTCTCACTGAAAGTCAGCATTGTAGGAAAAGGAATTAAAGTTAAATACATGAGTAAGAAACAGAATATATTAATAAGTATAACTCCTCCTAAAAGAAGTGGAAAACCAGCTAAATACAGAAATATTTCCTCCAATCACACTACTAAAGAATGTTCCAAGTCTTTTGCACAGGCTGATAATAGGTGCTCTGAAAAGTGGCAGCCTGAAAACAAGAATCAGAGTTCAGACTGTTGGCGTGTCTCTCCTATTGTGTCTGTTGGCCAGAAGGAAGAGAATTTTGATACGACTGTGGTTTCTCTGTGCTCAACCCCTGAGAGGGAGAATAAGCCTGATGCACTATCTTCAGTATTAAAGGACTATGAGGTAGAATCTGCCACATTTCAGCAGAAGGACTTTATAACTAGTAAGAATAACTCCCAAAAGAAACATTTCTCTGAGGCTGAGACGCTTTTCAGAAACATTCTTCCTGTTTTGCATGATACCCTAAAGACCACAAGTTTAAGTGATACAGACTTGAGTAAAATGCCTTTTAAGGATCCCAAAGATACACAGAGAGAGAGAAAGATCATCTTTGATAAACTAGAAAATATCACATCAGCTTCACATATACAGCAGAGCACAGAAGGAATAAATTATTTGCCAAGTATCATTACTGACATCTTTCCAGTTCAAGATGACTTTCACTTTTGTTCTTTGTCGTCTCTGAGTGAGCAGCTCACAGGAGAAAAGGCAGACAATATTCACTGCAAAGACAGCAAAATTCCACCTGCAGATTGCTATGAGAACTCAAATTCTTTATCTTTCCCTTCTATTCAAAATGCTCTGAAACCCTCCACCTCTTTCAGCCTATTACACTGGGCCACCAAACACTCAGAACCTAAAGAAACCCCTGGGGATAAATTTCCCTTTAATGACTATGCTGGATTTTCAAAAGTCTATGAGGAAGAGCGTGTTAATACGACTGACAGAAACTTTAATCGAACCACTTTATGTACTGACTCTCGTACAAAAACACAGAAGCTATTGGAAATGAAGAGTACGCAGCATCCAACTCTTAGCCCAGCAATCTCCAGCAGCCTCTCTGCTGGCAGTCCACACAACAGTAGTATCCAAAGCACTTTAGACTGGGGTCAGAAAGAGTCCCAGTCAAGTAACCCAGAGAAAGAAGTCCCCAGCAAAACAAAAGTGCCAGTTATGACCTTAATAACAGATAAGTTAGACCAAAGATTAATTATTCAAAATGATAAAGAAGGCCCGGTTTATTCTAATTATCTCACAGATATGAAAAACCCTATAGAGTCACCCAGCACTCTGGGAAATGCTGAAAAAGACAAATTCCAGATAATTATGCCTGCAGTAAATAATGTGAGCTACAGAGATTCTGAAGACCTTTCAAAAAAGAACCATGATGAAGTCTGTTTTCAAACACATTTTCCAAACAGTGTTGAGTTCAACTGTGCAGTGTGTGCTACAGATAATCTGCTTCTTATTGAGAAAATACTGACCAGTGATACAGACCAACATGGTAACCATGATGAAAAGAGCCTTGGACTAACCAGATTTAAACAGGAGCTAACAGAGTGCCAGATTATATCAACAGAGCCAAATTCTGAAGATAAAAATGACCCCAAGGAAACCTACTACCACCAAACAGATATACTGCTATCCCCTCAGAAGCAGAAAGCTTTGGAAGGTACAGTGGGCTATACAGAGTCTAACTTTCATTATTTCTATAGTTTGAGCTTTGGGAAGCCTTTTTATTGTGTGGAATTTTTTCTTTATTGCTGAAGATATATTAAGTATTTTAGAGTTAGATGAGTACAGGCAAGCATATATCAGCCTGCTTCTTTCCATCACCACTTACCCCACCCATAAAAATGCATATCAAAAATCACCAAGGCTGCAGTTTAAAGTTTTAAAAAAATCAATTTCTCTTTAAAAAGCTGATGTATTGCCAAATCAATTTTGTAGGAAAGGTTAGCCTTTTGCACTCTTAAATAATCTACCATTTCTTTTCTTCTTGCAAGCTAAGCATGTTGAGAAGAATATGTTTTAAATCTTGCTACGTTGTTGCAGAAGCAGGGCATACATGTTTCAGGGGACCATGTGGAACAGTAATTAAAGCAAAGGACAAAAAACAGAAACAGACATAGGTAATCCTGACTGAGCCATCCATGGGGCCTCTGACCTCAAGCAGACCTCTGACCTCCCTTGTGGATTGGCTGGCCCTGCTCAAACCATTGATAGAACCCAGAAGCTCTCCAGACCTGGAGAGGGCTAAGATAGAAGCTCTTTCCTAACTACATAATACTGCCTGTCTGCTTTTAATTTTGGATCCACATTATATCATTCGAGGCATTTCCTAGAAGGGTCTTCTTGTTTTTCTTCAATAAGCCCTAAATCTTTTATATTTAAGGTTACCATTATTCCACATTATATATTTAAATACATCTTAAACAGGTAAAAACGTTCTTCTGAACTTCTAATAACATTCTTAAGATGTCCAGAAATGATATTTGGTACGATAAAAATTAATCAAGAAGCTATCTTCTCTTTGTTGTTATTCTATCCCTAGTTTTTTAAAATAGAATTAATAAAATTTGGAAGTAGAAATAAAACCACATAAGTGTTGGCATGAAATATGAAATTAACCTTATAGAGAATTAAGTGTTTGGAGTTCCCGCTGTGGTGCAACAGAAACGAATTCGACTAGGAACCATGAGGTTGCAGGTTCAATCCCTGGCCTTCTTCAGTGGGTTGAGGATCCAGCATTGCCGTGAGCTGTGGTGTAGTTTTCAGACACAGCTCGGATTCTGTGTTGCTGTGGCCTGTGGTGTAGGCTGGCAGCTGTAGCTCCAATTAGACCCCTAGCCGGGGAACCTCCATATGCCGTGGGAGTGGCCCTAAAAAGAAAATAATAAAAAAAAAATTTAAATAAGAGAATTAAATGTCCTAAAACAACACAAAAGCCATCCAGTCACATGCTTAATATGAACACCCTATAGCAAAGACCCATCAGTCACAGTGACTGCTTCCCAGTGCCAAAACAGCCCTAGATACCAGGATCAATGGCATTAGTCATAACATTGATTCAGTCATACTTATTTAAGTCTGCAAGAGGCAGTCTGGCAATAAGAACACTTGTGTCTCCCAGAGCAGATGCTATCCCTGCCAGGCTAACTCTCCTTCCCCCATGGACATGCCCCTCTCTGGACTACATCTCTAGCAAGGGTTATTTCCTTAAGAAAATCAATGACTCAAGTTGGAATTCCCCAAAAGTGGATGCTGTGCTTTAACAGACATTGAAATTGTGCCATTTGGTGCAATTACATTTACCAGTATCCTATGTTATTGTGGTTCATTAAAAGGCAGTTCCTACAACTCTCTCCCTTGCCCCTTTATTCCTCTCCCCCAGATCACCCTGTTCCAGTCACACTGACCTCCTTGAGTTGCTGGAACCTGTTAAGCAGGACATCACATCAGGTCCTTGCTTGGGCTCCTCCCTGTATCTGGACTACTTCTTCCAAATGTCCACGTGGTTCGTGCTTGTCCTTCTAATTTTTTTTCACCTAGTACCTTATCAATGAAGCCTTCTCAGGCCACTCGACTTAAAATTGCAATTTGAGCTCTGTCCATTCCAACCTAGGCCTACTCTATTCCTTATCCATGTCTTATTTCTACACTTAGCATTTTCACCTTCTCATCTGCTGTATATTTTACTAGTTTATTTATTCTGTCTTCTCCCACTAGACTGTAGTCATGAGGGCATGGATTTTTTTTTGTTTTGATCTTTGCTGTATCTAAAACATCTGAACAGTGCCTTCCTGTAGAGTAGACACTCAATGAATATTTGTTAAATTAAAGAAAGAAGTCAGGGACGTTATATCAGGTTGCTTTGTGCAAAACTCTATGTTCACATACAAAACCAAAATAAATAGGAAAACAGCTCAGAAATTACAATTTTGTATTAGAAGATATCTGAATCTAAAATATTTGCATGAATTTGACTCTCCTAGAGTTTTGAATATTTTTATACTTTATTCAATACTGTTATTATATTATTGATACTTTGAGCCAAGATTATGTAATATTTTTTCAGGGAACAGATTATTTAAGGAACTGAGACATCTTTGTACTATTTTTCCAGAAAATTTTCAATTTGACATAGGCACAAATTTCTGCCTTTATTTTCAAAGGTGTCCTCCAACTCCTCAAAATTTATCCATACACCTCAGATTAAGAACACCTGTCAGAGCGCTGACGGCATTCATGTAGTTCCTTGCACCATGTATGTGCTCGGGAGTTAATTAGATTAAAGGTCAAGATCTAAAGAGGCCAGGTAGATAATGTAACTGAATAAAGCAGGCTGCTTGTGAGAAATAACAGAATTTTGGTGCACTAGATGGAACGCTGTCCTTGGAGAATGAGAATCCTGGCCCTGAATAGCCAGGTCTTCTAGTTTTTCAAGATTGCTGGAGATCTGGAGTTTTTATTTATACAAATCTCTAGACTATATAACTTTTAAAACACAGTAAAGAATGAACAATCTACCACCTCTGAACTCAGTAAACAAGAAGTGGCAGGGATGGGCATGTGGCAAGAGTTAAAGAGCCAGTGATATAAAGGAAAGCATACAAGTCTGAACACTTAAGACTAAATTCTGGATTCTGGTCTGCACATTCTCAAGTAAAGAAGTTTCTTGGGGCCTCATTTCTTCAGCTATAAATTGACTGAAATATATATTTAAGATCTCTGCCAAAGAACCAGAAATTCTATATCATAAAACATTTTGATGAGGAAACCAAGTCTAGGCTATGCTGACAGAATGACAGATAATGAGAAGGATTAAATGATATTTTACATGGCATAGAAATATTTATAATTAAACAGCCCTTTATATGTAATATGACACAAAACCTCCATGTAATGTAGGAGATATTTTATTTCTCTGTGCCCCTAAGGAAAGGGTGATTTCGAAAGCCTGCACCAAGGCAAAAGGTGTAGAGAACGGCAGCTCCGACAAAGTTTGTGGTCCTGAGGTTTATACCAAGAACGAAGATGAATAAAACAGTTACTCCTTTTCTTGTAGCAAGATACAACTCTCGGGATAATTTCCAACAAGCTGAATTTTTATAAAATTGGGAAATTTCCACACTCATGGGCATTTCAATGTTTCTTGGTAAATAAGCAAGTCTAGGGTCCAGGATCCAGCTGCAATATCCTGTTTTCTTTCACAAAGGCTCTACCCAGATCTGCATCTTTCTCTCCTTGGTCTATAATCCACTTTCCAGGCTTCCTTTTGGCTTTCAAGGTGGTAGCTTTCTATATTTGATAAAACATTAGTATGTTTTTTAATAGATTAACCTATTACCCCTACAAAGGAACAGTGTGTATTTTAATAGAGTCCTTCCAGATACCTGAGTGTCCTCATTCTAGCACCAAGCGAAAAACTGCCTTGTTCCTGGAAATGGTCAATAAACATCTATCGGTTATTCACAGAACGAGGAAGAGGCTTACATGTGAACAAAGGTTACTATGATAGAGGTTCAAATCACCAAGTAAAAACTTTCCATCAGCTTGAATGATTATGCTGATTCAGTTAGTAAACAGGTAGTAAATTTGAGTCTGGGAAGTGTTCAAGCTTGGATTGAATGACTACTTGGTAAAAATCTTGGTTGAACAAAATTACCTTCTGTATTTTTGCAAACCTGAGATTCTGTGAATACCAAGCAAGACAAGGGGACCTTTGCTCTCAGTGCACATTACAGTGATTCTCAAATCACTCTTCAAAACACAGTGTAGGGCACATACCTTCTCCTTACTGAGTGTTTAAGTTCTAGAGGAAAACTTTTCTATGCCAGAGGGCCGTATTTCCATCATACACACTTTCCTAGGGCCATAGGACTTCCTTTTTCTCCAGCAATTTCAGAAAAGAGTTTCTTTAAATGTGAAATATCTGACATCAGAAAATTTTCCTTCTCATAGATGCCTTCAGAGTCAGCCTGGACTCCCAATCTCAACAAACAGTGGAACTACAGGGAGCACTGAAGAAAATGGCTAGAGACCAGCTCTGCAGCATTTTTAAAAGTTTCACCACTCTGTAAAATTCCAGAGGGCAATAAGTCATTTTGTTCATTGCTGTAGTCCTGGAAACCAGTGCAGTAGAAATTAGTGTATTGTATATTATATATACATATATATTAGCATAGAAAGTGAACAGTAAATATTATAGAATGAGGTCATTTTTTCTGTCACCCTCTTAATCCCTAGGGAAAAGGTAGGAGTCAACAGCAGAGTTATGGAAAATAAGAGGAATTGGATAATGACCATTCTCCATTCCCATGTCTTTGGCCCTGACAAGTGAAATTTAAATTGTTATGTAAGTGGGTTAACAAATACAAATAAAGAAGGAAATGTATGCATGGATATATCCCATTTATTAAATAGTTCTGAGAACAAACTTTGATACTGATAAATTAGGTTTTAATTTATAAAGACCAAATTTTTAAAACTCATTTGCTTCTGGGAATAGAATAAAAATAAAGTTTACAATTCGGTTTCTTTTTAATTGATGTTCCTTGCCTTTTTTACAGTATCCAAAAGTGAAAGCAATAAAATTCCTTATTAATTCTAGCCTCTCAAACTACTTTCTAGGCATTGTGTACTCTGCTATTTGAATTTTCTTTTATTTTACTTTGTCAGTTATTTTTTTAAAGTTTGCTTGTATTGCAGTTTATTTGAAATTTTCTTACTTCTAATTAATATACAGTCTCATGGCTTGTGATGACAGAAAGCAGCACTTCGGAAGTATATAAAGTATTTCAAATAGTTATTTATCCAAACATAACATTATCAAAGCCTTCATGCAGTTTGGCCTTTTTTGTTTTGTTTTGTTTTGTTTTTCATTTTCTTCATTTTCAACCAACACATGCAGCAAGAAAAGTATCATGAAATTAGTCTTATCATTAATAGAGGTCAAACCATAAAGGACTTGAATTCAATAGTAAACTCATTACCATAGATTGTAATTTAACTAATTCAGGTAATAACACCTTGTCGTATTGAAATTTCATGGGACATAATTAACAATTTATTTGCTCCGTGATCCTCCAAAACAACTAATGTAATGTTTCAGGCATACTGCTTGTGCCAAGGAGTATCTACTGAATTGAATCTCACTGAAGAAAGGCATGGTCATCCCCCCTTTCTTATGTAAACCTATTTTCAATTTATACATTTTTCTTTCTTTCCTTTTACAGCCACATCTGCAGCATATGGAAGTTCCCGAGCTAGGAAATAATTAAATCAGAGCTGCAACTTCCGGCCACAGCCACATGGGATCCAAGATCTGCTACCTACCCCACAGCTTGCAGCAATGCTGGATCCTTAACCCAGTGAGTGAGGCCAGGGATCAAACCCACATCCCCATACACTATGTTGGGTTCTTAACCCACTGAGCCACAAGAGTAAGTCCCTTCCTTCCGTCTTTCCTTCCTCCCTCCCTCTCCCTTTCCTTTTTTTTTAAGTAATAAAATTTTAGAAAATGAACCATGAAGGAGTGAAATAATTCTAGTTCTAGTCTACAGCGACTCTATTTCAAAGACCGGAATATCTGAAATCCTATCTTGAAATGACGTCTCACTTTCATACTTAATGTGGTTTCATCTAGATTGGAATTTGGAAATAAATAGCCACCGAAAGTTATCCCAAGAATTGGCTCCAAGAGGTGCACAGGTCAGCGATGGCTCCCAGGAAGAAGCAGTAGACCAGTGGGCAAGAAGGAGGCAGCAATTCAAAGACGGTAAACGATGCAGCTCAGCTGGGGGAAGTTCCTTTGCCAGCACCATCACTGAAGGATC
This sequence comes from Phacochoerus africanus, assembly GCF_016906955.1. Classification (NCBI taxonomy): domain Eukaryota; kingdom Metazoa; phylum Chordata; class Mammalia; order Artiodactyla; family Suidae; genus Phacochoerus; species Phacochoerus africanus. Next base: position 108,996,625 of record NC_062547.1, on the reverse strand, counting down.
TAGTGAGTAGACAATTGCCTTCTTTTCCCAAACCAGAGCAAAGGCAACAACTTATCAAAGCTTAACCAGAGCCTCTCCCTCTTACCTTCAGAATATAAACTCTGTTGTTTGATTGTGGCAATGTAGTGATTATATGCTTTTATATGATAGATATTTTTAGAATAAGCAACTCTTTATTACCCGCTAAGGAATACCAACTTGGTAAATTACCTCCTTCAAAACACAACTGCCTACTAAGGCTAATATCCTCTTCAGAAACTGAAATAACTAACCACAGGGTTCTTTACTAAATTAAATGTGTTCTAGTTCAAAGAATTTGAGTTGGCTTACAAAAATACATATACTGCAAAAAGATAAGATTAATATGTTTGATTATAAGAAACAAATTTCTTCTTGTTTGAACACATTTAAAATGAGGTAGTATCTTTAAGTAGATGTGTTCTTTACTGAGACAGTGTTGTTTTTCTTGCTGTTGAAAAGATGTTATTAAATCAGCATCATATCTCTATTAGGGAGGAAGAAACCCTTCCTCTACCCTTCTAGGTTCTTTTGGCTGGCTTAAGATTTACAGTGACATGAGGCAAATTAATTGAAAAAAAATCAAATTTAATTTCATAGGTATGGAAACCCCCCACACATGAGAAGGGCAGAGACAGAAAGGTAAAAAAAAAAAGAAGGAGGAAAGCCATCCTGAGCTACGGAATGGGACAGGGGCATGGGACTTTCAAGGACAGAAAGGTCATTCCTAGGATAAGAAGAGCAGATGATTGGTAATTAGATGTTTGCCCCATCAGGTAGATGGGGCTACTTAGATAAAATATGTCTTTGGCAATAACTTTTTCTGGGAAAAAAAATCCTCAATTTAAGTTATTTTAGGTAGTTAGGAAAAGGATCGTATTCTCTTAAGTCCAGAGGGCTCCACTGCCTTTACCTGAAAGAAATCCGCAGGCCAACGTGGCACATCTTGGGGAGGTCTGCTCTGAATCCCTACACCTCAGTCCCATAATCAATGGCAAACTGAGAAAAATGTCAGTCATCAGTGAGGAAATTTAACTAAAGGGAAATGTGGGTTTAAAAAACAGAGGAGGAACATTAATACATACTGCATTTAGCATATAAACTAAACATTTTTAAATGGGCAACATTAGAGCTTGAGCTTCAATTTTATTTGGAGACCTTACTAAGTACTATAGTCTGGAAGACTACCTCTCAGATAGTTCTGAGGAAATGCTCCAAAGAGGCAGGGAAGGAGCCAATATATATATATGAATTTTTCTGGCTGGGAAATACATGTAGTCAAGCATACATCTTGTAAAAGATTAATGCTCATCACACACACACTCAACCTCCCCCTCTCCTCTCCCCCCGATATCTCACGTTTCTGGATCTGGAGTCATTTTTTTAATTGATATTTTATTGAAATAATTCTAGGTTCACATACAGTTCTAAGAAAGAATACAGAGAACCCAGTTTCCCCCAATGATATTTTTAATTGACATATAATTGACATACTATTTTAGTTTCAGGTGTACTAGTGATTTGTCATTTGTGTACATTATGAAATAATCACTATAAGTCTAGTAACCATTTGTTCCCTTACAAAGTTATTACAGTGTTTGACCATATTCCTTTATTCCTTATGCTGTGTATTCTATTCCTCTAGCTTATTTATGTCATAACTAGAGGTTTGTAATTCTTTTTTTAAATTTTTAAATTTTTATTTTTTGCTTTTTTATAGCAGCACTCACACTACATGGAGATTCCCAGGCTATGGGTCGAATCGGAGCTACAGCTGCAGGCCTATCAAGAGCCACAGCAGCATGAGGATCCAAGCCATGGCTGCTATCTACACCATAGCTCATGGCAATGCCAGATCCCTGACCCACTGAGTAGGCCAGGGATCAATCCCACATCCTCATGAATACTAGTCAGATTCATTTCTGCTGTGCTACAACAGGAACTCCAGGTTCGTATTTCTTAATCTCCTTCATCAATTTGTTAAATTTTTATTCTCACATGTACTACTGTATAGGGCTGTTTTATTATCAGTCCTCTGTTCATAGCCTCTTGAAATACCACCTGAAGAATACATTTCTTCTATCAGACTTCCAATAAAACATTCCTCCTGCTACACATTTTGCTATAATGTTCATTTCCTTTCACTCCTATTTCCCCTTCTCCTGATAAATTTCTGTATTTATATATTCTAGAATTTGATTCAGATTTTTAAAAATCAGTACTTAACAGAGTTCATTAATATTTCTTCATCACTGCTTTTTTGCACCAATCAGTTCCAACCAGGCTTATTTTTTCTTCCTACTATAGTAATCCTCTAATTTTTTTAAAATAATTCTTTGGTATAAAATGAGTTATTCTATGCCTAAAAATCTACTCACTTCCTCTTAATTCTGAATGATAGTTTGATATAGAATTCTAAGTTCAAAGTATTGAAGAAACTGATTTTCTATCTTCCAGTAATGTAGTGGTGCTGATGAGAAGTCTGAATCTAATGTCATTCTCACAACTTTTGTCATTAATCAAACTTTTGTCTCTATTAGTTCTTAGGGTTTTTTTCTTTATTCTAGGTATTCTAAATTTTTCTAGTATGTATCTCAATGAGTATATTTTAAATATACTTTCATATTTTACATCCCATAAGCTATGACATACTGATGATTCATATCTTCCTACAAGGCTCATAAATTCTCAGGTACAATTTCTCCGAATACTGATTTCCTCTCTCTTTTCTATTGCCTCTTGCTGGTACCCCTTTTAGAGTGACATTTAAATTGTTGGATCTGGAATTCCCATTGTGGCTCAGTGGTTAACGAATCCGACTAGGAACCATGAGGTTGCAGGTTCAATCCCTGGCCTCACTCGGGGGGATAAGGATCCAGCATTGCCGTGAGCTGTGGTGTAGGTCGCAGATGTGGCTTAGAAACCAAGTTGCTGTGGCTGTGGTGTAAGCTGGTGGCTAAAGCTCTGATTAGACCCCTAGGCTGGGAACCTCCATATTCTGCTGGTGCGGCCATAGAAAAGACAAAAGACAAATGACAAATAAATAAATAAATAAATTGTTGGATCTATCTTCCACATGTCTTAAATTTGCTTTTCTACTTTGCATCTCTTCATCAATTTGTGCCTCATTCTGAAAGAATTCCTTAGCTCTACCTTCCAGCTGGACAATTAACCATGAATCCAAATCCTTTCTTCCCTTTCGTCTTTTTAAAAATGTTTTTTTTTAATGTTTTCATTTCAACAACTCTATTTTTAATTTTAAAGACTCTCTAGATGGCTCTATTTTATTCAACTATTTTTGGTTTTTGTACCTCTGAGAACATTAACTATATTATATAAAGTTTTAACCTAATTGCTCTATTAACTATTTCCTTGGTACATATATCACATTTGCTGAGTTTCTTATTTTTCTTTCATAGTGTTGACTTTTCCCAAATGTGCTATGATTTTCAACTGGGTGCTTATTCTTTGCTTCAAATTTTCTGTTCATTTGATGTCTCCAACTGAGCACCTGGGTAGGTAGTGAAGGATCCACTGTGGTTTTTGCTGTATCCAGTGTAAGAATGCTTCAGGTTACAATAAATGACTTACCTCTGCATAGGATATTCTATATCCCGCCTGGGTGTCCTCTGTCTCAGTCTTCACTTTTTGACACATTCATTTTTTTTCTTGGCCCAAGGCTAATATAATCTGCTCCTACTTGACTCATGGTGGAGTTTCTAAGTGAGGGATGTGCAGACATCAAACTACCTGCTGTTTCTTTCTGCCAGTGTGCTCCAATTGATTGCCCTGGTTTTTTCACCTGGGGCCTCTGTAGCTCTGGGTTCTCACTCATGGTCATGTTCCCAGCATTCTATATCAAAATTTCCTCTTAGATAAGTCAGATAGACAAGTATTATAAGATATCACTCATATGTGGAATCTAAAAAAAGCCAAACTTGGGAGTTCCCATTGTGGCTCAGCAGGTGAACCTGACTAGCATCCATGAGGATGCAGGTTTGATTCCCAGGCCTTGATCAGTGGGTTAAGGATCTGGCATTGCCATGAGCTGTGGCATAAGTTGCAGATACGGCTTGGATCCCACATTGCTGTGGCTGGTCATAGGCTGGGAGCTGCATCTCCAACTCGACCCCTAGTCTGGGAACTTTGATATCCTGCAGGCGCAGCCCTAAAAAGCAAAGCAAAACAACAATGACAAAAACAAAAACACAAAAGTCAAATTTGTAAAAACAGAGAGTAAAATCCCCAACTAGGGATGGGAATCAGGGATAGGACAGATGTTGTTTAAATGTAAAAACTTGCAGAAAGTAGTAAATAAATCTTAGAGGTAAAATGCACAGTTTAGTGAATAGAGACAACAGTATTGAATTATAATCTTCAAATTTGCTAGGAGACTAGAACCTAATTATTCCTACCACTAAAAAGATAGGATAATTATGTAATGATTAGAGGTACAAACTGTTACTTCAATGACAATCATACTACAATGTATAAATGTATCAATTAACATATGTACACCTGAAATTTATACAATGTTATATGTCAAATATATTTCAACAAGAAAAAAAGCAACTTTCTCACATATATCCTCTGCTGTGATTTCATCCCGTGGTTTACAGGTTGATTCTAGATTAGATTTCCTAGTTATTAGTGTACTGAGAATTCTCTTCTTGCTTTCAAACGCATCTATGGATCTTAAAACATATACTATACACTACATATACACACATCCTCCATTCCTTCCTGATTTTTTCCTCTGGACTTTGAAATACCTCAATTCTTTATTATGCAGAAAAATTCAGCCATAACCCTTGCTTATACATATGTGTAATCAAACTTATCTAAGTATTCACAAAATAAAAGACCTTGCAGGAATTAGGACGTATCCACAAACATATTTTCTAGCATTCCTGTCAAAATGGGATACTGGAATTGTGCTTACTCCACTATCTTGAATCCACAGCTGCAATTAAAGTCCATTTGCCTCTCTACCTTCCTTTTCTACTCTTCTCCACCTTACTCTTGGCCTGGGAGTCTCATTTCTATGGACTTTAACAAGGGACTTATTTGGCCTCTTGCTTCCTATGTGTTTGGCCAATAGGGAATATCAACAGAAGCCTGGATGGAGTGAAGAGAGTGAGTTCCCAGCATTATTACCCCAGATCATTATTTCCCATAGTGTACCAAAGGCTAATTGTGTCCCTAAAGCCATACTCCTATAAACATATCCTCTCCACACTAACTTCTATGGCTCTGGGATCTGGTAACTGTTACCTGCTTCCCCTGTTACTGCTTCAATCTTAGACAGACTGGTCTTACTCCCAGACTGTTGCACCTGACTTCCTTAAGTTCTGTAAAGTTTGTAAGCAGTGTTTTGATTACGATATCCTCAAGTTACTCATTTGAGTATGTCATCTATCTTATACCACAGCCTTATGACACACCCGTGTTCTGTTTTCATATTGCAGCAAAAATCAAATATCTCTACACTACATATTGATAAGACAAAGGTATCTATTGCCTACAGAGATAAGGTAGGATACTCTCTTGACAGATGTTTGGAATTGTCTCAGAGAGAGAAAGACAAAGTTTGATTTAACTGAGGATAAGAAATTTGATTTAAGGCAGGTCTTTTAATGTGAAATCTTGATTATGACTGGGTAAGGATCATGATTAAAAAGATTAGGACTTGGAGAAATGGCAAGGTGAGGATTTTGAGGGTTTCAAAAAGACTAAAGAAATCAATTATCTGTTGGTTCAGTCTGTTGAAGAGTTGGTAGTTTGGGGAGAAGTTCTTTTAATGAAAAATAAAGGTATTTGCTTGATCAAGAGTCTTCTGGAGAGTAAAATGTGTTATAAAACTGTGGAATAAGATCATGTTAATTTTGACAATAAGATATGTGGGGACAGTGGTTTTGCTTTTGTCCAGGCAGTTATAGAGGCTAGAGGTTTTGTGCTCAGTATATTTGAATCTTCTCTTGTCTTAAGATGAATGAATAGCCAAAATGTCACTAATGTGGATTCTCCCAAACTGGATTTCTTAGAAAGCATTATTCTTGAGCTGCCATCCATATTTTTCTTGGTCTTTTAACTTACAATCTTTGAAAATTTCATTTCTTTTCACCAAATGATACAAATCTTATATTATGCATGTAAATCAGATATAATTGCCACTGACCCTTCTCTTCCAGGTTCCCCCCACCCCATATATACTCATACAAAAGCAATACGGTCAGCCCTCTGTATCCTGAAAGGAATGTTTCCAGGACTCCATCCCTATGGATACCAAAGTGCTTGGATGCTCAAGTCCCCTATATAAAAGGGCATAGTACCAGGAAGAAAGAATTTTATGAAGGCATTAAAGGAGAGACAGAGGGAAGGGCTTTTGTCATGTGGTCGACAGCAAATAATTTGAAACCTCCTCTAGATACTACTCTACTTTGAAGACCCCTGTGCTGCCCTGTAGTGACTCAGTGAGAACCCATTATGATGCTACTTCTCTCATATAATACTCATATTCACTGAGTTCTGTTTTCTCCTTTCAGGGTTTTCCCTTGGACCCTTGAAATTCCTCTTTTGCACAGCAGAAAATTCAATTACAGTTTATCCCTCTAAAGCAGTATAACCAAAATTATCAAGGTGTTCAACAATCAACTAACACTATAGTAATAAGAATCTAATCATTTTCAAAGCAAGAAACTGATGGAAGAATAATTTGGTTATAAATAAGAAAAACAGGAAAATTTTATATGTAGTAATAAAAAATTGTTACATATAGCAATAGCTTCCACTAATAGCTGGAACAACTTATGCTTACTAAAAAAATTACAATGAATGGAAACTTTGTTTAGTTTGATTAACTACAAGTGATTTTTTGAGCCATAGAGAAATGAACCATTTTCTCTGGTTTTCAGTTCCTTCTAATATAGAAGGTCAAGTTTCTTCTAGGTCACTGTGTTTTTTAGCTTTCTAGATCCTTCCATGTCTATTTCATCCTTTTTTATGGACATAACCTTCCACTACCAGTGCTCTTTCACATTCATGTCTGCTCGGCATTTCTTGAGAAAAAGGAGCAATTCTAGGTAAGTTGGAATCAGGTCACAGTGGTTCATGAGGGCAACTGTGCACATTTATTTTTTCTAACATTGCAATTTAGTAACATCAGGTTGGTAACTTGAAACTGGCCATGATGGACGTATTTATACAATGGAAACTGGCCAACACTATAAATCAGGGCTTTTTTTTTTTTTTTTTTTTTACTTTTGGAGAGTCACTTTTTAAACATTTACCAGTATCCACTTGAAATAACACAGGAATCACTGTACAACTTGTACAAATTCAAATTCAAGCCAAATAATAATCATTTTAATTAAAACAATGATTTTTTCCTTTGGGGTGAATTCTGTTTTGAATGAAAACTTATACTAACAATTTATTTCAGATTAGACAGGAGGGAACTGAACTGTCACTTTAGTTTTCAGTTTATCCAAGCCACAGACAGTCAGAAGGGATGTTGTATTTCCTTGGAAACTTTTCAGTAGAGACCACAATTCACTAAGAGCTGCTGGAGCCAGCATTTTTTAATGTGTGGTTTAAATTTTATCTCATTTATAAAGTCAGGATATGCTACTAATCCATGAACTTAAAATCTGACAGCTTTATCGAGCATTATTACAGCTGGTGTTTCTCAGTCTGTTAACCTCACTCATCTTTGACTTCCTACATAATAACTGGAAAAGACATTAGGAAAGACATATTTATGTATGTGGACACAGTTGATCAATCCATCTAGGCTATGGGGAATGCTGACTAAGGCACACCAGGTAAATAACTTGAAGGCTGTAAACTGAAGTCGGAAGGGTCCACAAAATGAAGCTCTGATTTTTATAATCTCCAATGGCTCCCATATTACAAACAGATGTGGCAAAAATTTGGGTCTAAATTGTGTGAGGATACTTGGTAGCACTTTCCTTATTTTATTCAGCTATAAGAATTATTATGGAAATGTACTTCCATAATAAAAGAACTCCAATTTCTAATAATAAGCACTAACAATTACATTGTGCTCACTATGCCAAGCTTTACAGTATAAATGAATTAAGCATTATAGTTTCATCCTGGCTTTACCAAATTAGGAATCTGAGTCATGGAGAAGAAAATTGACTTTCTCAATGTCACTCAGTTATAATTAGAGGTGGGACTAAAATTGACTTTCTCAATGTCACTCAGTTATAATTAGAGGTGGGACTGAATTTCAAACCACATAGACTGACCAAGAGTGCATGCTCCTGAAAACTACAACTCACTGCCTTTGGTTGGACCATTCATATCTGACATGGTGTCTCTATGGAAATGTCCATACAGGGTCCTACTTCATCAGTTACCACTTTTTTAATCTTCAAGTAATACAGCAGAATGAAAGAGATATGAAAATGTCTGAAGACACCTAGAACTGAGCTGAGTATTTTTTTTTTTGTCTTTTCTAGGGCCGCACCCGTGGTACATGGAGGTTCCCAGGCTAGGGGTCTAATCACAGCTATAGCCACCAGCCCACGCCAGAGCCACAGCAACGCAGTTTCTGAGCCGCATCTGCGACCTACACCACAGCTCAAGGCAATGCCAGATCATTAACCCACTGAGCAAGGCCAGGGATAGAACCCACAACCTCATGGTTCCTAGTCAGATTCGTTAACCACTGAGCCATGACCGGAACTCCTATTTTATCTTTTTGACTCTTAGGTTCAAAAAAAAATTTTAAGAGCAAAGAAGTACACATGCAATTTCTATCATACTAAGCATATTTAAGAGGTCATTCTGTTTTAAAATTTCATTTATTGAAAGGCTCATCTAGTAAGCCAAATTTTGGTGACAGAAACATTTGGATTTGTTTTCCCTTTGGCTCAAAGTTCAAAAATGGCAATTGTTGAGAAATCTAGCAGCTCAAAGCTGCAGTAGGTGTGTGGCTTGCTGCTTCATTGGGTTTTAACACAAATTTTATGTCTCAGTTTATGTAAGAATATGTTGATTAGCTCTGTCTTGGTAAAGGAATGAACAGAGAACTGCTCATCCACATAATCAAATCTGTTTATAAACAAGTGAGCTGTTTTAATACTCTCATGCAGGCTGATAAAAACAAAGATGATTATAATTTAAAGGCCCACCCTCAGACTTTCATATGATAGGGGATGATTACTTATCCAACACAGACAGCTACTCCTCTGGAAAAAAAAAAAAAAAAGAAAGAAACCAAAAATACCTAGAGATAATTCCTTGGGCTCAGGAGTCTACATATGTTATATTCACAATTATTAAAATGTAAGTGAATATTTAAGGCCAAGAACATAGGAGTTAAATCAAAAAATGGAAGATGTTTTAAAACTTTAAAATCCTTTAGGGCTTCTATAATTTTAGCAAGAATGTAGGAAAAATCCTTGATTTAGGCTTAAAGCTCAGAAAAATAGGTTGATGAATAATTATAAATTTTTGGTTAACTTTTCCTACCATTTAAAGTCAAATATAATACCCAGATTTATACAAAAAATTGAGTGCAAACCTACCTAAGGGATTTTAAAGTATGATATGTGGAAGAAAGTTTTCTATATCCTAAGTTAATACAGTCTATTCTACAGTTTTCATGATTTTTAGTTCAATAAACAAGAAGTCCCATAACATTCTCATACATTTACATTCCAACTTCATCATTACATAATATTCCCCATATCATCCCCTTTTTTTAAAATTCTTACCTAATGAATTTTATTACATTTATAGGTGTACAACAATCATCGCAACCAAATTTTACAGCATTTCCATCCCAAACCCTCAGTGCATCCCCCAACCTGTCTCATTTGGAAACCATATGTTTTTCAAAGTCTGTGAGTCAGTATCTGTTCTGCAAAGAAATTCATCCCCTTTATTTTTATATACCAAAATTGCATTTATTCAGGCAACATAGTCTATATTTTCAGTATTCTCTTCTCTACTGCAGGGAAGTAAGGACAAGGAACTTGTCCATATCACATTTATCCATTATCCCATCATCCTGTAGAAATTTTGCTCACTCCTCAAGGTACAGTCTAATGATGGTCTTCCTTAAACCTTCCATTCCCTACAGCCACAATCTCCTTAGTCTGAAATCTTATTTTCATTATGAGTCCCATATCTTACTTATCTTTCTATCCCCATTATGCCTAAAAGTGTACCTTGCTCACAAGAGAGAAAAAATTATTTTAAATAAATTCAACTCAATAAATGAGTAATAAATGGATAAATGCACCTAAAACCATTTGAACCATTGGAGATTAATATCAAGTGACTAATGAAATTTTATTTTGTATATAAAATAAAAACTACAAGAATAAGCATTAAAGATATTTGAGGTTTGTTCTTGACTGTCAGCAAGAGACTACTATTGCATGCTTTGTCAGTATACCTCCCCTGACCATTTCTACACGAGTTTTCTATCTATTTGAGCTACATACTTACTGCTGCCTTTATCTGTGTATCAGGATAACTAACATTTACACTCTTCAGTCCAGTACTAGGAGAACAGAGGTAGAAATGTAGGGTCAAGAGCAAAAACCATTAGGAATCAATCTCCAGTGAAAATCAGTGAGAAAAAAAGACCATTTCTCCCCAGGGTATTTATATCACTGACTTTCAGCAGAAATCCAGCTGGTTACTGCTGAACATGGGGTGGGGACAGTAAGGAAAAGATTTTATGTGTAATTTTTAAGAGAAACACATGGGAACAACCATAGTTTGTGAAAAGAAATTAAAAGAGAGGTGTGTTGTTGTTTTTGTTGTTGTGTAAGAATCATTCTGTGGTCTTCAAACCCTACCCTCTTTATGATAATTGAGAAATGCAAATAAAGGGCCTATGGTTTTCCTGAAAGTATATTTTGGTCATGAAATGGTGCTTCTTAATTCTGTACCCTTGAAAGACTGAAAGACTTGGAGCACAACTTTATTTGGGTTTCAATTACCTAAACAGGGCCACAAAGACATACTTAGAAACTAAAACATAAGTGCACTCTCTCATTTCCTTAACTGGCACAGCCTTCCATATCATTCAAGAGACTCCCAAGTCTTTTTCATTCATAAACTGCTATGAATGAAACTGTCCAATGAAACTTTACTTGATCCCTATATGCTTTATTCTACATGGAAGAGCACAGAGAGTTTTCCAGGAATGTATGTTTTTGCAGTACCTTCTTTGAAGTACAAAGAGAATAGTGACTTTCTCCCCTGTGCTTGGAATTTTTAACGGGATTCTAAAGCTACTTCCCAGTCTTATGACCCCCACATACCAATACATAAGTCTCAAATTCAATTATTTTTTCTATACTTCTCCTCCAAAGAAGGATTCATAGTGCTATCTTTAGTTTATTGACTCCCACAGCTTAGGCCCTCAAGCAACACCTATTTTATTTATGATTATTTTGGGACTATGTAAGTTCTTCCTGAGAGAACTAACAAATTTAGCTATTTGTTTTCAAAGATGACATTCTGCCTTTAGTATTGACTTAGCCCCCTGCACACATCCAGGTTCCTTCTCCATCGATATGTGTACATATTTCTTCCCAGGCCATAATTCATGTTATCACCTTTTCTCCTCTTCAGTCACCTCAGAGGATGGCTGTTCTGTGGATCTCGGCTTTCGTGTTGGTATTAAAGAAAAAGGATTCTACACAGAAAATTTCCATTCATCAGCATGGGTTTTTCAAGGGGACGACGGGAATCCTGAGGACAGTCCAAGATGTCTTAGTAAAAAACCCCGACCAGTAGCTGGTAAGGATCCTACAATTACAGTAAAATGAGTGTGTCTTGGAGAACTGGTAACAAGGCCAGTCTCTGAGGTCAGCAAACTTGTACAGTAGGTGGAGCATTTGAAGAGAAGTATGCATGTGTATGTGTATGTGTATGTGTATGTGTATGTGTGTGTGTATGTGTGTGTGTGAGTGTGTATTTATATATAGTACTTTTAATATTTGAAAGAATCCGAAGCTATTTAAATAAAAACTATCTTAACTGCTCATTCAAAAATAGCATAGTTAGGGGAGTTCCTGTCGTGGCGCAGTGGTTAACGAATCTGACTAGGAACCATGAGGTTGAAGGTTCGATCCCTGGCCTTGCTCAGTGGGTTAAGGATCTGGCGTTGCCGTGAGCTGTGGTGTAGGTCGCAGATGCGGCTTGGATCCCGAGTTGCTGTAGCTCTGGTGTAGGCCAGCAGCTACAGCTCCAGTTCGACCCCTAGCCTGGGAACCTCCATATGCCATGGGAGTGGCCCAAGAAATGGCAGAAAGACAAAAAAATTAAAAAATAAATAAAAAATAGCATAGTTAATTCTAAAGTTGGAGTAAAGATTAATATAGCAAGTCTTTTTCATTCTACAAGTAAAAAAAATACTATTTCTAAAAATGTACTGGAGAGTATAAACAAGTAACAAATTATCATTTATTGTTCCAATACTGAAATATGATCAATTTTGTTTCTGAATTGTCTATTTTATACATTGGTCTAGTCCTGTTTTTATGTGCATATGAAATATGCCTTTCATATATTTGTGTATATAATTTGATATATAAGACTATATAGTCTGCTTTACATTTAGTAATATAATTACTTAATAATTATACTCTCATTTAATAACAAATATTTTCATGTGTTTTTAGAGATGTAATTAGTATTCTAATAGTTTCGTGATTTTTTAAGAGATTAAAATTTGGTTTACTAAAACCATATATAGTTCCCTAATGCAATAACTGCATAATAATTTTTTTTTAATTTATACTTGAATTACAACTTTCACCATGTAAAATTATGACTGCAGTCCAACCTTTGCTGAAAAATTTAAGGTGTAGAGGTTTTATAAATTTGGTTGATTATAAATAAATAACTTTGATTAAGAGTAAAAAATTTAACTTAAGCAAGCAAAGATTCAGGTTAAAAGTGATGTTTTAAATTAATCATACAATCATGCACTCAACAAACACCATGTCTACTGTGGGCCAGGCATTGGAGGAAGTTGCTAAAGATATACAGGGAGAAGTGACAGGTATAAGTATGATAGATTCTACAAAAAGGTACTTAACATTTTCAGTACAGAAATCAAAATGTGCTTAGTCTTTTCTTAATCGCATTTATGCAGACAACATTAATCGTTGTTATATAAGCTCATCATTTGTTTTATCTGTAAAGTAAAACAGAGCTTTCCTTAATTTTTTCTTATAAACATGAAATTCAGCATTGGAGGATTTTAATGATGAAAAGCTGTAAATCAAAATGAGTTCCTATGCACACGCATAAGACAATAAAATGCTTGTATGTTGCATATTTAGAATATCTATACTCATTTCATAATATGAATTAATTGAGGTTAATAATTTACTGAGGAGAAAGCATGAGACTCTAAGTCTAAAACATAAGGAATTCAGAGTGGAATTTTTGAAAATTAAAATAGATCCTGAGAAGGCAAAAGAAAAGGCAAAAAGACAAAATATATATATAAATAATAATAATAAATAAAAAATGGAACCTAGTCAAACGTATAAACTTTTGACAGCAAAGGAAGCCGTAAAACAAAAAGACAATATAGGATGGGAGAAAAGATTTGCAAATGATGCAATCAACAAGTGCTTAATTTCCAAAATATACAAACAAATCATACAACTAAATATCAAAAAACCAATGCAATCAAAAAATGGGCAGAAAACCTAAAGAGACATTTCTCCAAAGAAGACAAATAGACAGCCAAAAGGCACATGAAAAAATGCTCAATACCACTAATTATTAAAGAAATGCAAATTGAAATTACAATGAGATATTACATCATATCAGTCAGAATGGCTTTCATCAAAAAGTCTACAAATAATAAATGCTGGAAAGGGTATGAAGAAAAGGGAACCCTCCTACACTAAATTTGTGCAGCCACTATGGAAAAGAGTAAGAAAGTTCCTTAAAAAACTAAAAATAGAATTACCATATGATCCAGCAATCCCAAGCCTGGCCATATACCCAGAGAAAACCATAGTTTAAAGAGACATATTACCCCAATGTTCACTGTAGCACTATTTACAATAGCTAACACATGGAAACAAACTAAATGTCCATGGATAGAGAAAGGGATAAAAAAGAAGAGATAAACATATGCAATGAAATATTACTCAGTCATAAAAAAGAATGAAGTAATACCATTTGCAGCAACATGGATGGACCTAGAGATTATCATACTGAGTGAAGTAAGTCAGACAAAGACAAATGGTATCACTTACATGTTACAGTTTCCAAAGGGGAAAGAATAATTTAGGAGTTAGGATTAGCAGATAAAAACAACTATATATAAAATAGATAAACAGCAAGGTCCTCCTGTATAGCACTGGGAACTATATTCAATAATTATAGTGGAAAAAATCTGGAAAATAATATATATTCACACATACTATGAATTCATATATATTCATATATATCTGAATCACTTTTGTGTATACCAGAAACTAACACAATATCATAAATCAACTATGAAGAAATAGATGTTGAGGAGTTAGGAATAAACTTTTTTAATAAAAGAAACAAAGTTTTCTATAGTTGACTTTTATTTGAGTACTAGGATGACATATGAAAAAGACATCAGGCTGAAAATAAGGTATTCAGAGTTAAGATATCTATTTGTTCACTTATATATTTATTGTAAGCACCAAGGAGAGTGCTTGGTGCTTATAATAAATAAAATGAAGCAGACTGCTTCATTTTAGGAAGCCAATACATATTTTTTGAATGAATGCATTAAAAAGGCATGGAACTCAGTACTGCTCAGTAATTTATCAGCTATGTGACCTTAGAAAAGCCATTCATTTACTGTTATTATCTCTTTGCTCATATGTTATTA